>NW_026068085.1:1473103-1495296 GCF_014885135.2 Alexandromys fortis
GAATTTTGCATGCAAATGGATGGAAATAGAAAACACTATCCTGAGCGAGGTAACCCAGACCCAAAAAGATGAACATGGGATGTACTCACTCATAATTGGTTTCTAGCCATTAATAAAGGTCACGGAGTGTATACCTGATGAACCTAAAGAAGCTAAATAAGAAGGTGAACCCAAGAAAAAACATATAGTTATCCTCTTGGCTAAGGGAAGTAGATAAAATTGTCCTGTCGACTCTTAGCATTCCTTTATTGCCTGTAGTTGTTTGTTGAGGGGTGGGTCGTGAGAATTCTCCATTTGTGTTAACATGTTTATTATTGTTGTGCTTGTTCAGGCACCATACTATTAAGGTATTGTGCATATGTATATGCATGTACATACATAGTTTAAATTTATGGGACTTGGGCTGACAAGGCTCCCCTCAAGAGCAATGGACTTTTAACAAAAACTGCAGTATGAATCTTGAAAAATCCCCTTTAAAGAGATGTTGATCATTACAGAAAACCGCTACTGATTGAATTGGAAAGAGAAACTGGAGTGCTGTGCTCTGTCCCAGCTGATGTCTATAGCACAAGTCCTGCAAGCAGATGCTCAGGGACTATGGCTGAAGAGAAGGTAGAAAGAGTCTAAGAGTCAGAGGACCAGGATATCTGTTGAGACTGTGTCTCCTACAAGTATTAGGAATTAAGGGAGGCCTTCAAGGGACATACTCAGCTCTGGGTGGTCAATGTTAGAATAAAAACAAACTGAGCTGCAGGATATCCAATTTGTGTTGACTCTGCATATGGATACTTGGATCCTGATTTTATAATTTTATCTGGTAGTTTCACTACTCTGAGGGTTTCATACAATAATCAAAATGACCAGTTTCTTTATTTCTACTATAATTCTCTGTGACAATTTAAAACAGTCTTGTGGCTTATCTCTACTAAGGATGTTTCCAGCAGAAAGTTGTATTTAAAGAAGGTACTTATCCTATCATGCACATTATTTAAAGGAAACATTGATAACTATAGTAACAGAATTTGACTATTATATGTAAACAGAAGAGCTATCTACAGTTCTGAATTAAATCATTTTAAATAGCTTTAAAAATCTTTTAGACATTAGTTTTTTAAAATATACCTATAGTGAGAATCAGAATTTAACACTTAAGCTAGCAAATAAAAATTAAGGGTAACACCTACTATCTCTTCCTGGTTTCCATCCATAAATAAAGAAAATAAGTGAAAAAATAAGTATAGAACTAGTCAGATTTTAAAATGCTGTGATTTTAATTATGTGATCTTCCTCTTTATTAGTATTTTCATACACAGCCTTAGCAATATAATTTTAATTCTATAGTTCAGTAGAAGGATGATTCACTGATGGTTAAAACAAATTCATATGAAGAAACTAGAAAATATATTTAAAGAACAATCAGTGAAAATAAGTGTTGGATGTCTTCATGTTAAATCTAAGATCCTTCACTAATCTTGCATTTTACTTTATTGGCTGCATAACATATCCCAACAGAGACTCTATCATATCAACATAGTCATCATGAGGCAAGCTGCGAATAATAGAGAATGTCAATGTCAATTTTGCTTTCTCACATTTGCTTCCCTTCACTTCATCTGATTTTAATAATCCCTGTCAAACCACACGCCGTCCAAATTATGTTCATGACACAGAAGCTTTCAAGGAGCAGACAGAATCTCAACTTTCATTTAGCAACTACAAAAGAAAGCTGTCCAGCTGGACAAATATTATTTCCACACTTGACAATCTCTACAGTTGAGCATGCATTTTAATTTGAACTAAACCTGCAGGAGTTTGATAGAAGCTTTTTGTTTTGTGTAGGTGATGCACGGATCATAAGACCAATGCCTATAATTGTGGGGAAAGCACCATATTTACCTGTTGGAAGATAAATCACAAACCAAAGCCTAGGGACCAAAACCAAACGTACAATTTATATGTAGAGAAGGAATACAGGGAAAAACTTCCTATATTAGGACCTTTAATTACTAAGTGAAGTCTAAATGTACATAACATATTCTTGATTCTGGTTTTTGAAATGTAACTAACTATAATAACTAACCTTGATAGAAGATAAAATTGTACTCAAAGTCAAACAGACTCCAATGATGAATTCTGAAGTGATATTTAAAAATCATTTCGGAATAATAAGCTGTATCTTAGTGGCAGAGTGTTTGCCTAGGATACACAAGGCGTTAGGTTCAATCCCAGCAATGCAAAAACACAACCACCACCAGCAACAAAAGTAATTGCTTTGGAAGTAACTGCACTCAAAGGGCAACTTACAACTGGGCGGTGGTGATGCACCCCTTTAATCCCAGCACTCAGGAGGCAGAGGCAGGTGGATCTCTGTGAGTTCGAGATCAGCCTGGTCTAAAAGAGCTAGTTCCAGAACAGGCTCCAAAGCTACAGGGAATCCCTGACTTGGAAAAAAAAAAAAAAGTCAACTTGACTAAAAAGGTTTTATTTGACAATTACAGAAGTATGGTCTTGGCAAGATACCTGTTGTTGGTTGTTTTACCATTTATTCTTAGGCTTTACTTTTTGGGGGCCCAGCTCCCAAATAAATCATACAGCGGTTTCTTCTTACTTATGAATACCTGGCCTTAGCTTGGCTTACTTCTTACCAGCTTGTCTAAACTTAAATCATCCCTGCTACATTTTGCCTCCGGGCTTTTCCCTTCTCTTACTTCTGTGTATCTTACTTTCACTCTTACTCCATTGCTGACTGGGTGGCTCGCCCCTGATGTCCTCTACTCCACACTCCTTCATTCATTTCTCCTTCTTCTCTTGAACCTCTTTCCAGGTTCTTTGAACCTCTTTCCAAGTTCAAAACTTCCTAATAAATTTATTAAGCATCAGGAATTATCTCAACTTTAATTTTGGTAATAAAATCTGGTGAAGGAGTTTCTTCTGTTTATGTGTTGCTTTCATTGGTTGAATAAAGAAACTGCCTTGGCCTAGTTGATAGGACAGGATTTAGGTAGGCATGGAGAACACAGAACTGAATGCTGGGAAGAAGGGCAGAGTGGCAGAAGTCATGGATCTCCTGCCTGAGATGGACACTGGTTAGAATCTTGCCTATAAGCCATAGTTACGTGGTGATACACATAAATGGAGATGGGTTAAACTAATATATGAGTTAGCCAATAAAAAGTTAGAGCTAATGGGCCAGGCAGTGTTTAAATGAATACAGTTTATGTGTGATTATTTTGGGTGTAAGCTAGCTGCAAAGCTGGGTGAGAAAAAAGGGCCACCCTCCTTGTGCAACAAAAATCCATAATATTTTAGCTTAGTCTTTGTGGGAGTGTCATATATCAATCTGTTGATTTCATTGGTTAAGTAATAAAGAAACTGCTTGGCCTCATAGCTTAGAACATAGGTGGAGTAAACAGAACAGAATACTGGGAGGAAGAGGAAGTGAGCTCAGAGGCCATGCTCCCCTCTCCCGGGCAGACACAATGAAGCAAGCCGCCAGGTCAGACATGCTGAATCTTTCCCGGTAAGACTGGTGCTACTCAGATTATTAGAGATAGGTTGATCTGGATGTGAGAATTAGCCAGTAAGAGCTAGACCTAATGGGCCAAGCAGTGTTTAAAAGAATCCAGTTTGGGCCGGGCGATGGTGGCACACGCCTTTAATCCCAGCACTCGGGAGGCAGAGGCAGGCAGATCTCTCTGAGTTCGAGACCTGGCTGGTCTACGGAGCTAGTTCCAAAACAGGCTCCAAAACCACAGAGAAACCCTGTCTTGAAAAACCAAAAAAAAAAAAAAAAAAAGAATCCAGTTTGTATGTTGTTATTTCGGGTTTAAAGCTAGCCAGGCAACCAGGAGCTGGGGCGGCAGGAATATAGCCCGCAGCTCATACAACAAGTCTTAATTTTTTTGTCTCTATGCTGCAAGCCTTTCTTTAGTCAACAATTTTAAAAACATAAGATAAAATACATCAAATAAATATTACAATTTAGAAAGTTTCACAAATACCACTAAATTATAAGTTGTTGTTTCCCATTGTTCAATGTTACCAATGAACACTCAGGAGCCAGATGTTGGGGTAAAAACCTGCTAGCTGAGAGAGGCAGAAACATTTTTTAAAGAGAAATGTAGTCTGGTATAAACCCACCTGCTTCCTCCTCCACCAATATCCCATAGAGAGCATTTTCCCAAATCATTTCAAACAAAAACTTCTCCAACAGGATGTCCCTCCCTCTACTTCCCCCCTTTCTCTCTCTCCCTTTACTCTCTATCACTATTTCTTGACAACTGGTTCCTTGTCCACCACTGATTTACATACAATATTCAAGCAGAAAGTTCTTGGATTAAATGTATGTGCCAGGGCTGGGTCACACCACAAATGGAAACAGGTTTTTCCAGTAAATAATGCAATCTTGAGATTCACAGTGTGATAACAGCAAGTTTTCTTACACAATTTCATTCTGGATCAGAATATATTTATCCAACAATAAAAACAACTCCATTAAAACAGTTTCCCTATAAGTCTGAATATTGATAAGCAAATTACAAAATTTCACATTTAAACATATTTGAGCTCACAGTAAATGTATTCCCTAAAAATCTATGAGAAAAAAAGCATCGTAACTGATTAAATTATTGTGCTTTTTTCAGCTTCAGTCTATTCACAGACATTTATAAGCTTTTTACATTGTATGCATGTAAACATAGTTAACTTCTAAAGTTCCACTGGATCAGCTGACTATTACAAACATTTTGTATACAGTTAGGAGCTACCATGTGTATCATAACATATTCCAATGTAGCTCTAAACAAATTACAAAAATTTCTATCATGGGTTCCACAGAAATATACTTCAATATCATCAAGGAAAAAATGCTTTCATCATTTTGTGGCAGTTGAGATACAATTTATAGCAGTATTTAAAACAAAATTAAGAATTTCACAGTGTTGATGACTATTCTAGTGCTATAATAAAATACCTTGAGCATGGAACTTACAAAAGGAAGCATTTAATTATGGGCTTGCTTACAGTTTTAGTTTAGAAAGTTAGTCCATGATCACAATGGCTGGAATCAGATACGCATGGCACTAGAGTAGCACCAGAAAAGCCTGGCAGACACTGGGCCTTTCATGGGCATCTGAAACCTCAAAGTCCACCCCACAGCAACACACTTTCTCCAACAAGGCCACACTTCCTAATCCTTCTAAAACAGTTCCACTAACTGGGTCCCAGCATCCAAACATACGAGCCTATGTGTACTGCCATTCAAACCACCACATTCACTTTTGACAAAATGGACTTCTAAACCCTCTCTTTGATTTTATAAATTATATAAGAAATCTGAACCATTATTGGATTTTTTTTTCACCCAGCATCTCACACTACAGTAGAGGCTGGCCCTGACTCTGTGGCTATCTCCTTCCTCGGCCTCCTTATTATTTCTTATTAAAGTATCCAATGACATGCATGTAGAACTGATATTATTTAACTGTTGTACTAATGAAAGCACTGAATTAACAGCTATTGTTTCATTTTTTCATACATGTACAAGAAAATTAGAAGTTGAAAATGGAAGAATTAATTTAGAACAATCACTTGATCTAAGTTCTTTAGACTCAATACAGCTCTCAATGTGCCTTCTGTAGCTAAATATTAAAATGTGTTACATAAGAGTACAGTCTTAAACAAAATAATGGCTGACCTAGATGTTTCTAAAACTTATAAATAGTATAAATAGTATAATTTCCAAATAGTAAAGTAATGCATATTTTCATGAACATATTCTTTTCAGTAAATTGAGGAAAATCTTGTACTACTCGTTAACTATGCACCACTCCTTTGGTTGCTATTGTTATTACTGTTGCTAACGGGGTATTATAAAATAAAAATGTATTATATAACAAACAATTATAACATTCTACTATTTTGTACCATAAATTATTTTTTTAATTTTTGGTTCTGGGGAGGAAGCATATGCCTCACACATACTAAGCAAGTGTTCTAGAGTAGACGGCAGAGGTTACAGGTTATGTTGTTTTAAGGACAAAATTATCATGAAGGAACTTCTGGGTCTTCAACAGTAATGCACATGGGAGTTTATGAACAGATTTTTAAAAACCTTGGTATGAGATAGTGATGAGTAGGTGTATGTTCAGTATGAGCCATGACGACAGTTCTGAGTGGCCTGTACACACGGAAATGTCCAGGCCGAGAGAAAGAAAAACATTAAAACATTGGCTATTTTTCTCTTGTTGCTGTGGCCTAAGACACAGGAGGTTGATTTGGAACCACAGTTAAGAAGAACTTAACCCATCACAGCACAGAAAGCATGGCTCCAGACTGGCTTCCTATGGGTGGGCTAGGAAACAGGAAGAGGGAAAGACACTGCTCAGTTATTGTGTTTTCTTTTTTTTCCCTTTTAATTCAATCTTGAATCCAATCTGGGAATAGAATGGCTGATATTCAGGGTGGGTCTTCCTTCCTCAGATAAAAATTCTTGAAACACAGTAAAGGACATATCCAAAGGAATGACCTAGGTACCTCTTAATCTGAGAAACCTGACAGACAACACAAATGACCACTGCTCCTCAAAGTCTATGCTACATAAAAGGACAAGATATAGACAATATTATTTTAACCTCTTAGATAATGGCACACAGGTTAAAAAAAAATAGCTAATGTGGGAGCGCGTGTGTATTGTGGAGACCAAAAATGTGAGCCCATTTCAACCTTGTCTGAAGGTCAGAGAGTTTGAGGTTGCTCCAAGTTGTTAACAATGGTGCAGCTAGACACCCTGACCTATAGTGTGGTTACTTGGTGTTTTAGACATTAAGATGGCCCATACAGGTAGATCCACTCCATCCTGACCAAAGGTCAGAGAATTCAAGCATACTTCTGCTCCTTCTTTTGAATTAATAGGTTTGACCTAGGGAGTGGCTACCTTCAGGATACTTGGTCTAGGGTGGGTTCACTGACTAAATGACAGAACACTTTTCTCAGGAATTAATGCTTGATGTCTCAAAGTTCTGAAGCAAGTAACTGTTCTGGTTGTCCTTTGTATCATATTAAAGCAGTATTTTGCCTTCTCCCCGCTTTTGTATTGGGGTATTAAAGTGTATGGAAAATTAAAGACGGACAGATTTCCATATCCACTGGGACTCCCTCCCTGTACTCAATATGTTTCTGTTTTATTATTTTCACTCGTGTCTTTGTCATCTTTACTTATTTTTCTAATCCCCATGTCCCTACCCTCGTGAAGCTGCTCTCCAACGGTGTATATTTTTTTTCAAAAATTACAGATCATCACTTATTCTAAATAACTGTCCCGATACTTTCTACTTCCTATTTTACTCTTCTCTACTAACTTTCCCTTTCCCTAAATATTGTTGACAGATTCTAAATTTACTGAAACCCCTAGTCTTTAATTCAAGATTATTGATAAGAAAGAGGCCTTTGTAATCACATAGTAGGATTATTTGCAAATATACAACCAATTATTTTTGAAGAAGTTCTTTAAAAAAGGGTAAAAACAAAACAAAACACAGAAAATTAAGAGTGTGCTTGGGAATCACTGCTGGAATAGGAAAAAAGCCATGGAGTATAAGTAAAGCAATATCAGAGGCTAGGAAACAAGTATGAAGAAGGAGAATGCTGCAGAAGATATATCAACAAAAACTTTATCGCACCAGTACTGTCCCCCGTCACAGTGCTCGTCCGAAAGGGCGCTTCAAAGTCAGCTAAATCTCAATGGCTAGAGACACCTGCTCAATAGCTAAACACGGGCTACCCCAGCTATGGTAAACCAAATTCTCTCTGTTTAGGAACCCAAGCTGGGAACAAAACTGCTCCCTGGGGACTTCTCCTCACCAGGCATTTCTATCCTAATGCCTTTTACAGACAAGCATGGTTAAGTGTTGCTCTCCACGAACATGTAGCCTCACTTCCCACTTTAGATGTACTTGCGAAAAGTGGTTAGGGGAGAGTTGTGTGCCAGGCCACTATTCTTCCAAAGACTCGCACAATTATGTCTGCACTATGCTCACACTGAGACAAACCAGGTTCTCTGCCTTCTATCTTCTAAATGAACACGCTTTATTCTCTTAATTTTCTTACAGTAAGAGGCTGGTCAAACAGGCTCATGTCACTGTATCTTTGTTTGGTTTTGAACAACAGTATCCCAAAGTTGTCCTGGCTGACTTTGATCCTGTTATCTTCATACCATAACCTGGGGAGCTGAGATTACAGGGCTGTGACATAAGGCAGGCACAGAAACACAGAAGCTTAAAACTAAACAATGACATTAAACAAATTTTGTTTTCATTTTAAACTGAACTGGTTAAACATCAAAAAAGTCACTGGGCAGTGGTGGCGCATGCCTTTAATCCCAGCACTCGGGCGGCAGAGGTAGGCGAATCTCTGTGAGTTTGAGGCCAGCCTGGTCTACAGAGCTGGTTCCAGGACAGGCTCCAAAGCCACAGAGAAACCCTGTCTCGAAAAAAATTAAAAAAAAAAAATCATAAAATCAAGTGGCATTTAGAGGAACTCATGAACAGAGGGTGGTACAGGAAGGTGATCTCAGAAAACACAAAAACTAAAGTTTATGGTTTGGATTCCAATAAAAATATCTTAGTTTGTGGGTCTGTGATACAAAAAGTTAGATAAGTTTATCACAAAGAGAAACCAACAAGTATGAAGATGGATTTACTCAAGGATGAGAAGCAGCTTGTCGTAGTGATATGCACAGCTCTCGGGATGGAACCCTGAAGATCACAGAACTGTTCTTTGGGCGTCAACCAGCTCCCAAATCATGACAGGAGCCTTGCTTAGCCTAGTTTAGGCTCATTTCTGGCTAGCTCTTTTAACTTAAATTAATCTCTTTCTCTTTATCTTAACTTTTGCTTCAGGGCTTCTTACTTTTCTTACGACTGCTTACTCCAATGTCTGTTTGGCTGGTGGCTGCCTAGCTTTTTGTCCTGGGCATGTCTCACTCCTTCTTCCTAGTTCTTTTCTCTTTCCTCTTCTTTCATCTTTCTCCAGGCTAGATTTCTCCTCCTATTCATTCTCTCTGTCTGCCAGTTCTTACTATCCCTCTTCTGCCTAGCTATTGGCCATTCAGCTTTTTATTAGATCAGACAGGTGGTACCTTAGGCAGACAAGTCAAAGAGCAACAAATCTCTTCATAATTTAACAAAGGCAGCATAAACAAATGTAACACACGTTCACATAGTTAAAGGAATATTACACAGCATAAGCAAATGTAACACATCTTTGCCTAGTTAAAAATAATATTCCGCAACAGAGGGTAGCCCAGGCTAAACATTAAAAGACTGCCTCAAAAATCAATAAATAAAGCAGCTGGAGGCGCCAGGTGGTGGGGAGTGATAGCTCAATCAGTAAAACCCTTGCCACACACGAAAGAAGGGCCTGAGTTCAGGCTGGAGGATGCAGATAGGTAACAGGAGGGCAGGCAAATTCATTCTGTTTGCTTCTAGAATCTGGACTCAATGAAGCTTTTGAACATTGAAAACATTATCTAGAAAGAAATATGTTTATGCTCTGGGATTATTTTATTGTTTTTTTTATACAATTACTTTCAAGATAATTTGGGTTTATGTCATCCCTGCTTGCAAATAAAAGCACTGGCAATGACAATGAGTTTCCCAGTAGGCATAAACATGGAATTTAAGTATCAACTTAAAACTAGAATATCTTTTTAAAAGGGAGGTACTAGTCTCCACTCAAAGGCAGCATCATTTAAAGCTGTTGTTAGGTTTCAATCATTATTAGTAAATTGCAGATACTCAGTAGTCCAGGATTCTGTATTTCTAATCAGTTCCACAGCAATGTAAACTCTGCTGGCTTGACTTCTGAGTCCATCTCTATTATTCATGACTATGTATGCTTCTCTCTAATTCCTCCACAACTAAAGGATGGCTATCATGATCACACAAGTCAACCACAGGTTGTATTCTGAGGACTCAGTGGCATTATAATATATGGATAGAAAAATCTCCATAAGTGCCATCGTTGGTGTTATTGAAAAGTATTAAGAGCATCTATGGTGTCCCATTAGAAAGCCATTTCTAGAATCAACTAATCTAACAAACACTAATATGATACTATCATTCCTCTCCAAGCGGTATTAAAAAGTCATTTCACATTTAAGGACATTAAATACATAAGTGAGATGCACTATATGGCTTTATTAAATACATTAATCTGAAACTGATATGAGTGAATTTGCATGAAGCTAGCTGGGTCTCAATTATTTAAAGACCACACACTTCATTTCTATGTCAGAAGATATTTTATAAAGTACAAGCACACAGTGTGTTTCAATTCACTTATTTGAAAAGCTTCCTCTAAATTTAGAAATATCTGCATTTGCTTTAAAATTAAAATTACCTTTCACTGTTTAGGGACTGAGTTTTAGAAGAAAAATATCTACAAAACTGTGGTGATTTAAGAACGATATATGATACAAACCATTGGTCAAAAATAGGAAAATTAGGATGAAATAAAGATAAAAAAGATCTCCGCATCGATCAGCAGACCTTCTTCCCATGGTCACCGCTGTGTCGTGTTTCACCAATATCGAGTCACCAGGATTAGGAACACAAGGACAGAGAGAGCAGAATTAATTATGCCACCATCCTACCTTGTGATTGGTTTCATGTTTTTCCAAATCAAATCTGCAAAACAAACTCATGAACATGTCTGAGCCAACTTTTCACTTGACAAGGCAGCGAGTAGCTGACTCTCAAACCCGAAGAGTGAAGACTCCACTCGAATGTGACCTACTTATGCCTCCTAGATGTATCAGATGCGTTTTTTAATGACCCCAAACCAAAGGAGATGGAGAAATCTATTTGAAAAGTTGACATTAAGGTTGTGACACCAACCAAAATAAGAAGAGAACTTAAAGCTAAACTGACAGAAATTCCCCAAACCAGGCTGCTACCCTCCTAATTGAAAAAGCGGTTGCTCCGGAAATAGTGATGGCAATGTCAAACGCTTCTTTGAAACTCCCGAAGTTTGTCATGTGGGGTTTGTGTCATAACCTTGATATTATTTAAACATACTTTTAAATATCTATTATTTAAAAATACCTTGAATTGAAGATATCCTAAAGCTTTGAAGAAGCCATCCTCAAAGCACTGCGATTCCTTATGTGCCAATTTTATTAGAAGTAGTGCATAAAACATTTGCTGTTGACAAACCTAATTCGTTATAAGGTGAGATGGATGCATTTTAAAATCACCGGCTGGCATCATTATCTGCTGTGCCTTTTATAAATTATTCCTCTTTTCCCTTTGACTGAACTTGTCAGAGTTCTCTCTCAGAGTCTGGGTGTTATGCCTTATAGTCAATGCTTTCAACATGTTTAGACAAGTCACGAGTTAAATAAGCAGTGGTATTTCTTTTGCAGAAATAAGAAAGGGTAACACTAGTACAGATTATTTCCCTCGATGCATTGATTTTTAACTAAAGACAAAGTCAGTTAGTGATGGTTTCGCCTCACACAAAGGATTTAAAAATAAAAATACTCTTTCTGTAGAATAGGGAATTTCAAAGAAAGCTACAATAAGAGGTTCTGGCAGCCCAGCTGCACTGTCATGCAGAAAACTTGGTTTACAATTGAATTGTGCTTCCCCTGACATCAGAGATCAGGTATATCATAAGGCTGACAGTTGGCTGGCACGCTAACTTCCTGGAGAAATATACTAACTGTATTCTTTCAGAAGCGGCAGGAATAAAATTACACAAGTCTTAGAGGAAACTGAGTAGGCAGAGTACAAAATTATTCAATTAGAAAAAAAAGAAAGGCATTTCGTACTAATTCTATTTCAGAAGACTCTAAGAATAAACTGGTGTTTAATCTCAAGCAGATAAAAAAATTATTTCCTTATGAGTTGTTAGTAGAAACGTTCCATCTTTTCCAAAATCTATGAGATAATTGGACAAAGCTTCATCACTGACACAATGGGGGAGGGGAACACATTCAAACCACGAGCCATCTATCTGATAGTAAAGGTTCTATTTTGATATTATCTCTATAAGTTTAAGCTCTGAATAAACTACGCTTATTATATAAAGGCAGCCTAAGTTAATGAACAGAAAGGATGAGAGGGGTAGGCACATCAAACAGTGGCACTTAGGAAAATATAAATTTAAAACTTTATTTTTGAATACTGAGAATTGCTAAGGAACTTCATCTCAAAGAAAACAAATCCTGATTATGCTGCTAGTGTTGTTAGAATCAGAGCCTGGGTACCAGCACCCCAAGAAGTTAAGCTTGTCCACTTATCTTCAACAGCTCAATTAAAGAGGGAAAAAATAGTGTAAAAAAAAAAAGAGAGAGAGAGACAGAGAGAGAGAGAAAGATGTATTCACTGTGGTCAAATTGATATGACCAACAAAGCAGTCCAGTGACCCTGGCCCAAATGTATCTTTAGGGACTTGACACTGGTTCAGGAAGGAACACAGACCGCAAGGTGAACACACAAGCAGTCTTGGTCAAGATGTAAACTCACTGTCTCTCAGGCAGCAAAGTTCCAGATCCAGAGTCTCTTAAAAGGCAACCTGACAAGCTATCAGACCTGCAGGGCCTGCTGTTCCTGGAGACAAGTCCCTCCTTGGCCTAGCCTCAGGCCACAGCCTTTTCCTTCTCCTGGGAAGATTTCTGAGGAAATTTTAAATACTCAAGAACCATTGTTTTAATAGAATGACATTAAGGGAGAGGTATTTATTTCTCTTTGGGATATCTTTGGTCTTGTAAAGAAGGTTATAGCTGAACCACAGAACAGACAACATGACTCAATCCAACAGTGTTTTTCTGTTAGTATCCACTTCAGGGCAGTTGATCAGAGCCACCTTTTCCTTCACTGGGCAAGGGTGTTAAACATAGGTCCTGTCACTGACATTTGGTGTTTGAGTTACAATATTACTTAACCATTCTCTAACATTCACTATCCTTAAATAGTGTCTCCTCTGTTAAAGATACTCAAGATAATTGAAATTCCTGCTAGAAAGATTCTGATTAAGTTAATTTATGCTTGGCCCCAAGATTCTGGTCCACAATGACAATTCTACTAATAAGGTGTCACCAGTGAGCCTGTCTTTATCTGCAGCAAGTATACTATGTTACTCCTGCCTAGGGAGTTTTTGCTCTCATGTGTAACTTAAAACATCCTGTGGTGGTATTTTCTTCTTTCAATCAACACTAAATATTGAATTAACATTTACTGAGATTACATTGGGAAATTGAGCAATAAGACAGCATTGAGATTTCTCTCCATGGAATTGAACCTAGGACATTAGTCATGGTAGGCAAGCACTCAACCATGAAGCTCCAACTTTATAAGGTGGTACTGAGATTTTTAAACCGTACATATCATATGTCATTTCAAAGTCTTACTTTCATACAATAATGCTTTATTATTACTCCGATTGGAATTCCATGTATCTATTGATTGTTAGATTTATTTATATGTACTTGACACTTTGAATGTCATAATTATATATTTATCTAAAATTTTTGTATGATGGTATATTTGTCCACAATATTGAAAAAAAAATATTTTTCCTGTAGTCAGCAAACACAAATTAGTTCAAGTTATTTCCAGAATCTACACCATTTTCTTTATCGTGGATTACGCAGAGGAAAAAGTCAAGCACAGATGAAGTTTAGTCCATCTACCACAGCCAAGTACCAGTCAACATTTGATAAGGGTCTACATTGATATCTATGCAAAATAAAAATTACCCAGGAAAAATCATGAAACAATTTAGGGAATATACTTATTTTCAATCAAACTGGGGAAATCTAGACAAGAAAATTTTCCATTCATGAAACAAGACTAGTATGCAGAACTTCACCCTATGACTGAGAATGGTCCACAAATATTCTCCCAACAGACTACAGAGCTAGGCAGAACTGACAAACAGTTCCATTTAGAAATTAGCTGAACATGTACAGGGGAGTAACCTCTGCGCAAGTGAGCCAGAGTCAGAAACTGCTGAGGGTCCGGATGTGACTATAACACCTTCAAGGAAGTAGACCTAAGCCAGGACCCCTGTGTGCCTGGGCATGAGTCTAGGACTTCCCAGGAACTAGGCCTGAACCAGGACCTCTGCCAGTTATGGGCTTGAATCTGGGACCTCTGAGGAAGTAGGCTGGAACCAGAGATCTCTGCAGGGCCAGGCATGAGTTTAGGACCTCAGAGGGAGTAGGCCTGAACCAGGACCTCTGTGGGTCTGGATATTGGTCTGGGACATCAAAGGGAATAGGCAGGAACCTGGAACCTCTGCAGGTCCAAGCATGAGTTTGGGACCTCTGAGGGAGTAAGCCTGAGCCAGGATCTCTGTAGGTCTGGACAGGCCCAAGCCTGGGAACTCCAAGGTAGTAGACAGGAGCCAGAAAACACTGCAGGACCAACTCCAGGCCAGAAACTTCTAGAGGAGGGGATCCAAACCAGGATTTACATAAAAGGGTCAAAGTTTGTAACCTAGGCCAAAGTAGGCCTGAGAGAGAAAACTCCAAAGAAGCAGAGCAAAGAATGGGAGTGCTGAGCTATCTCCAGGAACACAGAGTAACCAACAGGGTAAAGAACTGTGGCACTGACTGTACCAAGAGGAACAACCATCTGAGCTTTGGATTAACTGGCACCTAGAAGATTATTAAAAAGAATCTCAGACAACGCCAACCACACCTATTAGAGAAGAAAAGATAAGAAAGCATGCAACACCACAAAGAGCAACAAAACACCAGTAAAAGCTAAAGACCCTATAACAGCAAGACCTGAACACCCAAATATAATTGAAGCAGAATAAAATGACCTAAAAAATGACTTCAAGATAATGTTTGAAACTCTTAAAGAGGAAATGAGAAATTCCCTTCAAGAAATGGAGGAAAACACAAACAAAAAAATTAGAAGAAACCACCAAATCCCTTAAAGAAAACCAAGAAAAAGAAATCAAACATATAAAAGAAACTATTCAAGACTTGAAAACTGAAATAGAGACAATAAAGAAAACACAAGCCGAGGGAAATATAGAAACAGAAATCATGAGAAAATGATCAGGAACCACAATGCAAGCATGAACAGCAGAATACAAGAGATGGAAGAGAGAATCTCAAGCACTGATGATACAATAGAGGAAAAAGACTCATCAGTCAAGTAAAACATTATATCTAACAAAACCTTAACCCAAAATGTCCAGGAAATATGGGATACCATGAAAAGGCCAAATCTAAGAATTATAGGTATACAAGAAGAAGAAGTTAAACTCAAAAGCACTGGAAATATATTTAACGTAATCATAGAAGAAAATTTTTCCAACCTAAAGAAAGATATGTCTATGGAGATCCAAAAAAACTTATAGAACATCAAATAGACTAGATTCAAAGAAAAAGTCCTCTAGCCACATAATAATCAAAATACTAAACATACAGGGTAAAGAAAGAATATTAAGAGACGCAAAGGAAAAAGGCCAGGTAACATATAAAGGTAGACCTATCAGAATTACACCTGACCTTTCTTTGGAGACAATGAAAGCCAGAAGGTCTTGGTCAAGTGTTATGCAGACATTAAGGGACCACGGATGCCAGCCCAGACTACTATACCCTGCAAAACATTCAATCACCATAGAAGGACAAAACAAGATATTCCATGACAAAACTAGAATTCACCAATACCTAGCCACAAACCCAGCCCTACACAAAATACTAAAAGAAAAACTCCAACCCAAGGAAATTGCCTACACCAACAAAAACACAAAGAATTGATAGTCTCATAGCAGGAAGGGGAAAACGCACAAATTAACATCACCAACAATGAAAACTAAAATAACAGGGGATAGCAATCACTGGTCATTAATATCCCTTAATGTAAATGGACTCACTGACCTATAAAAAGGTACAGGCTAACAGACTGGATATGAAAACAGAATCAATCCTTCTTCTGTATACAAGAAACAATCTCAACCTCAAAGACAGACATCGTCTCAGAGTAAAGGGTTGGAAAAAAAAATTCCAAACAAATGGGCCTAAGAAACAAGCCGGTATAGCTATCTTAATATCTATCAAAATAGACTTCAAGTTAAAAATCAATCTAAAAAGAAAAAGAAGGTCATTTCATATCGGTCACAGGGAGAATCATCAAGGGGAAATCTCAATAGTGAACATCTATGCCCCAGATGCAAGGGGGTCTTCATATGTAGAAGAAACACTTCTAAAGCTTAAATCACACATTAAACTAATGGTGGGAGACTTCAACACTCTACTCTTACAACTGAACAAGTGAGTCAGCCAAAAAGAGAACGAAGAAATAAGGGAACTAACAGATGTTATGACTCAAATAGACTTAACAGACATCTATAAATTATTCCATCCAAGCAGAAAAGAATACACCTTCTTCTCAGCACCTCATGGAACCTTTTCAAAATTTGACCACATACTCAGTAACAAAACAAAACTCAAAAAATATAAAAAAATTGGAATAATCCAATGGACCTTTTCAGGTCACTATGGTATAAAACTAGAAGTCAACAGCAATACTAATTCCAGAAAGCCCACAGACACATGGAAATTAAACAATGTTCACCTGAATCATCAATGGGTCAAGGAAGAAATAAAGGAAGAAATTAAAGACTTACTAAAATTCAATGAAAATGACCACACAACATATCCAAATTTATGGGACACAGTGAAAGCAGTGTTAAGAGGAATGTTAATAGAACTAAATGCCTACATAAAGAAGCTGGAAAAATCCCACACTAGTAAATTAACAGAACATTTGAAAAATTTAGAACAAAAAGAAGCAAACTCACCTAAAAGAACTAAACAACAGGAAATAAATTGAGAGCTGAAATCAACAAAATGAAACAAAGAAAACAATACAAAGAATCAACAAGACAAAGAGTTGGGTATTAATCCACACACCTTCGAACACTTGATTTTTGACAAAGAAGCAAAAAATATCAAATGGAAAAAAGAAAGCATATTTAACAAATTGTGCTGGCATAATTGGATATCAACATGTAGAAGAATGAAAATAGATCAACATCTATAACCATGCACAAAACTCAAGTTTAAATGGATCAAAGACCTCAACATAAAGCCAACCACACTGAAACTCAGAGAAGACAAAGTGGGATGTACACTTGAACACATTGGCACAAGAGACCACTTCCTAAATATAACCGCAGCAGCACAGACACTGAGAGAAACAATTAATAAATGGGACTTCCAAAAACTGAAAAGCTTCTGTAAAGCAAAGGACACAGTCAACAAGACAAAACGACAGCCTACAGAATGGGAAAAGATCTTTACTAACCCCACATCAGATAGAGGTCTGATCTCCAAAATACACAAAGAACTCCGGAAACTGATTGTCAGAAGAACAAATAATCCAATAAAAAAAGTGGAGTACAGACCTAAACAGAGAACTCTCAACAGAGGAATCTAAAATGGCTGAAAGACACTTAAGGAAACGTCCAACATCTTTAGTCATCAGAGAAATACAAATCAAAACAACTCTGAGATTCCACCTTATACCTATAAGAATTGTCAAGATCAAAAACAATAATGACAACGTATGCTGGAGAGGTTATGGGGAAAAGGGAACAGTTCTGCATTGCTGGTGGGAATGCAAGCTGGTATAGCCCGTTTTGATGTCAATGTGACAATTTCTCATAAAATTAGAAAACATCCTTCCTCAAGACCCAGGAATACCACTTTTAGGTATATATCCAAAGGATGCTCAATTGTGCCACAAGGACATGTGCTCATCTATGTTCATACCAGCATTGTTTGTCATAGCCAGAGCATGAAAATAACCTAAATGCCCCTTGACTGAAGAATGGATAAGGAAAATATGGTACATTTACACAATTGAGTACTACACAGTAGAAAAAAAAATGACGACATCTTGAATTTTGCAGGAAAATGGAGCATGAAAACATTATTTTGAATGAGACACAGAAAGACAATTATCACGTGTGGTTTTTAAACATAAAGAGAAGAAAACCAGCCTACAAACCACAATTCCAGAGAACTTAGACAACAATGAGGACACCAATAGAGACTTACACAGATCTAATCTACATGGGAAGTAGAAAGTAGAAAAAGACAAGATCTCCTGTGTAAATTGGGAGCATGGGAACCTTGTGGGAGGGTTGAAGGGTAAGGAAAGGATCATAAAGTGGAGCAGAGAAAAATGTAGAGCTCAGTAAATAGTGTCAGAGGTTATTCTGTCCATGTGTTGCTTTCATTGGTTGAATAAAGAAACTGTCTTGGCCTTTTGATAGGGCAGCACTTAGGTAGATGGAGTAGATAAAACTGTATGCTAGGAAGAAGGGCAGAGAGAGAGAGAGCCGCCATGGAGTTGCCAGGTCAGACATGCTAAATCTTTCCCAGTAAACTACGGCCTCATGGTGACAAACAGATTATTAGAAGTGGGTTGAATCAAGATGTGAGTTAGCCAATAAGAGGCTAGAACTAATGGGCCAGGCAGTGATTAAATGAATATAGTTTCTATGTGATTATTTCGGGTGTAAGCTATCTGGGCAGGATGGAACAAGGGTCCTGCTCCTCCTTACTACAGATTGGAGCTCCAACATGAATGACTAACTCCATGTAAAACCTGAAAGGGCTTGAAAAAGAATTCTAGAAACACAGAAAAAAAAAAACAGTTTAACAGCTTTTTGCTGTTGGCTGGTGGCCTGCTGCAGAGAGAATTTCCTTCCTCAGTAATAGCAGCAGGAAAAAAAGCCACGCCATTTTAAAACAAGGCTTCCTGAGCACTGCCGCCAGTGCAAACTCCAGCTATGGAGCATTTGTGGGACCGGATGTTTGTGTGCCTACTCAGAGTCGGGAAGAAAGTACTCTGAGATTATGCCAATGGCTCAGCACTCCCCACCTAGGCAGGGGGCGGGATCAGGTCTACTAGGTATGCACAAGCAGGAGAGCATGGCAGATTCCTGCCGCCATAAACAGAGATGTTTACAGGCTGCGCAGTGCCCTGTGTGGCAGATTTGGCTGTAACGCAGATAAAAATTATGTGTGGCACGCTCCTTGTAAGAGTTAAAGTGCTGAGTGTGGCTCCTTCCTGGTGGCCCCAGAGCTAGCAGAAATGGTACATCCACCATTATGAAATTGGAGAGAGGTGGAGCCAACATCCAGAGGAGCCACAACCAAGCTGCTTAGCAATTTAAAAGCTCTTCAAGACAGCAGAGAATTAAGGACAATGCAATAGGACAGATTCAGACACAAGCAACCTCTAAATGGATCACGGTGTTAAATGTACATATGATTGAGGGAGAAAAGAAATAAAAAGGGGACTGGAGAGATGGCTCAATGGTTAAGAGCACTGTCTGTTCTTCACAAGGACCGTGGTTCAATTCCCAGCACCCACATGGCAGCTCACAGCTGTCTGTAATTCCACTTTCAGGGAATCTGACACCCTCACACAGACATATATACGCAATCAAAACACCAATTCATATAAAATAAAAAAATACGTTTAAAAAAAAGAAATAAAGATATAAAGAGTCATAAAATAAATGCTTTAAAAAGAAGGGTAAAAGCTGGGCGGTGGTGGCACACGCCTTTAATCCCAGCACTCGGGAGGCAGAGGCAGGCGGATCTCTGTGAGTTCGAGACCAGCCTGGTCTACAAGAGCTAGTTCCAGGACAGGCTCCAAAACCACAGAGAAATCCTGTCTCGAAAAACCAAACAAACAAAAAAAAAAAGGTAAAGTCTTTAAAGAGACAGAGTACAGATAGTCATAGATTAAAGGAAGCAAAAAAATAGGCCATGTAAAGATGGAGAATACACAGAGAGTCTGGATTATGCATATTATTGTGTTTTCTTTGAATTTTTTGAATGTGAAAGAGCTACGTACAGAGAGACTTCATTGTATGTGCTGCTAAACTAAACCAACATGTATATTATAAAGGTATCTTGACTTCAGAATTTGGGTCTAAGAATATAGTGCTTTGGGAAAGAGATTCTTCTTTTGTTTTCACAGAGGATGGGACCTCATGGATTTCTTCTAGACCAATATGGTATGATAGACCATGCCCTCTTGAAATATTGCCATAAACACCCTCAAAAAATTACTTTACTCAACTGCTGAACAAGATGAACCTAGCATATAGGATATACCATGAAGGACCTAATTAACAGCGCCCCCATACAGCATGAAGCAGTTTGGAGAGAAATAACTATGTGCATATTCCCAAATATTGTTTGTAAATGTTTGTTTACATTTAAAGGGGAATATGCTATAGATATAAATAATTTGCATTGGTATAAATCTTGTTTTGTTGATATAAATTTAAGGTCAATCTTGTTATATGTATATTTCTGCTCTTCATTAAGGTATTGTGATTGTGTAGTTCATTTAAAATGTAATGTATAATTAGAAAATATAGGTTGTTAATGGATAATCATCAATTAATAGTCAAGCTTGTAGTCATGTTAGTTAAGATTTTCTGGATATATCGAGATATATTTCAGTTAGATAGGTATTCTTCATATCTTTAAAAGACTACAGAAAATGGCATCTAAAATGTTTTAATAACTTAGGGCTTTCCATGACAATGAGGCAAATCTGCTCCTGGTAACACCAATCTACTTCAAGAGGAAAGATGGGCATCGAAGATGCAACCTTATGGAGTTGGGTTAGCCATTTGGGCAAGAAACTGCTCTTGCCTGGATTGTTGCATAAACTGGAAATGAAGAACCTGCAGAGAGAGGACTGCTGAGCTTGCCTGAAGGTAAGATGATCCTTCGGGGTTCCTGCTTCATAAAAGAGCCTGTGAGACATTCTACAGGACACAGAAAAAAGTGACGGGACTGTCTTCAAAATTTCTTGCTTCACTTTTGTCCCAATAGCCTGCCTGCAGCAAGCAAGGTAGGCCCCCTTGTTTACGAGCCACCCAAGCAGCAAGGAGATCCGGTCCTGGAACCAGTAGAGACATCATTGGGGTAAGTGAGTTTCTGACTGCAGCAGCAGCCCGGGACAGGGAACTCATACGTTCCTCATCCCTCCTACACTTCCTGGTCATCCTCAGGGGCTATACTGCCCAATACTTCCTCTCTCTTCCTATCCCACCCAGCTTGCATCCACAACCCTCCCTCACTCCATCTGACTCTCCCCGCTCTTTGACCACATAACATCTCCCAGCTCAGCCTGTTCGGGCTGGCACAGGGGCCGAATACAAATCGGGACGGTGGTAGCTCCTTTGTCCCAATAGCCTGCGTGCAGCAAGCAAGGTAGGCCCCTTGCTTACGAGCCACCCAAGTAGAAAGGGGATCCGATCCAGGCACCAGGAGAGACATTGGGCTTGCATCCACAACCCACCCAGAGCGGTGCTGAGGAGTTCCATCTGGACAGTCGTCCATGTTTGGGTGCTGAGGAGTTCCAGCTCGACAGGACAGTCCCTGCTTCTACACTGAAGAGATACACACAAAGACTCAGTCACAGCAAAGACTGGACCAAGACACCAGGCCTCTCCTGGCTCCATTTGAAGGAGGAGATGGGAAGGCGCCAAAGCAAGACTTCCTCCAACAACTAAAAGGCAACATGACTTCACCAGAATCAAGGGATCCCGAAATAAGAAGAATTGTACACCCTACTCCAGAAGAATTAGAAGAAATCGACTCAAAAGTGAATTATATGAAAATAATAGAAGACCTTAAACAGGAGGTGAAAAACTGCCATAAACAATTAGAGATTACAAACAAAAAGGTAGAGGAAATGAATAAATCGCTCAAAGATACCCAAGAAAACCAAGAGAAACAAGAAAAAGCAATCAAACAGGTAAGGGAAGCGGTTCAAGACTTGAAGAATGAAATGGAAGTAATGAAGAAAACACAAACCGAGGGAAGATTGGAGATGGAAAATCTGGGTAAACGAACAGGAACTACAGAGACAAGTACTACCAACAGAATACAAGAGATAGAAGAAAGAATATCAGATACTGAAGATACCATAGAGAAAATAAACACACTGATCAAAGAAAACAGCAAAACCAACAAATTCTCATCACAAAACATTCAGGAAATATGGGACACAATAAAAAGACCAAACCTAAGAATAATTGGAGTAGAAGAAGGAGAAGAGGTGCAACTCAACGGCCCAGAAAATATATTTAATAAAATTATAGAAGAAAACTTTCCCAACCTAAAGAAA
>NW_026068085.1:1498090-1499022 GCF_014885135.2 Alexandromys fortis
TTGGGTGACTGTACAGGCAGCGAGATTTCTCTTTCATTTCTAGAGTTTTGGAAGTTTCTTACTTCTCGTTTACTTAGGTAATAGTCATAGTTGGCTTGATGTTGAGAATGCTACGATTTATTTGATGTCATTTTGGGTGAGTGCACAAATTGCATTATATCCTTCTGGAGTCTTTGATGGAGTTGAAGAATAGATAGATAGTTATAGTTTTCCTTTGTTATGCTAAGAAATACAGTAGATATAAATATTGTAACTATAATTCTTGCTTGATAACTGTTTTGTTATATGTAATTTTACTATGTTGAAGTTAAAGCCTTCCTTTTTGTTTAAACAGAAAAGGGAAAATGGTATAAGGGGTTCTTCTGTCGATGTGTTGCTTTCATTGGTTAAATAAAGAAAACTGCCTTGGCTTTTTGATAGGTCAGCACTTAGGCAGATGGAGTGGATAGAACTGTATGCTGGGAAGAAGGGCAGAGAGATAGCCACATTGGGAGTTGCCAGGTCAGACATGCTGAATCTTTCCCGGTAAGCCATGACCTCGTGGTGACATACAGATTATTAGAAATCAAGATAATAAGAGGCTAGAACTAATGGGCCAGGCAGTGTTCAAATGAATACAGTTTCTGTGTGATTATTTCAGGTTAGCTGCGTGGGACAGAACAAGGGGCCCGCTCCTCCTTACTACAAATAAAAATCAATTAAAAAAAGAAAAAAATTAGCTGCAGTGAACATGAAAGTTCAATTAGTTTTTTTCAAATAAATTACATTGTATTCATTAAATTTATTTAGCGCATTTTCTTTTAGAATCAGTTTCATGGGCTGGAGAGATGGCTCAGTGGTTAAGAGCGTTGCCTGCTCTTCCAAAGGTCCTGAGTTCAATTCCCAGCAACCACATGGTGGCTCACAACCATCTGTAAAGAGGTCTGGCGCCC
>NW_026068085.1:1504737-1505684 GCF_014885135.2 Alexandromys fortis
CTCTTCCAAAGGTCCTGAGTTCAATTCCCAGCAACCACATGGTGGCTCACAACCATCTGTAAAGAGGTCTGGCGCCCCTCTTCTGGCCTTCAGGCACACACACAGACAGAATATTGTATACATAATAAATAAATAAATATTTTAAAAAAAAGAATCAGTTTCATTTCTTTGCCATATTTATATCCATGCTAATGAAATGTAATAATTTAATATCTAAGTATTCTTAAATTAAATTTTTGAAATTAAAGTATAACTTTTGGGAAGTAACATTCTGGATACATTTTTTTTTTCTACCAGCAATGACAACCCAGTTAGTATATAGGTTTTTCCAGTTTAGAAAAAAGTATTAGGACCAGAAACTTTAATGGCCAAAGAAAACCCATTTAACAAAACAATGTTGTCAGTGGAACTAAAGATGCCCAAAATGAGCAAGCTCAGACAGACAAGAGTTCTATTGGTCTCATGTCACAGGCATAATTGAAACAAATGTGCTTGGGCTTGGCAGAGTTAGACAGCATGGACAAAGGAGACCAAAGAAGCACATGAAGAGAATGATAGAGAAAGAGACAGCAGCAAGGACAATAAGACAACAAAAGGAGATCAAGGGGATTCAAATAGGAAAGGAAGAAGTCAAACTCTTGCTATTTGCTGATGATATGATAGTATACACAAGCGACCCCAAAACTCTACAAGAGAACTTCTACAGCAGATAAATACTTTTAGTAATGTAGCAGGATACAAGATCAACTTAAAAAAAAAGCCCTCCTATATACAAATGATAAATTGCTGAGAAAGAAATCAGAGAAACATCATCCTTCACAAAACCACAAATAACATAAAATATCTTGGGGTTACACTAACCAAAGAAGAGAAAGACCTATTTGGCAAGAACTTTAAGTCTTTGAAGAAAGAAACTGAAGAAGATTCCAGAAAATGGTAAGATCTCC
>NW_026068085.1:1509238-1533030 GCF_014885135.2 Alexandromys fortis
TTAAAAAAAAAAACAAACAAATTAAAAAGAAAAAACAAAAAAAAAAAAAAAAACAGGATAGCCCAAACAATCCTATACAATAAAAGAACTTCTGGAGGCATTACTATCTTTGATAACAAGCTCTATTATAAAGCTACAGTAATGAAAACAGCTTGGTATTGACATAAAAACAGAGAGGTTGACCAATGGAATTGAATCGAAGACCTAGATTTTAATCCACATACCTATGAACACCTGATTTTTGATAAAGAAGCTAAAAATATACAATGGAAAAAAGAAAGTATCTTGAATAGATGATGCTGGCATAATTGAATGCCAATCTGTAGAAGAATGAAAATAGATCCATATCTACCCCCATGCACAAAACTCATATCCAAATGGATTAAAGACCTCAATATATATCTGATGACACTGAACTTGATAAGAGATAAAGTGGGAAGTAGTTTTCAATGCATAGGTACAGGAGACCACTTCCTAAATATAACATCAGTAGCACACACACTGAGAGCAATAAGAAATAAATTGGACCTTTTGAAACTGAGAAAAACCATACATACAAGATCGCCTGACAAAATTGGGAGCAGGGACTGGGGGGGGGTAGGGATGGTGAAAGGGAAAGATGAGGGGAGAAGGTAAAAAGAACTTGAGGGAATGGCATAGTCAAGATGGAGGAAGGACAGAGATGAAAGCAAGGAAAGAGATATTTTCATTGAGGGAGCCATTATGGGGTTAGCAAGAAACCTGGCACTAGAGAAATTGCAGGAATCCACAAGGATGACCCCAGCTAAGGCCCTAAGCAATAGAGAATAAGGTGCCTGGACTGGCTTTGCCCTGTAGTCAGATTGAAGAATATCTTAAATATTACCATAGAACATTCATCCAGCAACTGATGGAAACAGGCAGAGACCCACATCCAAGCACTGGACTGAGCTTCCAAAGTACAGTTGAGGAGTGGAAGGAGTGAGAATATGAGCAAAGAGGTCAAGAACATGATGGAGATACCCACTGAAACAGACTACCTGAGCTAATGAAAGCTTACCATCTCCAGCCAGACAGGGAAGGAAACAGCATAGGTCCAAACTAGTCCCTCTGAAGGTAGGTGACAGTTGTAAGGCTGGGAGGGACTGCAGGACTGGCAGCGGCACCAGGATTTAACCCTACTGCTTGTACTGCCTTTTTGGGAATCTATTCTCTTAGGATGGATACCTTGCTCAGCCTAGATAGAGTAGGCAGGGCCTTGAACCTTCCCCAAAGCAACAGCCTTACCCTCTCTGAGGAGTGGATATGGGTGTGGTGGGAAGGAAGGTGGAGGGAATGGAAGGAGGGGAAGGAGTGGGTCTGGGATTGGTATGTAAAATGAAAAAAAAAGATAGTGTGTTTTCTTTTCAAAAAAACATAAATTCTAAATTCCAAAAAATAAAAAGAAATACTAAAGAAAATGGCACTAAATGGTAACTGAAATACATAATAAAAGTGTGTGTGTGTATATATATATATGAAGGATTAATTAAAATTACATATCTTAAGATATAATATCCAGCCAAACTAATAACAATATGGCATTGGCACAAAAATAGACATGTAGACAAATGGAACAAAACTGAATTGAAGACCCAAACATGAGTACACATAACTTTAGCCATGTAATACTTGACAACGAAATCAAAAACATAAGCTGGAAAATGGATCAAAGATCTGAATACAGAATTCTCAAAATGAAGAGGAGGGAGAGGAAAAGGGGGTGGAGGACATTAAGATTTATTCTTCCCCTAGTCAGAATGGCAAAGGTCAACAAAAGAACTGTCTGTCAGCAAATGCTTGAGAGCATATGGTATGGGACAGACAGACACACATACACACATCACTCACACCCCTGGACAAGATGGCATATGGTGTGGGACACACACACCCCAGGACAGAATGGCATATGGTGTAGGACAGATACATATACATACACACACACACCAGGACACGATGGCATATGGTGTGGGACAGATACACAGACACAGACACACACACACACCAGGACAGGATGGCATATGGTGTGGGACAGATACACAGACACACACACACACACACAGACAGACAGACACACACACACACACCAGGATGACATATGGTGTGGGACAGATACACACACACACCAGGACAGGATGACTCTGGTTGGTAGCTTTAGAAAGTGGCGTAGCCACTCTGGAAATGAGGGTGGAGACTGAAGAATTCTCAGAAAACTAAACAAAGTCTGTCATATGATTCACTATACCACTCCTAGGCGTGTGTCCAAAGGACTCAGCATCCCACTCTACAGGAACCTGCTCAGACAAGGTCGTTGCTCTAGTCACAATAGCTTGAAATGGAAACACCTGAATGTCCTTCAATACACAAAGGGAAAATGCTGTACATACACACTGTGGAACACTATTCAGCTGTAAAGAAAAACAAAATCATAAACTTTGCAATTAATGGATAAAACTAGAAAAGATCCTACTGAGGGAGGTAACCCACACCCAGAAAGACGTAGCATGTTCTCTCTTATAGGATGCTCCTAGCTCCAACTCTCCATATGTGACTGCTCTGCCTGGAGTCACTAAGGATTAAAGTAGGACAGTAAGACACTGACTTCACCCCTTGGCTTTCGGTCTGCTTCCTCCATTTTCTACTTAGCTAATGTTTATGAATAACATTAGCTAATGGTATGAATGTTTGCTCATGAATAAGCAAACAGGACAAAAGAAACCTAAGAGTTGGGCTTTAAATCCTAACTAATCCATATGATTTCTCTTACTTGTCCCATTTTAAAACACCAACTTTATTTTTTTAAGATTTATTTATTTTATGTACATAAGTGCTATTTTATTATCATATGATAGATGAAGAAAGTGTACTCAGAGAACTTAGGTAGCTTTTTCAGATAATGATTCAATGAGCTGAAGTCTACACCTAGTTTCTCTCTGAAATCAACTATTTTATATTGTCTTGTTTAAAGTGACAAATACCTATTTAGCATCTACTGATATGACATTTTTTTATGAGAGATGTATTCCTAAGGATGTACTAAGGTTTACCACCTCTGTATTTAAACAAATCTGTATCTTGCTTTGGTGTTAGCTTTTGTAAACAAAATAATAAAATACTTACTTGAACATTATTCTTGGGATGTTGTGCATGTGAAGCAGTGAGTATATTAATGTGTGTTAGCAGTATGTTGTGTGTGTGAGCAGTGAGTGTGTTGTGTGTGTGAGCAGTATGTTGTGTGTGTGAGCAGTGAGTATGTTATTGTGTGTTAGCAGTATGTTGAGTGTGTGAGCAGTGAGTATGTTACTGTGTGTTAGCAGTATGTTGCGTGTGTGAGCAGTGAGTATGTTATTGTGTGTTAGCAGTATGTTGTGTGTGTGAGCAGTGAGTATGTTACTGTGTGTTAGCAGTATGTTGAGTGTGTGAGTAGTGAGTATGCTAAGTTCAGAAAGCCCATCCAATCTAGTAGCCAAACTGGCACTCATTTGGCCTTTCCACTGTACCAAGTACAATGTGTGCATGGGCTGCTTTGTGCTAGCCCACTGAACTGTTTAGGAGATTAAAGGACTCTACGAAGCCAAGATGGCTGCCCACTTGTAGTTATTGAGGAAGTTTGTCGCGTGTTTCATAGTCTTGATTTCACCCTTTTTTAAAATCACATATCTTCTAAAAGATAATGATCTTGTAAGTCTGCATACATATGCACACACACAAACACACGATAAGAGATGCTTAACTGGAATCATAGATATAATGAAAATCTACTTTATCTCATCAAATGATTCAAGAGAAAATGGTCATACCCCATAGCATAAACAAAAGAAACACATTCTAAACTAGTATTCCACAACAAGTGGGGGACTCTCTTGATCAGGAACTCAAGCTCATTGCCTTAAAGCGGCTTTTACAGTCAATCTGGCCTAGACATTTTGAGCACTTGGTGATGGAATTTTGCTACAGCTCTTGCTATTTATCCTTTTACTTTGACTTGATAAATACTTAATAAATGTATTCATTCAAATCTGAAAGAACAGATATCATAAATCATTCTTTGTACTTAATAAAACATAAACATTAGAGCTAGACCCGGGTTAAAACATAAAAATATGGCAACTTGTTTATGAATACAGTCATTGAAAATGCATTGGTTTAAATCATAGGTATGGTTCTTAATAACTGTATGTGAACTAAGACCACATACAAAGTTAATCTTGCCCCAGCTTGTCATCTGTAAAAGAAGGATAATACTCTAGTGATTGAAGACTATATCTCCTATGGGAGATGGTAAGAGATGATAAGTAACCGTAACTGTTGATACTGGTACATAAATATATACAAATGTATGATTTAAATAGCTGCCTTTACAGTTAGACTTGAGAGTGATGAATTGCTATTAACATCTACATATCTTGTTTTTATTGCAACTACTACACCTTTGGGGTAAAATGATAAAATTGGCTAATGACTGGTATTTATCGTATTCATGTGACAATTACCTTCATTTATATATTTTTAGCTCCAAGGTTTGCTATGTACACTAATTGACTTCTATTGCGATGTACTATTGTAGCTAAAACTTAAAAGAGTGATTTTCTGAACTAAGTTTTTCTTTGAATGACTTATTTTCTTTTATGTGTGTGTGCATGCACAAATATGTGCAGGTACCAGCAGAGGCTGGAAGAAGACCTGGAGGTGAAGATACAGAGCCATTATGAGCCACCTGATGTGGGTGCTGAGTACCGAAGTCCAGAATTCTAAAGGAACAGCAAAAACTATTCCATATTTCAATCTTTTTTGATGGTCATTGTTTTGTTTTGTTTTGTTTTCTTTTTGAGACAGGGTCAGATATAGCTCCGACTTGTCTCGAGAGTCTAATAAGTGACCTAAGATGACCTTAAATTCCTAATCTTCCTACTCCCATTTGCCCAATACTAAAATTTCCAGCACATGCCACCAAGCCAGGCAAACACAGTAAAACAATCAAATTCCAGAGTCAGGAAACCGGATTCAAATCCTAGCCATGACAATTTCATGTGTAAAAGTTACACCTCTGAGTACAATATAAAATGCATGAAGAGACGGGAGTTTTCTTCTCTGTGCACTACATAGTGAATACAAGCTGTGAGGAGGACAGTAGATACTCGTGAGCATCCATGAAATACTCTATGAATATGAGTCCCAAATAAGAACAAAGACTAAAAACTAGCTGTGATATGGAAATAACATGAAACCTTGCTGAAAGAACTTATAACTGTTTACTTTAAGATAAAAGTAAAAAAAAATAAAAGAACCAATAAGATAACATTGTATCAATGGGAAAATTATAAAAGTTCAGTGATTAATCAAACCGGAGGTTAGAAAGAGCAACACACTTTCTTAAATATGGTTGCTTTGCTCTTTCTTTTTAATTTTTTTTTTTTTTTGGTTTTTTGGTTGCTTTACTATTAAAAGGCAAAAAGACACTTGCCCGATGCTTTGGCATGCATGTATACATTTTATGTGTGTAAATATATATATTCGTATGTATACATTTTGTGTATATGTTTTCTTGTATGCAGGTATATCACATGCAAACCAGAAGTCATTGGATCCCATTATAGCTGATTGTGAGTTGCCACATTAGTGCTGGGAGTTGAACTAGGAACCTCTGGAAGAGTAGCCAATGCTCTTAACCACTGTGCCATCTCTCTAGCTCCAATATTGCACTTTTTTATGGTAATCTCTCAACGTTTGGGATAGACTGATTTGCAGTGTAAATGGGGGAAAGGTGCTTAATAAATTACAAGACGTTGAGTGAAGTTACCTGCGTTACTTAAAATGAATAACACTTTAAGATTCACTACATGCCAGCGTTTGGGTCTTTGCATAAATGAGCATCTTTCCTCACACTAGATCTTTGTCAGAAGCAATTTCTCTGGGTAAATCAGAGCTACATTCAAAGTTCTTCCGCACGCTTCATAGTGAGAAAGTCTGGAGTAAAGTCGGAGCATTCCTTCCTGAAAACAAACCTAATTCCGGATCAGTGGTTTCAAAAACGGAACACACGTATCTAAAGCTGATGCATAGACATGTAAGCATGATAGCATCTCATTAGTTCGTGGTAATTAACAAAAATAGAAGCCAAAGGAGAAAAGTTCAATTAATTATAAGTCAGGAATGACTTCCATGCTCCATTCCGAAAGTACGAAAAGATGTATTGTTCAGCTGCCTGCATGCCCTCCTAGTGCACCCCAAAACTATTTTAACAGTATTCAGTAGAAGGAACATCATGAAGCTTTCAAGAAACCACGATGACCAAATCCTACAAAAAGGAGACGGTAGGAACGCTGCTGAATCACTGGCACAGAACCGAGGTGTCTTCTGCACTGCCCAGGAACGCTTGGGGAGCCAAGATCCACATCCACATTAGAAACCAATAAAGCCAGTGAAGACAGAAGCAGGGTCCCAGGGCCTTCTCCAGCCTCGGGAAAGGACTTGGGACCTACTGATTCAATCCTTGCCTGATCACTTCTCGGTCCCACCAACAAGCTGCTGCAGGTAGGGGCTGGCCAGAAACACCAGGCCGAGCAGACGAGAGGGGAAAGTCACTTACCAGTCTCTACCGAAGGCGCGCATCCCGCAGGAGCCTGGCGCGCTGGCCCGGAGCAAGAGGTCCGCAGCACAGACCGCCCTGGCGACCGCTCGAGAGCGTCACTGACAACCACCCGGAAGTGGTAAACTACTTCCGGGGCCGCCGAGCGCGCGGCGGGAAATTATTTCCTAGAACCCAGATTAGTGGAGCCGGAGTGCTGCCGTCCTAGTCGTCGCCACTCCCGCTGCCACCGCCACCCCCTCCGCCACCGCCGCCGCCGCCCGAAGAAAACCGCCCAGAACTCCGGTCGGCCGGGAAGGTAAAGCGCCTCAGCTCGGAAGACGCCATTTACCGCGTCCCCAGGCCGTGCCGGTGACAGTCCCGCCGTCCTCGCTGGGCCGCCGCGGCGCCTGGCGCTCGCGCTTTCCACAGCATTGGTTCCTTCACGGTGAAGTCGGGGTGGCCGGGGCCCCAGACCGTGGCCGGCCCTGCTGGCCTTGTGGCCCGGGGCGCCCCTGCGCCGTGCTCTCGGCCGCTGCCTGTCGTCGGGGCCCGGCGCTAGGCCGCCCGCGTCTCCGGTTTCCATAGAACCGGCCAGGCAGCCTGGTCCCCTCCCAGGTCTTGGCTACTTCCAACCTTAGCCTCAGTGACAGTGGCAGGGATTCCCAGGACCTGCCCTCCTTTGAGAGGAAAATCGGGACATTTTTTCTCTCTAGTAGCATTGAGTTTTTCACACCGAAAGGAAAATGAGTTTGTATCTCTGCGGCTACTGTAGGCTTTGAATAGAAACATATGAACCTCTCCTAAAGGGAGGGTGTGTGTTCCTGGGGATCCTGTCTGCTGCCTGAGCATCGTTATGAGCTTAAGTGATGAATCAGGAACGTATTCCATTAACAAAGCCTGACTAAATATTGACAAACCATGATTTGTCTTAATACTCCAAATCAGGATTTGGGACCTGTGGTAGATGGAACTTGATTTTAAAGTCCCCAAGCACTTTTATGGCAAATGACTGTCCTCTACAGAGGAAACAAATCCTATTGAGACATTGGGAATGAACTGGATTTACAGTATGCATGTAACAGACACCACATCTTACGGACTGTGTTGCCCTATCATGACCTAGGTCTTACGTTGGTTTTCAAGCTATCCCTGTGGATGGAAGGTTTGTCATTTATTCTGGGTGATTTGCTTGTAGATTTGTGTGAGAGGAAATTTTATTATTTGTAAGTTAATAATTTTTTTCATGTACTAGGATGTTAAAAATACACAACTGTTTAGATCTGTCTTATTTTAAGAGAGTCTTCAATAAGTAACTAACCTTTTATTTAACCTGTTTTCTAAATCCAGATTTTCTCATGCTTTATTGACTTAGATGATGGTCAAATATATGGCTTAGAATATTTTTGCTTCTGTAAAGCAGAAAGCTTAGATCATGATAGCGTGTGAAGTAGTTGTCAATATGATTCCTTTTCATAATCAAAATTAATGAAGATTTCGTTCCATGAATTCTCTTTTCCATGGGTGGCTCGTTGATTTTTTTTGTAGGAAACCAATACTATAGTCTTACTAATTAGATAGTATTTTCATTATGTATCTTGAATATATTATTCTACAAGTCTTTTCTTTACACTCTTTAGGAAACAGGAAAAGAATAAAGTCAGTTCTCTGTAAGGTTGAAATAATAAAGCCTAAAGAAGCTAACGAACATTTCTAAAGAACAAAAAACTATAGTGGAAAACCACCTGTTTTTCTTTTAATTGATTCCAGTGAAATTATTTTGAAATTGAAACTATTTTGTTATTATTGAGAAAATCTGTATGAAAAATTCCAAAAATTGACTATAAGTCTGTTTTGAGAGAAAAATAGTAGAATCTGTTTTGCCAACAGAAAAATAATAGTACTCTTTAAAATATCCCTGGAAATGTATACATATCTTAGACACTAGTATCCTGAAAATGATTGGTAACTGTTTACATCTTTGCATTTGCTGCTCTAAATGTCTTCTTCCCTATGTAGTAGATTTCTTTCTCATGCCTTCCTGCAGTTCTGATGGAATATAGATTGCTCTATAAAATTGTAATGTGTTTAAGAAAAGTAGATTAAACCTGAAATTCCAACCTGGTTGGTGTTTTGGAAAGTGCATAGCCTTTTCTCAGAGTAGGCTCATCTTTAAATCTTGGTGTCACTGTTCTTAAAAAAATGTGACTCATTAAGGTGGGTTTTTATCTGTGCCCTGGTGCTAGGGATCGACTCAGTACTTATCTCCTGTCAATATTTATTGTATTACCCAATATACCCTTCCTCACCTAGTTTAAACTAGGCGTAATCCGCTATTCTCATCATTATCTTGTATTCTCATCTGTATTTGGGTAAATACAGTGGATAAATATGTGAAGTATATAGACTACAGTAGGTCCTTCATAAAAATTAAATCAAACATTTTAAATACCCAGTCTTAGACTCATGCTTTTCATACAGAAAACTGTCTTTGTAAAGTTTGCTTTTTGTTTGATTGTTTGTTTTTTTTTTGGGGGGGGGGGGTCAAGACAGGGTTTCTTGAAACCCTGTGTAGCTTTGGTGCCTGTCCTAGAACTAGCTCCTGTAGACCACACCTCAAACTCACAGAAAGAACCACCTGCCTCAGCCTCCTCCCCAGTGCTGGGATTAAAGGGGTGCTCCACCACCGCCCAGCCACAGTTTGCTTTCTAAGAACTCCTTTAATTAAAAGATCTAGCACAGCCTATACTATGTACAGTGTTGAATTTATGGGATAGTCTCCTTGGGACTAACATAATACATCTTTTGAAACTTAATTCCAAAGGCCTGCTCATTGACATTAGACCAAGGGTCTGTTTTTTCCTGGGTCCAGAAGGACAAAGATTCCTACACTCCACTTGAGATGAAAGCCACAGTTTCTTCACATAGGTTGAGTACTAAGACATGAGTGGATGCATTGCAACATTGTAAAGCAGAAGGAGATCTGGTGCTTTGGCCATGTTCAATTTCATTTTAAATTTAAGTTTCAATTTAATTTCTCAGTTAAATCTTTCAAGTTTTGAATTCAAAACAGTAAAGTCAACTGTACTGGACACTTGTATATGCTTTTCAGAAAAAAGAATTTTCAAATGCTCGCCAGTTAAAGAAGGTTTCAAATCAAAACAGTTCCCTTTATAATGAAAATGAAGAAACTGCTAATTTTCAACATGTAGTTTATTGTTTTATTTACCAACAAGAATATTAGCATGGAAAACTAAACATAAAAACCAGGGAAGTACATTCCCAAATGTTGTATGTACTTGTTTTTCATATACACATCACACTAATACAATAGTTTTGTAAGGCAAGGAAATTAGAGATGAGTTTAATCACTCACTGTATGTACTTTGTAGTACTTTTGAAATTGTCTATACTCAAACTGTTGATTGAAATTAAAACGAAAATTGGTAAAGATTATTTTAGCAGTAACAATGTAGTTCTTATACACATCTATAACTGGTTATAAAACATCATAATGCAGAGTAGAGGAGTTACCTTACTTCCCCTTAAGGACTAGGTCAAGCATCCAGGCTTCTCCTTTCTGCACTAATTTTTTTGGCCAACTATTTATCCTGCCTTTTGTCCCTCCCTCCTACCCTACTTTCCTATTCTGTCCTGTATGCACTCTGTATGTCTTTGCTGACCTTTGACTTGGAGTCTTTGTCCTATCTCAGCCACAGACCTTTATTTTATTGCCTGTATTCCACCTTGCTTTCTTTTTCGTTTCCTTATTTTTGAAACAGGGTCTCATTGTGTCTCTCGCTGGCCTGGAACTCATAGTGTAGACCAGACAGGCTGACTTGAAACAGATCCACTTGCCTATGCCTCTTTAGAGCTGGAAATAAAGAGGTACACTAGCGCTGGTATAGTGTAAAGAATTAAGATTCTACTTAAAAACTTAGGATAAAACATGCACAGTCACAGTAATGAGAAATGTAGGTTTCCTGGTGCTTCTGGCTGACTGACACCAACTGTCAAAGAATTTCAGGCATCAAGGGTAGGCCCTGGTAAGAGATATTTTAAGACAGTGCACCAGGCGACAGTGACAGTTGCTTGCTATGTATAAAGGGCAGCCTGTTCACAGGCACTGTCTCCTAAGTTTGGGATTTCATGTGGTTCAGGGTGAGTACATTTTAAATTACTAATATGAAGTTTTTAAAATGTTACTACAAAACTTATAACTAGGAATGTATTGGTGTAATTTTACTATAAAGATAATTAATAAAAATAAACGATCTCTCCTCTTTTATGTGAAGATGCCATCTGTGTGGTGCTTAAAGGTTCATATGTCCTACTTCTTTACCCCACTGTATCTGAGAAGATAGAAAATGTTCCACTATTAGCTATGGTATGGAATGTTTGTTGTTTTCTGGTACTAGAAGATTTCAAGAAGTAAGCTCTTAGTTCCCTATATTTCAGAACTTATCATCTATATAAAATTTAACTCTAAGTGGACTGACTTATTGATAAGCTTTAAGGACATTTCTGTAGTGTTCTCTTTTAACTTATTGGCGCATCAGGCTGCTGTTTACTGTTGTCTTTAACTTCCAGGGTATGGAAAAACCATCAAGCTACTACTTGTATGTATAAAAAACAACCATGTCTGTTTTACCCTGTTTATGTATATATTGTCCCATGTAGTCAGATATATTGAATGTCATGAGACCTTTTTTACATGCAATATGATGTTCAGAAATACTGCCTTTGTTTCAGTTTGGTAAAATAATTACAAAAGGCAATTAAATTAGTCTTGGTGTTCTTAAAACTGATAGTTGTATGCATGTCCAGGATTTACATCTCTGTGGAAGTTAACGAACACTCCTGTTCTTCTGGTGAACTTGTGAATAAATGTCTTGCATTCTGATGTGGTTTTAGACATGTATGTGTTCATACTGCTTGAACCAGGATATTCTGTTTTATCACTTATGTCTCTTCCTCTTTTATATGAATAGTTTCAATTTCTTAGAAAGCATTTTCACGTCAGGAAATGGCTCTAAAAATGCTTTTGTGCTTTCTGCTGTTGTATACAATTGGTCCTAATTTCATCTTATCATGAGACACTGTTTTAGCAGAAATTGCTGCTTAATATATGGTTATTGCCTTCAAAATATATGTTACAATGATAGGTTTAAGATGAAAACTGCATTGTATATATTTATTTAAATAAGTTCAAATAATTTAACAATTTATACCTCAAAACAAAGTATATTAAAATATCACTTCAGAATTTAAAGTAACAATTATTCAAATTTAAAGTAACAATTATTGACATGAAACGAACAGTATGGAATTTTTTACAGAACATGTAATTTTCATAAAGTAAAATACAATCCTTAGAGGCAATTTATTGGATATAGTGTTACAGCATTTTTTTAAATTTCATTTTGATTATTGGGGCAGGAAGGCATGGGGATTGATCCCAGTGTTCTCTTCACGACAGTCATGTGCTCTGCTGCGAAATTTCACCCTCTCCCTGCTCAGTTGATAGCTGTTTTTAGTGTATATTCATATGAGCATCGTGTGTTCCATAGGTGAGACTGCTGGTCCCTCTCCTTACTCAGTTGATAGCTGTTTTTAGTGTGTATTCATATTAGCATCGTGTGTGATCCCTCTCCTTTTCATAATATTTCTTGAAATGACTTCCTAACTAGTTTTGAAAACTTTCAATACATAAGTAAAAGTACAATTTTGAAAACATTGAACTGGCTTCTTCTCATAACTGACTTTTGAGACCTATAAAAACACTGATTAAAAACCAAGACAATAATTAGAGATACGTTGAATTTTACTTAGTTATTTCTAAAAAGACATATCATTTTCTAAACAATTATTAAAGAGGTTTTTTTAATAATTCCCTTTGAGTTAGTGAAAGAAGCTTTCTCCCCTAGTTATAGGCATATGCTGTATAATACAAATAAATGTGTCTTTACTGTGTGCCTTTCGATGTTTTTGGACTCAAACGATGATTTTTACTTGGAATACAGCATAGTCTTTCTATATTTGTCTATATTGCCAGGCTGTATTATTTGGTATTGACACTGAAGAGCTAACTATATTAACCTTAAAAATGGTTTTTAAAATGTACAGCACAAAGATCCTTTTGGGGGGACTTACTTGTATCTTTTATAGATTTGATAGTATTTTATAGATCCCTTTTATTCATGAGATGCAATACACATTAGTGTACATTTTATAACTGTGTCCTTGCCAGACCACAGCTCTGTAACTAAACATTAAAGCATTTGCTTCATTTGAAAGAACATACTTTGTGTTTTGTATCTGAGTTTCAGTTTGTTACAGGGCTGATACTGTATACTTGTTGCCTCTTTTGGAATCAGTTGGCAAATACTGAAGACAGATTTATTGAGGTCATGATATCAGCTTCTTTTACTGAGTAAAAATTGTGTTGAGAGAGATAGCAGCTCTGCTGTGCTCTTTATGACCTGGGAATGGATCTGCCCCTGCAGTGCAGGACGGCAATTGGCTCCTTTGAGATGTGTCAGGAAGCATTAATGTGAGCTGTCTTCACAGGTATTCAGATGTGCTGAGAAAAGCCTCTCATTTGGGTCTCTCAAGGAGCTCCTCCTATGTGTAGAAGGAGGAGCTACAATTGCTTTACCCTACCTAACTTTTTTTCTCTTAGTAGCTTTAAGCGTGAAAAGAGAAGGGTCTCTCCCGATCTGTGTGATGTTTTAAATGTAAATGGTTTGTAATGAAACTCGGTCTTCCTCCAGAATGACTTTTGACCTGGAGGGAAGAGGAAGTGTGTGTGAGTGTTGTGTGTGTGTACAGTTGTCCAGAGGTGTTACAAAGTTTTGATTCCAGGACTCCCCTTCAGGTCTGACCGTCTAAATCACATATTCTCTTCCATACCTTAAATCATCTCTCAAGAACTTAAAACCCCTAGTCTAGTGTATTTTGTGTCCTTTATTGTAATTATGGAATAATGCTGAGAAGAAAAAAACCTTTCCATGTTGGTTCAAATTCAAAGATTTTTCCCCCAGATAGATATCTTGCTGGCATAGATCTCATAAAGCCTTATTTTAGTTCTTGAAAATAAAATTTCTGTACTACTTTATTCACTTAATCCTGTGTTCAAATACCTATATCTCTAAAGGATCGTTTTGTTTTGACTAGGTTTCTGGAGTTGCCCTTTTTTTTCTTTGTCTTTTTATTTATTTTTGTGATGTATATTGATTGAATGCAGGGTTCCATCTGTACTAAGTGTACACATTATGCCCAACGCTTAAAGATTACTGTGATTTTTTTTTTTCTGAGAGGCCATTGTCTGAATGTTGGAAATAGCAACTGCTATTGCTCTGCCTGGGGTATTGGATCCTAATCCACGTGTCTCTACTGTCATCGGAGTATAACAGCATTTTTTCAGATAATGTCTATAGTATTAACTTCTTTTGAACAAACTAAAGTATATTTGAATTAGAAAAAATCTATGTATTAGGTAACACCTTAAAGACAAAGTATTTTGTGAACTATATTTATATGAGTTGAAGTCCCATAAAAATAAAGTTAGATTAAAACCATGTAGTTTTTGTTTACCTTGTAATAAAATCAACACCAGAGATATATTGTGATATAATTAATACACACTTTTACTGGGGAGTGAGAAGAGAGGAAGTAATTAAAAAATGTAAGTTGTAAACAGAAGTTGAATGCTTTGTACCCATCTCTGCAATTATTTAATATGAATGTTGTGGAAATATGAGTGCCGGCATAACTTTGGTAACCTATATATATTCTTTAATTTTGCCCATTTTTTTGAAAACCACATGCAACTGATAGCTTGATTTTCACAAGTGTACTTGTTTGAAAAGCTTTCACAAAAACTCATGCTGAAAACAGACATATGGTCATATTTATCTGGGCCCCTATCATTTTGTGAAGAATCATATTCAACAGTGTGTTTTAATGGCAAGTAGTGGAGTACTATAGGCTTTCAATATCCAAACACAACAAAAGTTCCCTTTAAGTTTTGAGAAAATAATTTGAAACTGGCGTTTATTGTAGTGACTAAATTTGACATCATTGCTTACATTTAAGCTTTACATGTTTAATTCATAACATGTTTCATGGTTTTAGTATTCATAATTAAGAAAAAATAAGTCACCCTTCTGCATAGTGTTTAACACCTGCTCTCTTCTGTGTGTGTGTGTGTGTGTTAGATGGAAGATGGTACCACAAAGCATGTCATCCAGATGACAGGATTTAAGATGGAAGAAAAGGAAGCGCTAGTCAAATTACTTTTAAAGCTAGACTGCACTTTTATTAAGAGTGAGGTGAGTATAGAAACATACTAAAATATTCAACATGGAGTTCAAAACATAGAATTAAAAAATAAAATAAAAATGTCCTTTGACATTATAAAAGTAAAAATTGTTATTATTAAGAAAAGCTCACTATAGTAATATTGCTTTGTGTGGGTTCTTCCCTCCAGAAATATAAAAATTGTACACATCTTATAGCTGAGCGCCTATGCAAGAGTGAGAAATTCTTAGCAGCTTGTGCAGCAGGTAAGTAAACTTCCTTTCTCCAACTCTTGAAAGAAATTTCATGTTAACAGAAAAACCCCAAGTTTCTGAAAATATATTATGCTTACTATGTCAGATATACATGTGTTGTTTGGATTTTTTAAAAAGATATTTGTTTGAATATTGCTTTATTCTAATTAACGTTTTCTGACACGTGAAATATATATTAAATGGGAAGAAATATTTACTTTGTCACAGATTTAGTTTAAATGTTTTGTTTAAGAAAAAATGTGTGTCTTAACAAAAAGATTGGACCAAATGTGTGTACTAAAACTTTAGTGGAAACCTCAGTGCTGCAGTCTTTCTTGTCTTCCGCCCTCTCATAAGTAAGCATGGCTCCTTCTCTCAAGCTGCTCCTCTGCTATCCTGGGAAGCAGAACCATCCTACTTTGTTCTTCCTGGATAGTCAATTCTTTTTACCCATGTTGAGACTTGGCCTTGTCTCCTTACCTTTTTTCCACCACTGATAGTCAAGCAGCTTTTTCTATGGTATCTGATTTATTGTTTCTTAGTAAGTCATGGATGCCACATCATTTTTTACATTCATTTGCCAGAGAAGCATTTAGATTTATCACTACCTTTAGAAACAAACCTATATATTATTCCTGCTGTTTAAATGACCACTGGTGCCCACAGAGGAAGCAGAATATGACATTTCCTATAAAATTCAGAAACATAATGAATTTAATATAAGATAACAATACTGTAAATGTTATTTAAAAAGTTTAGCATAGTAGGAAATAAACCTAACCCAGAAAAATGAATGCAATTAGTAATAATAGTTCACGTAATATTGCCTTTTACTTTAAAACTTTAGATTTATATTTCATTTAATGGCATTTAGAATTATGGGTGTGTATCATAGAAATATTATGTACAATGTTCAGTGATATTGAAGGCCTCTTGAAATTTGTTTTTAAAAACAGTATTGTCAGTGTATCATAAGAATCTCATGTATAAAAAAGATGACTCTTAGTTGCTATTTAATCTTTATTGTTTACCATTTAGCAGAACTAAAATTTTTTGTGACAGTTCATTTGCTTTCTAGGAAAATGGGTATTAACGAAGGACTACATAATTCATAGTGCCAAAAGTGGCAGATGGCTTGATGAAACAACTTATGAATGGGGATATAAAATTGAGAAAGACTCGCATTATTCACCTCAAATGCAATCTGCACCTAAAAGATGGCGTGAAGAGCTGAAACGGACTGGGGCTCCAGGAGCCTTCCACAGATGGAAAGTTGTCCTCCTTGTGAGGGCAGATAAGCGAAGTGAGTCTCTTGTAAGGTACGATGGGATTTTATACATTTGAAGCCGTGAATGAGGTCATGTTTTTATGAATACCTTTTAATATTTATGTTCAGTTGTTAGTCAGAATGAGGTATGATATAGTTTTTACAACTGGGACATTTTATTTTTGGTTCCTCTTTTTTGAGAACATGCATGAACACTGTGTCTAGATCACTCCCCCTCCCCCCCCCCATCCTCCACCCAACTCCTCCTGTGCCCCTCCCGTTTTTAATGATCACTCTTTCATTGTTACATGTACACACACACACATACACCTATGTATATAACCCACTAAGTCCATTAAGCATTCCTCATATGTCATGTGCCTAGGGTTTTATTCCTCAAATGAGGCATTGTGTACAAATGTATAAGTTTCCTAATAGAACAAATTTGGTTTTATAGATGGATTTTGATTATTCTGGTGGTCTCCATTTTAGATTCCATGTTATTTCTTTTGTTTAACGCAAGAAAAATAGAAAAAACAAAAAGAAGGTAATACTCAAGAATTTTGAAGCATTCTTACACTTTTGCTAGTTTATGTTCAGGGAGTCTTACATGGGCATGGTATTTATATAATACTGTCTTTGTTCCTCATGCTATTTCCATTATGATTTCTTTATTTTCCTTTTGTTTTTTGTTTGTTTTTTCCGAGGCAGGGTTTCCCCGTGTAACTCTCACTGTCTAGAGCTCACTCTGTAGACCAGGCTGCAGATCTGCCTGCCTCTGGGTGCTGACATTAATGGCATGCACCCCCATGCCACCTCATTTTGTCTTTTTAAATACAAGGAATTTTTGTTCAGAGTAAGTATACCCGTGTGCCCATGCATGCATTTGCAGATGAAAGCGCCCTGATCTTATTCTTCCCCTTAGTCTTTGTGACAGGCAGGAACTCTCACAGAACCCAGGGTTTCTGATATGGCTAGGCTCACTGGCTGACTGAACAAGCACTTAGAATCCTCTTGTCTGTTTTCTGATGCCAGAGTTATAGGTGTACACCACTATACCTGGGTGTTAACATGAGTGCTAAAGATCCAAACTCATCTTCACATGCTGTAGAACAGCATTTACCCACTGAGCCATCTCCCCATCCCTTTCAGGGGACTTCTCATTGGCTAAAGTATGTTTTGAAAACTGGTTTTGGTTTTTTTTTTTTTTTTTCCACTTAGAATCTCTTAGGTTTTTTTTTTTTTCTTTATTGGATTATTTTTTAAAAATGCCAATCCAAGTTCCCATTCTCTCCCCTCTTCCCATTTCCTCCACACACCCTCCCAACCCACCCCATCTAATCCTCAGAGAGGGTAAGGCACGTTTCCTTGTGGAAGGTCCAAGGCCCTCCCTACTATATCTAGATTGAGCAAGGTATCCATCCAAAGAGAATAGGATCCCCAAAAGCCAGTATGTGCAGTAGGGATAAATCCTGGTGCTACTGCCCATGACCCCTCAGTCTGGGCCGGCCATGCAACTGTCAACCCCATTCAGAGGAACTAGTTTGGTTCTATGCTTGTTCCTTCACAGTACAGCTGGACTTGGTGAGCTCCCATTAGCTCCCATTCTGTGAACTGTTTCAGAGGGTGAACCATAGTCTTGACTTTTTTGCTCATATTCCTATCACTCTTCAACTGGACTTTGGGAGCTCAGTCTAGTGTGCCAATGTGGGTCTCTACTTCTGCCTCCATCAGTAGCTGGATGAAGGCTCTCTGGTGATATTTAAGATATTCATCATTCTGGCTACAGGGCAAGTCAAGATCAGTCCCACTCTTATCTACTGCCCAGGGTCCCAGGTGGGAATTTCTGCTAATCCTGTAATGGCTCCCTAAATCAAGATATCTCTATCCTTGCTCTCATTTCTGTCCTTCCTCCATCTTGACCAACCCTCAAGTTCTCCTCTCTGCTCCCCTCCCCCTATTTCCTTTTCTTCCCCCACCCCCATGCCAGTCAATCCTGTCTATTTCCAATTTCCAAAATGGTTCTTTATATATTTTTCTTTGGGTTCATCTTATTATTTAGCTTCTCTAGGATCATGAACTATAAGCGCAATGTCCTTTGTTTATGGCTAGAATCCACTAATGTGTGAGTACATACCATATTCATTTTTGGGGTCTGGATTATCTCACTCAGTATATTGTTTTCTACTTCCATCCATTTGCATTCAAATTCAAGATGTCATTATTTTTTTCCTGTTGAATAGTACTCTAATGTGCAAATGTGCCACATTTTTTTAAATCTATTCTTTAGTTGAGGAGTATCTAGGTTGTTTCCAGGTTCTGGCTATTACAAGTAAGGCTGCTATAAATATAGTTGAACAAATGCTTTTGTAGTATGTTTGAACATCTTTTGAGTATATGCCCAAGAGTGGTATTGCTGGATCCTGAGGTAAGTTTAGTCCCAATTTTCTGAGAAACTGCCATACTGATTTCCAAAGTGGTTGTACCAGTTAGCATTCCCACCAGCAATGAATAAGTGTGTTCCTTATTCCACATCCTCTCCAACATAAGTTGTCATTAGTGTTTTTGATCTTAGCCATTCTGACAGTTATAAGACAGTATCTCAGAGTTGTTTTGATTTGCATTTCCCTGATAGCTAAAGATGTTGAGCATTTCCTTAAGTATCTTTTGGCCATTTGAGATTCTTCTGTTAGAATTCTCTGTTTAGTTCAGTACCCCATTTTTTAATTTGGTTATTTAGAATTTTAATGTCTAATTTCTCGAGTTCTTTATATATTTTGGAGATCAGTCCTTTGTCTGATGTGGGGTTGGTGAAGGTCTTTTCCCATTCAGTAAGCTGCCTTTTTGTCTTATTGACAATGTCCTTTGCTTTACAGAAGCTTCTAAGTTTCAGGAGGTCCCATTAATTTATTGTTGCTTTCAGTGTCTGTGCTACTGGGGTTATATTTAGGAAATGGTCTCCTGTGCCCATGCATTGAAGGCTATTTCCCACTTTCTCTTCTGTCAGTTTCAGTGTGGTCAGATTTATATTGAGGTCTTTAGTCCATTTGGACTTAGTTTTGTGCACGGCAATAGATATGGATCTATTTTAATTCTTCTACATGTTGACATCCAGTTATGCCAGCACCATTTGCTGAAGATCCTTTTTTTTCCAATTCTATATTTTTAGCTTCTTTGTCAAAAATCAGGTGTTCATAGGTGTGTGGATTAATATCCGGGTCTTAGATTCTATTCTTTTGGTCAACCGCTCTGTTTTTATGCCAATACCAAACTGTTTTCATTACTGTAGCTCTGTAATGGAGCTTGTTATCAGAGATGGTAATGCCTACAGAAGTTCCTTTATAGTACAGGATTGTTTTGGCTGTCCTGTGTTTTTTTTTTTCCATATGAAGTTGATTATTGTTCTCTCAACATCTGTGAAGAATTAATTGTGTTGGGATTTTGATGGGGATTGCATTGAATCTATAGATTGCTTTTGGTATCATTGCCATTTTTACTGTGTTGATCCTACCTATCCAAGAGCATGGGAGACCTTTCCATTTTCTGGTATCTTCTTCAGTTTCTTTCTTCAAAGACTTAAAGTTCTTGTCAAATAGGTCTTTCACTTCTTTGGTTAGTGTTACCCCAAGATATTTTATTTTATTTGTGGCTAATGTGAAAGGCGATGTTTCTCTGATTTCCCTCTCAGCTTCTTTATCATTTGTGGATAGGAGGGCTGCTCATTTTTTTGAGTTGATCTTGTATTTTGCCACATCACTGAAGTTATTTATCTGCTGTAGGAGTTCTCTGATAGAGTTTTGGGGGTCACTTATATACACTATCATATCATCTGCAAATAATGAAAGTTTGACTTCTTTTCCAATTTTTATCTACTTGATCTCCTTCTGTTGTCTTATTAGTATTGCTAAAACTTCAAGCACTTTATTGAAGAAGTATGAAGAGAGTGGACACCCTTCTCTTGTTCCTGATTTTAGTGGAATCGCTTTGAGTTTCTCTGCATTTAATTTTATGCTGGCTGTTGGCTTGCTGTATATTGCTTTTATTATATTTAGATATTTATGTTCCTTGTATCCCTGATCTCTCCAAAACATTTATTACGAAGGGTGTTATATTTTGTCAAATGCTTTTTCAACATCTAATGAAATGATCATATGTTTTTTTCTTTCAGTTTATTTATATGACGGATTACATTGATAAATTTTTGTATGTTGAACCAGACCTGCATCTCTGGGATGAAGCTGACTTGATCATAGTGGATTTTTTTTTTTAATGTGTTCTTAGATTCGGTTTGCCGGTATTTTGTTGAGTATTTTTGCATCCATGTTCCTGAGTGTGACTGGTTTTTAATTCTCGGTTGAGTTTTTGTGTGGTTTTGGTATCAGGGTAACAGTAGCCTCATAAAAAGATTTTGGCAGTGTTCCTTCTGTTTCCATTATGTGGAACACTTTGAGGAGTATAGGTATTGCCTCTTTTTGGAAGTTCTGCTAGAATTCTGCAATGAAACCATCCAGCCCTGGGCTGGGCTTTTTTTTTATTTTATTTTTTGGTTGGGCTTTTGATGACAGCTTCTATTTCATTGCAATTTATAGATCTATTTAGATTAATTACCTAATCTTGATTTAATTTGGGTGTATGGTATCTATCTAAAAAATTGTCCATTTCTTTTACGTTTTCCAATTTTGTGGAGTACAGGATTTTGTAGTATGATCTAATGATTCTCTGAATTCTGAATTTCCTCAATGCCTATTGTTATGTCCTCCTTTTTATTTCTGATTTTGTTAATTTGAATGTTCCCGCTCTGCCTTTTGATTAGTGTAGAAAAGGGTTTGTCTGTCTTATTGATTTTCTCAAAGAACCAGCTCTTTGTTTCGTTGGTTCTTTGTATTATTTTGTTTCTATTTTGTTGATTTCAGCCCTCAATTTGATTATTCTGTCTTCTACTCCTCCTGGTTCTTGCTTATTTTTGTTCTAGAGCTTTCAGTGTGCTGTTTTGTCACTAATGTGAGTTTTCTCTATGCGGGCACTTAGTGCTATGAATTTTCCTCTTAGCACTGCTTTCATGGTGTCCCATAGGTTTGGATGTGTTGTGCCTTCATTTTTTTTTTATTAATTCAAGGGTGTCAAATTTTATTTCCTTTCTTTATTTCTTCCTTGACCCAGGGGTGGTTCAATAGTTCACTGTTCAATTTTCATGAGTTTGTTGGCTTTCTGAGAGTAGTATTGTTAAATTCCAGCTTTAATCCATGGTGATCCAATAAGTCACAGGGGCTTGCTCCTGTTTTTTTGTATCTGGGTATTGGCTTTGTTACCGAGTAAGTGATCAATTTTTAGAGAAGGTTCCATGAGGTGCTGAGAAGGTATATTCTTTTGTGTTTGGGTAGAATGCTCTATAGATGTCTGATAAGTCCATTTGATTCATGACATCTGTTAATTCTCTTATTTCTCTGTTAAGTTTCTGTCTGGTTGACCTGTCCATTGGCGAGAATGGAGTGTTGAAATCTCCTATTAGTGTGTGGGGTTTGATGTGCGATTTAAGTTTTAGTAATGTTACTTTTACATATGTGGGCATTCTTGTATTGGGGGCATAAATGTTCAGGATTGGTGTAGGAGGTCCTTCTTTCTATGTGTTGTTTGTATTGGTTAATGAATAAAGAAACTGCCTTGGCCTGATAGGGGCAAAACTTATATAAGCTTCTTGTACCTTCATAGGACTATTCTTTAGGTTGAGAAAGGACTATTCTTTAGGCGGGGAAGACAGAACTGAATTCTGGGAGGAAGAAAGCCGAGTGAGAGAGACACCATGGAGCCGCCAGAGACAGACGGGCTGAATCTTTCCCAGTAAACCACTGCCATGTGGCAATACACAGATTAATAGGAATGGGTTAACCTGAGATGTAAGAGTTAGCCAATAAGAATTTAGGGCTAATGGGCCAAGCAGTGTTTTAATTAAAACAATTTCTATGTGATTATTTCGGGTGTAAGATAGCCAAATGGCCAGGGCAAACAAGCAGGCCCTCTTGCTTACAACACAGGATTGAGATTATCTTGATGGATTGTTCTTGTTATGAGTATAAGGTGTCCTTCTCCATCTCTTCTGATTGATTTTAGTTTGAAATCAATTTTGTTAGATATTAGGATAGCCACACCCACTTGTTTCTTAGGTCCATTTGATTGGAAAACCTTTTCCAACCCTTTACTCTGTTAATGTCTGTCTTTGAGGGTGAGGTACGTTTCTTGTAAACAGCAGTAAACTAGATCCTGGTTTCGTATCCATTCACTTAGCCTATGTCTTTTTATAGGTGAATTGAGTTTATTGATATTAAGCAATATTAATGACCAGTGTTTGTTAATTTATGTTACTTTTCAGTTGTAATGTTTGTTTCCCTTCTTTGGGTTATGCTGGGGGGGAGCGTTATCAGATGCCTGTGTTTTTGTGGGTGCAGTTAGCTTCCTTGGGTTGGAGTTTGCTAGTACTTTCTGGAAGGCTAGGTTTGCGGATATGTATTGTTTAAATCTGTTTTTGTCATGGAATAATTTGTTTTCTCCATCTATGTTGAATGAAAGCTTTGCTGAGTATCTGGGCTCACATCCATGGTCTCCTAGTGTCTGCAGCACATCTATCCAGGACCTTCTGACTTTCACGGTTTCCATTAAGAAGTCGGGTGTAATTCTGATAGGTTTATCTTTATACGTTACTTGACCTTTTTCCTTTTCAACTCTTAATATTCTTTCTTTATTCTGTATATTTTGTGTTTTGATTATTATATGGTGAGGGGATTTTTTGTTTGTTTATTTGTTTTTTGATCCAGTATATTTGGTGTTATATAAGCTTCTTGTACCTTCATAGGACTATTCTTTAGGTTGAGAAAGTTTTTTCATAGATGATTTTGTTGAATATATATTTTGTACCTTTGAACTGGAGTTCTTTTTTCTCTTCTATCCCTATTATTCTTCGGTTTGGTCTTTTCATGGTGTTCCAGATTTCCTGGATGTTATGTGTTAAGAATTTGTTAGATTTTATGTTCTTTGACCAATGAGTCTATTTCCTCTATGGTATCTTCAGCACCTAAGATTCTTTCTTCTATCTCTTGTATTCTGTTGGTAGTACTTGTCTCTGTAGTTGCTGTTCGTTTACCCAGATTTTCCATATCCAAAATTCCCTCTGTTGTTTGTGTTTTATTACCTCTTTTTCAGTCTTCAAGTCTTGAATTCTTTCCTTCAAATTGGGTTTGAGCCTGGAGGTGGTGGCGCACGCCTTTAATCCCAGCACTTGGGAGGCAGAGGCAGGCGGATCTCTGTGAGTTCGAGGCCAGCCTGGTCTACAAAGGGAGTTCCAGGACAGGCCCCAAAGCTACAGAGAAACCCTGTCTCGAAAAACCAAAAA
>NW_026068085.1:1533438-1613452 GCF_014885135.2 Alexandromys fortis
TCTTGATCTTCTCTCCTGGTTTGCTCTCTTTGTTTTTTCTCTTAATCCCCTCAGTGTTGTAGCAAGCTTTTGGTCCCTCTTTTCTCTCCTCAGTATTGGAGCAAGCTGCGTTTCAGAGTTCCACAGAGGTTGCAGGAGGATAGGTGGGTTTGCGAGCAGGGTGTGTGTAGTAGTTTGGATAGCAGATGAATGGGTTTGGGGGTTCCTAGCCACAGGAATGTCCATGCTGACTGACTAGAAAAGCCGAGGGAGTTGGTGAAATGGCCCAGAGTTTTGTCCCACTGGGGAGGTCCTAGAGAGTGGGGTGAGCCACCATGTGGCTGTTCACTCACCTCTTAAGTCCCCTCTGTGTTTCAGAATTCCACTGAGGTTGTAGTTGAAAATTGTTTTGTAAAACCAGGGCTAGAACCTTAACTGTTTTACCAACATGTAATTTATATGCACTGAAATATGCCCATCTTAAGTATATTTTGGTGAGTTTGGAGAACTTACACAGTAACATTAACTATAGCAAGATGTCTTGTATCCTTGTACTTTTAATTGTGGACCACAAGTGCCAAAAAGTCATTGACTTCTTTTCTTATTATTATGCTTCTTTTCTTATTATTTGTTGTATGGTATATTTCTTTGATCTATCATCATTTGCTTTCTCTGTAGTAATGAGATTTTATCTATTTTGTTGCATTTTTCAAAAATTATTTTACTGTTTCTGTGTTTCACTATTTGAATGTATTGTAGCCTATTATTTATTTATTGCTGTGGGACAGTGGTCTTGTACCCACAGATTTGTCACTTGTACTGGCTTAATAATTAATAATAGTTTTGTTTGTTCTTTTTATAATTGCCTGACTTGTAAGATTGTGTGATATACCTGTAATATGCTTTTTTTTTAATAATGAGCAAAAAAACTGTTTCATATGCTGGACCATTTTCAGTCTTTATTTGTGCAGGAATACCATGATGGCCATAATTTCTAGTAAATATGTGATTATCAAATCTGCCTTTTTTGAACTCAAAGCAGTTGCCCATTGAAAACCCAAATAGGTGTCAATGGTGTGGTATACGTATTTTAATTTTCCAAATTTTATAAAATGGAACACATCCATCTCCCACATTTTGTTTATTTTTTTGAGTACCCTTTGGCTTACTTTCTGTAGGTAGTGGTGATTGATTATATAAAAAACAAGTAGGACATCTTTTTATAATTTTCTTAGTTTGTTGCCATGTAATAGAAAACTCCCTTTTTAAGCTTTTGCTATTGACATGCTGTTTTTTATTAATTATCATGACATGCATACAGAGGACCACCCCAACACAGATAGAGAGAGACATTCAGTGATAGGTCTGATCTGTTCTTTCCAGTTAATTATGGTTTTGCTAAGAAATCAGTTATCATTTTTTGCTTATTATTATTATTATTATTATATTGCTTATATGCCTTATCTGTTATTCTTTAAGATTTTTCTCCTGACCATCTGTTTGCTTATTTGTTTTGTTTTTTTATTGTTTTTATTATGCTATATATTTTTCTTTACTCCCCTCCTTTTTTCTCCCCTTCTCTTCTACCCTCTCCCATGGTCCCCACCCTCTCAAATTACTCAGCAGAGTTTATCTTTTTCTATTTCCCATGTCTTTCTTAGGTCCTCATTGTTGTCTAGGTTCTCTGGAATTGTGAATTGTAGGCTGGTTGTCTTTGCTTTATGTCTAAAAGCCATTTATGAGTGAGTACATATAATATTTGTCTTTTTTGGATCTGGGCTACCTCATTCAATATGATGTTTTCTAGATCAATCCATTTGTAAATTTCAAGATGTCGTTTTCTTTTTCTGCTGTATAGTACTACATTGTGTACATGTACTACATTTTTATCCATTCTTCAGTCAAGGGGCATTTGGGTCTGTGATAAACAATGCTACTATGAACATAGTTGAGCATATGTCCTTGTGGTATGATTGCACTTCCTTTGGGTATATATCCAAAAGTGGTATTGCTGGGTCTTGAGGAAGGTTGTTTCCTAATTTTCTGAGAAATCACCATACTGATATCCAAAGTGGCGGCACCATTTTGCACTCCCACCAGCAATACAGGAATGTTCCCTTTACCCCACAACCTCTTTAGCATAGGTTGTCATCAGTGTTTTTGATCTTGGCCATTCTTACAGGTATAAGAAGGAATCTCAGAGTTGTTTTGATTTGCATTTCTCTGATTGCTAAGGATGTTGAGCATTTTCTTAAGTGTCTTTCAGCCATTTTAGATTCCTCTGTTGAGAGTTCTCTGTTTACGTCTGTACTCTACTTCTTTTATTGGACTATTTTTTTTTTTTTTTGATAACCAATTTCTTGAGTTCCTTGCATATTTTGGAGGTCAGACCTCTGTCTGATGTGAGGTTAGTGAAGATCTTTTCCCATTCTGTAGGGTGTTGTTTTTGTCTTGTTGACTGTGTCCTTTGCTTTACAGAAGCTTTTCAGTTTCAGGACGTCAGGTTTATTAATTGTTTCTCTCAGTGTCTGTGCTACTGGGGTTATATTTAGGAAATAGTCTCCTGTACCAATGCGTTCAAGTGTACTTCCCATTTTTTTCTTGTATGAGGTTCAGTGTGGCTGACTTTATGTTGACATCTTTGAGCCATTTGGACTTGAGTTTTGTGCATGTTGATAGATATGGATCTATTTTCATTCTTCTACAGGTTGATATCTAGTTATGCTCTTGTAGAATGAGATTGGAATAATTTTCAACTTTTTTGAATAGTTGAGAACAGTTAGAGAAAAATTGATACCAGTTCTCTGAATGTTTGGTAAGAAACAGAAAAGATGCTCAAGGGTCGGCTCTTACTTGGTAGGAGACCTTTTTATTGATTTAATTTTATTATTTTTTATTGATCTATTCAGGTATTTTTGTTCTTGAGTCAATCTTGATAAATTGTGTGTGAAGAGTTTTAATTAATTTGTTTTAGGTTTGTGTGCAATTGTTCATTAGAGTGTGTTTTTGTGGGATCAGTTATATTGTCTATATTTATATATGTTTATTCATTTGACTTCACTTTTTCATTTTAAATATAACTGTGAAGTGAATATAAGACATTTTAAAGAATTTTTTTGCATCTTATATTATCTCTTGTGTTTCAATTAACTAATTTTTATAGTGGTTTATTTTTCTTTTTTATTGATTTTATTGAAGTATGTGTTTTTCTCTGCTTCCTTCCCTTCATCCCCTGCCCCTTTGTCCCTTCTCCTATGTCCCCATGCCCCCACTTGACTCGTGCCATCTTGTCTTTCATTACTTCCCTTGTACATTAGATCACTGCTTTTTTTTTTTTAATGTAGATATGGTTTGTTAGTTTTATTCTTGTGAGTGTAGGTTTTAGTTCCATAGATTTTTTTTTCTTCTGTGTGTTCTAGCCTTTGTTTTTTTTTTTTTTTTTTTTTTTTATTATAAGGTCTAGTATCACAGGCTACCCCAATCAATTGTTACCTTCTTCCCTGGGCTTTCTGAAAGCTGGCACTGCAGACATGCTCTGATCTTCTATTTTTTTTTTATTTTTTATTTTTTTTAGTATTTTGCATTGCTCTTTGTTATTCCATTTATTTGCCAATATTTGGATTTAATTTGTTCTTATTCTTCTTCCTTGAGTTGTAACATTAAGTTGATATTTTTTTTTCTTATCGTATTGTTGCATTGTGTTGTTTTTTCTGGTTTCTATGGCAAAGTATTCATCAAAAGTAAGCATAAGGAAAGAGAGTTTTATTTTAGCTGAAAGTTTCACGTTACTGGTTACTGTCTATCATCAATCATGGTGGGGAAGGAATGGCAATAGGAGCTCACAACAAAACTTGGTCACACATTAGATCAAAAACTAGACACCTGCCTTGAAATAAGGTTAGTCTATAACACTCAGAGGCCTGCCCCCGAGTAGCTCTCCACTACAAACCATGTCTCCAGCCTCAAAGGTTCCGTGCCCTACAAAAACAGTACCATCTGATGAGGACCAAGTATTGAGGCTGTAGAGGCAGGTCACCATCCAAATGTAAAGCTTGACTGCAAATTTGTCCTAAGCTATTATTATTGCCTTCTATTGTGCGGCCCTCTCTTCCCTCAAAGTCCATTGGTCATCAGTCAATGAAGAAAAGGGGACAGAAGCAGCGACAAAGAGCTTTTTTTGCATGGTCTGTGAACACGGGCCGAAATTTCCTTCCGGAAAACAGTTGAGCTTCAGTGAGGCCGCTTAACTTTATTCCATACTGTCGAGGATATATAGGATTGGGGACAGTAGCTGGGAAATCCCTAATTTGCATTAAGTGGCACCCTCCTATCATATAGCTGGATTAAGCAGCACAGCCCTATCACAATAACTAGAACATTTCACCTAGTTATTCTGTGGGCAGAAGAGGAAGAACATTTGCAGGGAACATTGTCAAGGATCATCCTTGAGATCTTCAGGCACTGGGGCCTAGAGACAATCTCCAGATTAGGTTAGGTACAGAGCAGCAGGAAGTCCTCACTGGGGGATGGGGTGATTTTCTCTATATTGTACTCCCAAGCCAAGGTAGACTGCAACCTCTGACCAGCATGGCCTCCCGATCCCGATGTTCCATAGCTTTCAGTGTGCTGCCTTTCCATTATAGTTTGTTTTTTGTTTTGTTTTTGTTTTTTTCTGAGACAGATTTCTCTGGGTAGCCCTGGCTGTCCTAGAGAATGCTCTGTAGACCAGGCTGGTGTTGAACTCAGATTCACCTACCTCTGCATCAAGTGCTGGGATTAAAGGCGAATTACACTACTGCGAAGCTCAAGATGTTTTTATTGTGATTACTTTACCGTGCTAGTGATTACAATGCTAGGCTAGGATCTCTCACCATATTACCAACTTTTGCCTTATTATTTAGTTAAGGTAGTGATTGTATAATACTTTCTCTTCAACATATTTGTGTTTTCTTCTAACTTATATTACTATCAATAAAAAATATGGTGGTTATGATTTTAGCTGCATTAGATTTTCTTCAATTTGTTCAAATTTGTCTAGTGATATCACATGATCTTTCCTGGAGAATTTTCTATATACTTGAGAAGAACATATGTATTATTGCTTTTGGTTAGAATGTTCTGCGTGTGTCGTAGGTCCCTTTGGTCTGACATATAATTTAAAGTTTTCTCTTTAGCTTCCTAACTGGATATTCACTAGTGTTGAAAGCTGTGTACCTAAGTTTCCTTATAATTTATTATACTATAATCTCTCTTTTCTATCCTTTAGTGCTTATTGGAGATGTGTGTGTGTGTGTGTGTTTACAGTTACTGTATCCTCATGATTAATTGTCTTCTTAATTTCATAATGACATTTGTCTATTTTTATAGTGTTTTACTTTAAGACTCTTTAAATAGAAATATTTTTGGTTTTTTACATATGCACGCATTAAAGTTCAAATTTAGTCTCATAGACATGTATTTTAGGATATGTATTTATTTGTATATAATACCTTTTGGCTGTGGAAGTTAAGCCGTTTTTGTTAATAAAAAATAATAATTGGTAGGTAAGAGCTTACTAATATCAATGTAATGATGCCTCTATTAACTAAACCTAAAAGGATATGTTTTGGAGTACTTGCTGGGCATGTGGCCTACCCTGAAGTGTGGTTACTATATCCTGTGAGACTCCACCAGAAGAAACTAATTTTGACTTTGCAAGCAGGTGTCAGTTACAGAAAGCTTCATATTTAGGGGTGTGATCCCTTGTCCACTTTCCCTTCTCAGGACTGGGATCTCATCTGGTTTAAAACTGTTCAGGCTCTGTGCATGCTGCCACAGTCTCTCAGTTATTATGTGTGTCAGTTTTTGAGTCTAGGGATCACTATTTCCTTGGAGCCATTGGTTCCCTCTGATTCTGATATTCCTTCCGTCTCTTCTTCTACGTGAGCTTCCTCAGACCTGATAGGGGATATGATGAAAAGATCACATTTAGGACTGAGTGCTGACTCTAAAACCTCTTTACTTTCTGCATATTGTCTAGTTGTAGCTTTGTTTTTCATAACATCCACTTTTTTTTTAGTTCTTTATATATTTTATATATTAGCCCTCTATTGGACGTGTAATTGGCAAAGATCCTTTTCATATTCTGTAGCCTGCAATTTTATCTGGATGTTATGTCCTTTGCCATAACAAAGCTTTTCAGTTTGATTGGGTTCCATTTATTAATTGTTCTTAGTGCCTATGCTATTGGTGTCCTGTTTAGGGAGTCTTTTTCTGTGCCAGTGAGTTCAAGACTATTCCTCACTTTCTCATTCTGTCAGAGTCAGTGTATCTGGCCATAGTGCTTGATGCATTTGGACTTCAGTTTTATACAGGCTGATGAATAAAAATCAATTTGTGTAACATGAGGGCCTGCTTGTTGGGGTTTCTGTCCTGCCTAGTTCCCACAGCCGGTAAGTCCCAAAGAAAATCACACAGAGATCTCCATAAGATTATAAACTGATTGGCCCATTAGCTCAGGCTTCTTATTAGGTCTTGTAGCTTATATTTAACCCATTTTCTTATCTATGTTAGCCACATAGCTCAGTACCTTTTTTCAGCAGGGCAGGTCACATCCTGCTTCTTTGGTGGTCTGGGCAGGACTGAGGGCAGAGCTTCCTTCTTCCCAGAATACTCCTGTTCTCATTGCTCAGCTCCTACTTCCTGTCTGGCTACTGGCCAATCAGCATTTATTTAAAACGTAATTGACAGAATACAGAATTGTCCCCCCCCAGATTTGCATTCTACATGCAAGAATCCAATTTGACTAGTAACCATTTGTTAATGATGCTCTCTTATTTTCTAGTGTGTATTTCTGGCTTCTTTATCAAAAAATCATATGTCCATAGGTTAGTAAATTATTTCTGGGAATTAATTTGATTACATTGATGAAAGGCTCTTGCTGTTTTTACTTCTGAAGCTCTGTAGTGCAACTTGAAATTGGGGAAAGTGATACCTTCAGCAGTTCTTTTATTATTCGAGATTGTTTTAGCTATCCTGGATTATTTGTGTTACACATGAAGCTAAGAATTAGCATTTAGATTTCTATGAAGAATTGTGCTGGAATTATGATGACATTGTTTTGAATCTATAGATAGTCTTTAACAGGATGGCCATTTTCATGATATTAATTCTACTGATAGTTGAACATGGGAGATTATTCCAACTTCTAATGTCATCTTCAATTTCTTTAGTGTCCCATTTTTTAAATTTTTTTTTTAAAAATCTCCAAATCTCTAAAAATTAATTAGTTAATTTTGGGAGCACCATTGTGAAAGGTACATTTTCTGATTTCTTAGTCTGTCATCTGTATATATATAGAAAGGGTACTGATTTTTGTGTGTTAGTTTTGTATGTTGCTACTTTTCTGAAAGTGTTCTAAGCTGTAGAGTTTCGTGGTGGAACTTTCAGAGTCTTTTATGTATATAAAGCAGTATATTCTGAAAATAAAGAAACTGACTTTTTCCTTTCCTGTTTGTATCCTCTTGTTCTCCTTCGCTTGTCTTATTGCTCTAGCTAAGATACATCCTTATCTTGTTCCTGATTTTAGTAGACATGCTTTGAGTTTTTTTTTTCCCATTTAGATTGATGTTGGCTGTGTTGCTATAGATTCTCTATTATGTTGAGGTATGTCTTCTGTATTCCTTTAATTCAGGGCTTTTATCATGAAGAATGATAGATTTTTTTAAAGGCCTTTTCTGAATCTAATGAGATGATCATTTGGGTTTATCTTTAAGTCTGTTTGTGATAGATTAAATTTATCAATTTATGTATGTTGAGCCATGTTTGGGATGAATCCAACTTGATCATGGCAGACAATTTTTTTGATGTTTTCTTGGATTCAGTTTTGCAAGTGTTTTATTGAGAATTTTTGCATTGGTGTTCATAAGGGATATTGGTATGTAATTTTGGGGGATGGGTATTTGTGTAATTTAGGTATTGAGTAATAGTTGTCTCATAAAAAGAAATATGAAATGTCCCTTCAGTTTCTAGTTTGAGGAATAATTTGGGGAATATTACTTTAAGTTTTCCATGATTGTCTTTTAGTATTCTGCACTGAATTCATCTGAACCTGTCTTTGTTTGTTTGGGAAAAGTTTAATTTCTCCTTCTGTTTCACTGATGGTTATGATTCTGTGTAAATTCCTTATCTGATCTTTATTTAACTGTGATAAGACATGTTCTCAAGAAATGTATCTGTTTCTTTTCAGTTTTACAGTTTGATGGAATACAGATTTCCTCACTTCATTTGTAATGCCCTCCTTTATCTTTAATTTTATTAATTTCATTTGTCTCTATCCTTTAATTTGGCAAAGGTTTTGTCAGTCTTTCTGATATTTCTAAAAGAACCAACTGTTGGTTCTTTGTATTTTTTGTTGTTGTTTACTTTTGTTCTGTAGTTTGTTTCTATTTCATTGGTTTCAGCCCTGAGCTTTGATTATTTCTAGCCATCTACTCTTTTGGGGTGCTATTTCTTCTTGTTGTTCTAGAGCATTCAGGTGTGGCATTAAGTTGCTAATGTGAGATCTCTCCATTTTTTAATATAGGCACCTAGTGCCATGAACTTGCCTTTTAGAATCACCTTTATTGTGTTCCATAGTTTAATTATTTTCATTTTAATTGTGTCCTAGGAAGTTTTAAATTTCCTTCTTGATTTCTGCCTTGGCTCACTTTTCATTCAGTAGTGAGTTCAGTTTCAACAGGGTGTTATTTCAATTTTCTTGTTTCTGATGAGGCTTACTTTCTGTCAAAGTATGTGGTTGGTTTTGGAGAAAGTTCTATGATACTCTTTTGTGTTTAATTGAAATGTTGTGTGAATATCTGTTAGGTCCATTTTTATGGTGTTATGTAGCTCCAGCTTGTCTCTGATTGACTTTTGTCTGTATGAACTCTGCTGGGGAGACTAGTGTGCTGAAGTATTCCACTGTCACAGTTTGAGTGTCAGCATTTGAGCTTAGCTTTTTTGTGTGCTTCTTTCATGGGGTTGGTGCATAGATGTTTAGAATTGCAATATTATCTTGATGGATTTCATTTAATGAGTATGTAGTATCCTTCCATTTCTCCTCTAATTAATTTGGTTTGAATTCTATTTTTTTCAGATATTAAAATGACTATGTGCTTGGTTCTTGGGTCAATTTGCTTGGGATGTCGTTTTCCATCCTTTTACCCTGAGGTGATGTCGCTCTATGGTGATGTTGCTCTATGATGGTTGGGTATGTTTCCTGAATGCATCAGAAAGATGGGTTCTGTTTTCCAGTCCACTTTGTTAGTCTGTGCTTCTTCTTGGGGAATTGAGACCATTGGTGCTGAGAGTCATCACTGAGCACTGTTCATTGAGTGCTGTTATTTTGTTATGGTGTGGGTTTTTCCCCTCTTTTGATTTGATAATCTTGGATTATTTATTCCTTTTTTTAAATGTGTTTAATTACTTCAGATTTGTTTTTCTTCTAGTACCATTTGTAGAGCTGAATTGATAGATATCGTATGTCAAGAGGTTGTGTCTCCAGTGACTTGAGGTGGGGTGGGAAGGGTACCTTCTTCCACATGCTGCTTCAGGACTGCAGGTGAGACCAAAGAGATCATAATAGAGGACAGGAAAGACAGTGAAGGCCACTTGAGCCACAGTCCTGTGTGGCAACTTGGGTTCCCTGACAGAAAGTGTTTGGGTGAGAGTGTCCACAAGAAAGAGCTAAGCTATGTTTAAACCAAGAAGAGGTAGAGTCCCCAGGGAATGGAGATAGGATGGGCAAAGGGGTACCTACAAGCAGGAAGTTACAAGGCTGAAAGTGACCTGATTTTTGTTTATCCCAGTCATTGTGTGCAGAAGCCTGGGTGAATAGTATCTTTCCTGCATGTGTGTGTGTGCACTCATGTATGATAATCTCTTCACTTTTGGGCTGGGTGTATGTTTTGTTAATGCTGTATGCAATAAACTTCAGCATGCTACAGCAACAGACTCTAATTTCATTGTGGATTTTTCTTTTCCTTTTTTTTTTATTTTTGAGATCTTGGTGCAGTAAGGTCTTTTCTGAATGTTCTTACTTCTAAGAAATCACTCAAACACATCGCATCATAGAAAGACTCCTGTCATGCTTTTCTTCTTTGTTATTACTCCCTGTAAGTCACAGTTCTGGGTGGATAGATTCCTCATTGTGCTGCATAGGCTTCAGAGTTAATCATTGTCCAAACTGCTGACTCCTGTTGTTGAAACCTTCTCAAAGCCATTGTGCGCTGAGCGTCATCCTCCTTCCATTCCCCACATGACAGTCAGATTCTGCCTTGTGTCAGTAGCACTTTCAGGTCTCCCTGAAATACTACATCTCTGTTTCTATGTCGATATGAGATCCTGAACCAAGTGCCTTTGCTTCCTCCTCCCTTTTCTTTGGTTTTGAAAACAATGGCTTTTTTTTTTTTTTTTTAACCAGGGTGCACAGCAGTAAAAGTTCCTACCAATTCTTTAAAGGAAAATAGATTTTCCTTCTACTCTTCATAAAAAGGCAGCATTTTTCCCCTCTGACTAAGGGCTAAGCTTTATCATTCTCCAGTAGTCCACATGTATTTGCTTTGTATAAGAAAAAAATGTGATTTTATTTCTGCCAATATTTCAGTGGCAGCCAGTAATTACTAGCCCACAACTAGGAAGTTCTCTTGTATCCTAAATTACCCCTTTATCCTAAATTTTCTTCCCATGACTAGACCTGTGACTAAGCACATATAGGTGAGGACAAACTTTTCTTGTGACATATTCCCACTGTCACATTAGCTGTACTTTGCCATTAAATTTCTTTAAAACTTAGCTCATTGTCATGTTTACTTCTGCTATTTTTTTTCCTTTTGTTCTACAAAAGTAAGTTTTTTGTTATAGGTTCAAGAAAAGTTGTGATTCTATAGATTATTTGTCTTTTCTTGCTTTCTAGACCTTAAACAGAAACCAAAACAGTAATTCATATTTGAATGAGTTTGTCTCTGTGTAATATCTTCAGAATCTTTAATGTCAAACTGCTTCTTATTATAAGTTTAAGCTTTTCTTCTTTTTTTTAATCTGTTTTGGTTTTTGTTTGTTTTTGTTTTGTTTGGTGAGAAAGGATCTCACTTATATCTCAGATTGGCTTAGAATTTATTCATTTCACGGGGGGGGGGGGGGGGNTAGGGGAGGCTGTAAATTTAAGACCCTCCTACCTTGCCTCTCCAGATCTGTGATTCTCGTTATGTGCCACAAAGCCTAGCCAAAAGCTAGAAATGTTAACGGTCTCGGCAGCTGGTTTTGTTTGTTTGTTTGTTTGTTTATTTATTTTTATTATGGTTCACAGTGATTTCCTTGGAGGTGTATTTTGGCTTCCAAGGTAGCTGTTTACCTAAGATTTTATTCATTGTTATTTTGGCTTATTGCTGTGACTTGTGCATGTCAATTGCTTCAATATTCATGGTTCATAAAAACGTCCCATATGAAGAAATGGAAAGAATAGCAAAATTCTTAAACAATTGTTCTAGACAATTTAGGTTTTAAGAAATTATTACAATTGTTAACTTTCCATGGTCCCTCAGTGACCCAAGGGAATAACCTCTTTTTAGGAAATTTTGTTCATAACCCTAAGGAAATAATTGGTAATTGACTAGATGAATTCACTAGACTTCTAATGCTTTTTTCCCCCATCATCTACACTTTTATTTAGAGTTTTGGAGGCTGGAAAGGCAAATGTCATCTTACCAAAAAGTTCTCCAAGTGGGATCACTCATGTGATTGCCAGTAATGCAAGAATCAGTGCTGAGCGAGAACAAAAGAACTTTAAGGCTCCTTTTTATCCAATTCAGTATTTAGGAGATTTTCTTTTAGAGGTAAGTAAAATAAGTATTAGACTTTTAAAGCATTTGTTTTCATAAAGTATCAAGAGTCATTCCTTTCAGTTCTCGAATATCCTTGAATACCAGAGTTACAGATGCTCAGCTCTAAAGCCCTTTGTGTGAAATAACATAGGGTTTGTATGTCACATGTATACCTTCCTGTGTACATTAAATTGTCTCTAGATTGCTACAAGCATGCACATATTCAGGACCAGTCAGGTTTAAGCCAGCTAGTTTGTCAAGTCTATGGTTTAGAACATGCAGAAATGGAGGGCTGATTGTTTATATTAAAACTGAATTCTGAATTTTGAAAGTGCAATAATTAGAAACATGAATATGGGATATTTTAAGGCATTCTCAATTTCTTAAATAGTCAAGAATGTGGGTATAAATTTGACAGAAGCTTAAGTTTAAACTTGTTTTATTTTTTAGTCTCTACTTATATCATAAATACTTTAGTGGTATATGCTAAAAATAATTTTAAATATTTTACCATACACTATAGTAAATTAGCAGAGAATGCATGACATACAAATTTGAGATTTCTGTCTCTTTTGGAAAGGAAAGAATTATTTTTAAAATTTAGAAATAATTTCCTGCCCTCTTCCGCCTTCTTCCTTCTGCTTAGTCATGTAAATTCCAGGTCTCAAGTTTTTTTTTCAGCAGGGTTCAAACACCCAGTGAAACTCCGGATAGATAAGTGAAGAATTTATGATTCATTCATAGGGTTATAAAAAGCTCAGGATGTTCATAAATAACCTTCACCTATGAACAGTCATACTCCTTCCATTATATCTCATTTCAGCATGAAATGATACCTGTTAACTTGTAGATAATGTCAGTGACCTAGGATCACTTTTCAAAACTTTCCTTACTGATTTCTTATATCCAGTCTTTACTAAGTCATACCAATTCTATTTCACATATCAAACTGCTTCTCTTTGTTTTCTAACCTCATACTAACATCAAGTCTTTTCTTTGTGCAGCCAGAATAAATTTTTAATTACTTAATGATATTCTACTTTGTGTTTTCCATAATTATGTCCCGATCACCTTGCACAGAGCCTGAACATGAATTCCTATTTCATATTTGTTAGAGTAGCAGAAATTATGGAAGCCTTTTGAATCTTCTGAGTACACATAATATGTATTTCTATACTCACCTTATCCTGGCGAGCAGTACCACTGTAGTCTTGGAAAATTCAATTTAGTTTATGGTATGTATCTATTTGAACTGTGGGAAATGTCATTGTCCTTGACAATGATTGATCTGGGAATGAGCATGTGATCAGATCATTGGAATAGTGAGAAGTATGAGAATTAAAATATTTCTTTCACAATCTAGCTTTGATAAGAAGACAGTCTTACAGACAAAAGAATAGAGATAGAATCTGGACACTGGACACTTTAACATAGCCCTAGAAGTAGGCACCTAAAATTCCAGAACTCTTAAAGGCTGAAGCAAAAGAATCATGAATCTCTGGCTAATCTGGGCTATATAGCGGGACTGTGTCACAAACAAAACAAAATTCTGACCCCTGTGCTGATACCTGAGTTTCTGTATTCACCAATCTTACACTAGTTCTTTCATTGGTCCTCATTGCCATTCTGAGAGTCAATACTTATTGTATTGAGTCGTTTTCAGTTGGTTTTCTAGTACCACCAGTGACTAAAAGTTATTCTTGTATTTGTAAGTATATCTGAATTATATATTTTCTGTGAAGAATAATTAGAGTATATTGTTTAATAATCATACAGCCTTAGATTTAGCTGCTGAAGTATTAAAGAACAACAAATATTATGTCAACCAAAAGTAGCAGGTAGCATCTATTTTATACACTGAGTTTTAAAATGCATTGTTTTGTTAAGTTCTGTGTCAGACAGAAGTACATAACTGGTCTAAATGAGAAAACCACATCGTGAATATTTCTAGGAAGGGTGAGAACAATAACTTCATTAGTTAACTTGTCTGTTTTTTTTTTCAAATCTGTGACATGAAACACATAATGCACCTAGAATACTTCCTTTAAAGTATCATCTACGAAGAGTTGTTATGTACATTGACTGAGTTAAAAATGACAATCACAAAAACTCTTGTGTTCAATGTTCTTAGACATTTTAGAAAGCTGAGTGGCAGAATTGGGGTAATATTTAGTCAAGGTTTGTAGGTTTTTCTGGGAGATGTGCAGTGCATTAGAGATGTGAATGGGGAACATCATATATCCATTTTTGAGGTGCTTTACCTCAAATGGGAAAATTCATTTTCTAGTAGAATACAGGTTACTAAAAATATGCAAAATAAGGGAACACAAAGGGGCAAAATTACTAATATGTATTAATTGTTGATCTATATAAGATGTTATAGAAAGGAGAAGTTACTTTGGGATACTTAAACTTCTTTGCACTGTCAAGGAAACTAAGAGATCTGGGGAGACGACTCCATGGACAAAGTATGCGGAGCTGAGTTCAGATCCCTAGGACCCGTAAAGCCCAACATGGTAGTACACATCTGTGATCCCAGACTCCTGTGGCGAAATGGGCAACGAAGACAAGGCTATCCCTGAAAGCTAATAGGCCAGCTAGCCTAACATACTCAGGAGCAGACAATAAGAAATCCTGTCTCAAACAAAGTGGAAGGTGACGATGACACCTGAACTTGTCCTCTAGCCATCACACATGTGCATACACAGGCATGCGTGCTTACACACATCATATACATGCAGATATTTTCTTCATTGAAGGAAACTTACAGAAATAAGAATAACAGGGTACAAAAAGAATTTCTAAGTTAAATCCACTAGTTTTACCTAGGTTTACTTTACCTGTTCTGAGACATAAGAAGTCATTTGTTCTATGGCGTACTACAGGCGGTAGTATGCCACTTGGCGTATGAAAGCTAATTCCTAGTCTTACTGTGGTTGTGAGAATTCTTAGAACTGCTGCTCTTTGCCGACAGTGATCACTGTGGACACTATTCTAATCACTTACACTCTCTTTCTCATTTAAACCTATCTCTATGTGACGGTTGGTATTATATCATTCCACCTCACGTTGATTAAATTAAGGTACAGTGGATTAAATAAATCACCTGACATCCCATAACTTAGAGTACTTGTATAATGCACCCTAATGTGTAGATCTCCTGTGTAGTTCCTGGAAAGAGTAGAAAGTAAACATTATGCTTCTGGTCTTTTTGCTAGTGATAATAGATGTTTTTTTGTATTCTGTTTACCTGAAATCTTTGTGGAATTATACCTGATTTTAACCATTTAATTGTCCAGGCATAGAGATTTATCTTCTTTCAACCATGTGAGGTTAAAAAACAATTTTTCTTGCTGCAAACTCTTTCAAAAGCAATTGTTTAAAGACTTATGATGATTCTTTCAAAGGGAGGAAGAGAAGTTCTTATTCCAAATTTTTACCTTAACCTCTCTGAGCTGATGAAGAAATTCAGTCTTTCAAAGTTATTCTGTGGCTACAAAATTGCAGCCTGCTGAAGGGGGGGACTCTTGCCTGCAGAGTACAGGAAGCAGTTTGACAGACAGTTTAGATTCCCCCCACTCTACACCCCCCACTTATCTCCCCCTCCCTCTCCAGTCCAAAGAGCAGTCAGGGTTCCCTGCCCTGTGGGAAGTCCAAGGTCCTCCCCTCTCCTTCCAGGTCTAGGAAGGTGAGCATCAAAACAGGCTAGGCTCCCACAAAGCCAGTACCATTGTCCTTGGCTTCTCAGCAGCCCTCATTGTCAGCCATGTTCAGAGAGTCAGGTTTTATCCCATGCTTTTTCAGTCACAGTCCAGCTGGCCTTGGTGAGTTCCCGTTAGATCAGCCCCACCGTCTCAATGGGTGGGTGCACCCCTCGCGGTCCTGACTTCCTTGCTCATGTTCTATTTTTAAAGATGTAGACAATGGTTTTTGAGCACAATTCAGATTTTTTTTAAGATACTTTGTTTGCAATAGCAGAAGCTAAAAGTGATCGTCTTTGTTGCTCTTCCGTAGATGGGTGCTGAATTATTTTGCTGGTAAGAAATCTTATCAGTGAAAGGCTGAAAAAGTAAACAGTCTATCCACAACTGGATAATTTTTAGGTCTAGACTTTACCTGTGTGTAGGTATGTGTAGGTGTGCTCAGGCATACTTTCAAGTGTAGAAGCCACCTTTTGAGGAGGCTAGCTATTAGCCTTGGATATCATTCTTTGAGAACAGCCCACCTTATATTTTGGTTGTTGTTTATTGTATGTTTTGTTTTATTTGCATTTTCTGTTTTTTCTTTGTTTAATTTTTGTTTCTTGAGACAGGGTTTCTAGAGCTTGCCATGTAATGTGCAAACCCTAGGATCTACCCATCTCGACTTCCAAGTGTTTGGTGTCAGCAGACAAGGCTATTTTATTTGTCTGGATTCTAAGGATTGAATTCAGGCCTTCATGATTACATGGCAAACAGGTTACTGACGGAGCTCTCACCAGTTCTGAATTGTAGCTTTAATTTGCATAGGACTTTATATAATGGTTTTGTACTAGATGACTCATAAGTAGGATTGTTAGTAGACAAGGCAGTCTGACCATAAGTGGACAATTTTTAATATCTGAGTTGTAATCTTAATATTTATATGGCTATATAAAATATTTTTTGTCTTTGATACCTCGTTAAATAAGTTTCTAAACAAAGCATTCTCTTTTTTCGTGTGTGTGTATGTGTATTTGTGTGATATACAGAAATCACTATAATATAGAAAGTTTGCTCTAAGTATTGGTTTTAATCAGTGTTTTATAGCCCTTCTTTTAGGTGGACTTGATCAGAAAGTATATGCAATTATATATTAAGCTGAAGTCCATAAAATATATATAATAAGTATGCATAATACCACTATTATACTTAGTTAATGACCTAAAATTTTGTTTACGTGCAGAAGGAAATTCAGAATGATGAACATTCTCAAACCAGTTCTGGTTGGACCAAATACAGCAATCAAGAAAAAGGGAATGATTTTAAGAAAGACACAGGATTTCTTGAAATGAAAGCTTATGGAGAGAGCATATATAGAACACAGGTAAAATTTTGTGAGTTAAATATTCTCTAATTTTCCTAAAGAATTGTAAAGGAGAACCCCTTCTTGGTAAAAGTATTATAAACCTTGGGATCTGAAGTCTAGCGTATCACCCTTATCTTTTTAGCTCATAAATTGAATATATTGGGAAGTTTGTGTAAATCTGTGTTTTAGGACTCTTTGAAATAATTCATATGTGCCTAAAGAATTGAGTTCCTCAAATATAGTATATTCTCAGCATATGCTTACTTAAAATCTCTGTATGCTTGATGTAGCACGAGCTTTATAGAACTTTCTCATCTGTGAACACTCTGGCCATAAGCAGTCAAAAGTCAAACGTGTACGTTGAGTAAATAGAACAGAGTTTGAAACATATGAATTTGCATTAACATAGAGAACAAGATACCGGAAAAAAAACAAAGCAGGAAGACTGCAGCTGTTGTTCAGTGTTTCACAGGCACAAGTTAAAGACAACAGCGACGGCAAAGCCTCCTTGGTTGTCCCATAGCAAAGCTAATGCTCATTTCACATTATGTGCAATATGTCTCTTTGTTAGTTTATCAAATAACTCTCTCAGTAGCTATTAGTTTAAACTGAAACATTTGTGTTCATGCTAGGAACAGTTTGGAAGTTTTTAAAATTTGTAATTTCTTAAAAAACATGACAAGTTTAACTAAAGATTAAAATATTTTATCCTTTTTGCTCCTACTCCTGAATGCAATGGAATTTGTGTGCCTTTAAGACTTTTTTTCTATTAACATGTGTGCATGTTTAGTAAGGGCTTTTGAATTGATGTATCTGAAATATGCATTCTAAATGAAGTATGAAGCTTTTACATACAGTAAGGAGTGGAAAATGATGAGGTTATCAAAATAGATTTCATTTTATTAAATATATAAAGATAATTATTTCAAAAGATAAGGAAGTTATTAAAATAAAATTAGGAGGTTGGATATAAAATTAGCTTAGAAATTTCTTATCTCTCAAAGAAAAGGGATTGTAATACTCGTTACTCTGAATTAAATAAGCATGTTTACTACGTATAACTGGTAACTTACTATTTATAAAATGTGGCAAACTAAAGCATATTTTTTCTAGCCCTTTTGGCATAACTAGAATGTATTTAAATTCATTTTACATTTTAAAATTAATCTTATGTGTGTTGTATAAAACCTGCTTTCCTGACATTTTCTGTGTGACTCCCAGTAGTTGTATTGAAGCTGTATTAATCCAGAGTATATTTAATTTTATAAATGTGCAGAACAAAATGGAAAATCATGATGAAAGTGTTAATGGTAGATTTGTTCTGAGTGAACATCACAAAAAAGAAAAATTAAGAGACTGCAGAAAAGATATGAAATCTGTTAAAAAGAGAAATGCATTCAGAAGACATACACATGAGAATCAGGTAAATTTTCACAAAAGTATTCGTTAAATTTACTAAGTACAATGTAAGTCATGAATGTCTTGTGAAGTACATGTACAGAAGTGTTATAAGACATTTTGCAGTGTTTCTAAAGAAAGAAAATGCCACTTTATGAACTCATTAGTCAGGGGAAGAATCAGTCTAGCCAATTTTCAAGCCATTTCTTGTCATTTCCTAACTATATCTTTTCCATCTTACTTGGAAGTATCCCTTATTTTAGAACTTACTTTTTTCCTTTTTCTTAAGTCTTGCTTGTTAATGAGCATTTGTGTGTCACACTGTTTATGGACGTTCTCCTCATCCACATGTTTGGTTCAGTTGTGTTAATGAGCATTTGTGTGTCACACTATCTATGGACGTTCTCCTCATCCACATGTTAGGTTCAGCTGTGTTGCATTTTTAAACTGCATCCATTGTTGTTGTTGTTCTTGATGAGTATTTGGGTTTTATTTGTTTGTGTTTGATTGGTTGTTTTGAGATTATCAAACAGTTCTGCTATGAACAGTGAATATTCTCTTGTGTGACTTGGTACACATGTGTAAAAATTACTGTAGCTGAGAATGTATTTCTAGGAATGAAGATATTGTTATCAGGACAACGTGTGTCACCTGTTCTTCATGATTCTCAGCTGTTTTGCTAATGTATACAGGTGTGTGGGTGAGATTTTCCTGTGCGTAGAACTTTATTGATAATTGTATTAAACTTATGATGTAAACTCCCCCCATTTTTAGCTTATTTGGATTTTATGACATTTTAATACATATTCTATTTTGTTTAATTGTGATCAAAATACAGAAAGAAACTAAGAGAAAAGTTAAAAATATCCAAAGGAGTTACATTTTAAGGAAAATGAGCAAAAGAGAAGGTTTCTGCAAAACTGACGATGAGCATGACGCGATAAGAAGTGCTGTTAAGAAGCGCGTGCGCTACAGAGATAAGGTGAGTAATGGGTGTATGTTTTGACGTTTTCTTTCTTTATAATCAGGCAATGTGATTATTAGAGATGCTTGCTGTTTTAATTCTGTATACTTTGCTAAACTCTTATGGGTTAATTCAAGTTGTAAGAGGTACTTACTAATAAGCCTGAACAGTAGGCCATACAGTTTATAATTAATACAAGCTTCCGTGTGTTTATTTAGAACTAAATGACTGCGGGACTGGGAGTGACAGAAACTTCCATCCATATAACATTTTACTTATGTATTTATATATACATTTATTATATTATATACATTAAAATATAGTTATTATAAGTCTATAGTAAAACTTTTTATATGAATATATAAGGAAATTGGGCTAATTGTGGTTCTCAAATTAAGTCATTTTTCATAATTAAAAAGGAAAAGAAAATATCTGAAAGAGAGGCAATTTCTTTTTTAACTTTTTTTAAAAATTTGAGATTGTAATATAAATAAATACATTTTTCTTTTTTTCCCTCTATACCCTTATGCATTCTCCTCCAAGTTCATGACCTTTTTTTTTACTAATTGTTCACTGATAATCATGTATATACATGTATTTTCATGTGTGTATGTATGTGTATTCTAACTAACCTGTTAAGTCATATAATGTTACTTATTGCATATATGGTTTTCGAGCTGACCTGTTGGCTCTAGACAACCAATAGGTGTGTGTTTGCCTCGGGAAAAATGCCTCTTCCACTCCTGCCGTTCCTCAGTTGCCTAATGTTTTTGTAGGATTGAGGCTTTATGGGCTTTCCCCCATCCACTTTGGCATGTCTGTTGGTGTCTTCCTTGTTCAGCTCATGTTTAGATGGTCATATTACTGAAATTTTATTGGGTATAGCTTCTGATATTATTCAGAGACAGAGTGTCACATAAACTCCCTGACCCTCTTACTCTTAAAATCTTCCCTGCCTCTCTTCCAAGTTCCTGGAACCTTGGGTACTGTAAGTGTATATTCATGGGGGTTGGGTTCTACAATTCTGCGTATTGATTAAATATGGTTTTCTGTAATGGTTTCCTGTCTGTTGCTAAGAGAACTTTCCTTGATGTGGGGGGAAGACTACCCTCTGTCTGTGAGTATGAGAACAAATATAGATTGCTTTTAGGGATTATGCTCCCTTAGTAAATTAGAAGTGTTGATTTTCCTCTAATAGCCCTGACTTCATTAGCCCTAAGTAGATTTCATGTACCATGCACAAATTTCCTATTGTTGAGTGGTTCCTAACTCCAGATAGAAAGCTGTTGGTTCCTGCCATGTATGCATGCCACTACTGCCTCCTTAAGATTATTGTGCCATGTGTTTATTGATGTGGTTCATGGGCTTCATGACTGGATAGGGCTCTTAGTGCTTCCATCCTTTTGAAGCTTGCATAGAATTTCTGAAGTGTATGGTGTCTTCAGCAATAGGGATTTACCATCCACCTCTTGGAGGGTAACAAGGGCAATAGGAGTAGGCTGTATGTTTTGGGAAGGGCAATAGGAGTAGGCTGTATGTTTTGGGAAGGGCAATAGGAGTAGGCTGTATGTTGTGGGAGTCCCCTGCACAGCCCTGGCCAACAACTCAGAAGAAGGTTTCTCATGTCTGATATTGGGGTTTTTGTTTAGGTGTTCTTTGGCTCTTGATTGGAGCACCCTTGTGGCTGAATCTTTTTAAAGTGGAAAACACCACTGTAAACTACATCTGTATGTAATTCATATAATCTCTTGAAATGCTAATATTGTTTCTAATTTTGTTCTTCTCTGGTGGAATACAAACCTTTTATAATAAAAAAGATAACCTTTTTCTAAAAATTTAACTTTATTTTATAATCCAAGTCAGAGCATGTGTAGATAGATTGAACATTTTAAATCCAAAAATCAAAAGCCTGAAATACTTGAGAACAAGTGCTTCTAAGTGACACATGATGAAAATTTCTGATGTAAAGTCAAAAATCCATGCCTCTATGTTATGGGCCAAGCAAAACAGACTAGGTATACCTAAGTTGTGTATTAAAGTTACCTCCAGGCATGTATATAAGAAGTATAAAGAACATCAATTAATTTTTTGTTTAGACTTTGGTTTTATGATAAGTTCAAATGAAAATTTTCTAAGGTACTAAAGATTTAGCTCAGTGGCCCAGCATTTGCCTGCCAAGCTCAGTGTCCTGACATCACTGTGTGGGCTTTAAAAGCAAATAACGAAATAGCAAAATATAAGTGGGATTTCTATAGTCTTGTATTTTGTGTGTATGTTGAGTATTGTCTTTAGTGCAGTATCTAAAGTTCTTTACTTGTATGCAGAAAGAAATGAAGAATTCTCTTCATAATGATTATGCCAATGAATCAAAAATCAAGGATGTCAAGGCAGATATGGATCTCACAGAAGTAAAAAATGCCTTAAAAAAGCAGATATACAGAGACATATATAGAGCTCAGGTAATGCTTTTCACACTAAAATTCTTTCCTTCGTAAGATATAAGTGACTGGGAAGTATGTTTGAATTCTGCTTGTTTTAATCCAGACACTTGGTAGTAGTTAGAGAATGCTCTGTGTTGGTAGGTCCCTGAAGTCTGACACTGCAGGCTAGCTGGTTGCATTACAGCTTTACGTCTCTGATGAGCTTAAGAAAGGGAGGGGCTTGAGAACAGGTGATTTACATTTTTCTTGTTAAAGCAGGAACCCTCTTGGTCTACCTTTACATTTCTAGTCAGTTAGCATTTAAAGTTATAACTTTTTAGTAAAATTCAATGTATTTCTAGCTTCTCTAACAATTTGTGTATTGCTTTGCCATCTTTTATTGTTTTCCATTGGCTTGCTTAATGAATACCTTTGAAGAACTTTCTTGAATCAGGATGTTATCTTTTATATTTGTTGCAGATACTATAACCTTTTCTAAAAATTTTCAAGTACAGTAGTTTAAAACAACACAAGAAGTTTCTATGTGTTATTTTTAGAAAACATAAATTCATTTTTTTCTCCCCTTTGGACTTTTATATAACATGTCCTCTGCATTTACATTTTTAATTATTAAAGTACTAAGAGGAATAGACAACTTCAGATCTTTAAAGTAAAAATGGCCTGAAGTCATTTTAATTGAGAAGACAACAGAACTAGTCTATTCATGAGAATACTATGACCCTAAAATGATGATAGTTACTAATTTGAGTTAGAATAAATATACAGTATTATTGACTAGAATAATTATAGTTATTAATGTGTTCCTGAATCTGTTTTCAATGCTTAGCCAAGGTTTTGTGCTTTGTAGACTGAAACATATTTTTCAATTTAAATTGTTAAATCTAATTATATGGTTGTCATTTTGTAGGCCGTCCGATACAACTGCATTAGAACCGATAAACAGCCTGTATACAATGTAGAGGTAAGGGGCTTGGAGTTAGATGGTTATTTGAGTAAAAAAAAGAAGTATAAATTTTAGTTATTTTGATTTAAGGTAATGTAATCAGAAATGTGGTGGGGAAGGATTATTCTTTTGGGAAAATTTTTCAACACAGCTGTCAATAGTGCTGAGAAAAAAAATGTACCTAGTGCTCATTGTAGGTGAACTATTTACTTTTTTTTATATATCTTGACTTTAATAATTACTACTTTGGTGTTAAATTCTTCATCCAATACTTCCAAAATATTTTCTGTTATTTATCAACCATTCATCTTTTTAAATGGATTATTTTCTTCCATGTGCTCTTCAGAAAGGGTCCAGTTAACAATTGACATTTTCAGATTTGTAAAGCAAACACTTCCTCTCTAAGACTTTCTTTAAGAGGAACAGTTACCACTTCAGGCAATGAAAAATAAGAAACAGCAAATGATACTTTTGCAAACCTAGATTTTGTTGTTGTTGTTTGGGTTTCTTTGAGAGCCTTCTACTTTTGAAAGAATTCAAAAGCTGTGCAGCCTGTGTTGTAGTAAGGATGGGAACCACCTATTTACAGATGAGGAAACGGAAGCTCTTTACTATTTCAAGAGCTGATCTCAAAGGTGAACTTTTCTGCCTTCAGACAGAAAATTTTTTTTCCTTAGGGTAAAAATGCAGAGCTCCCCAGGGGGATATTAAACTTAATTGAAAGCCTCATAGAGGGACAGTTCTTTAAAGAAGCCATCGAAGAGCTCTCCTCCTTGCAAGCCCAGTATGTGCCCCCTGTGTGCCTTCTCCATGCCCTTCTAGAGAATGTTCTGCAGGTAAGGACACTAAGAATCATTTTTTAAAGAATGCTAAGATGTGAATATTAATTGTAATTTTTCTTTAAATCTCATTTTACTAGAAAGTGCAGTACCATTGTTACCACTTTTTCTATTTTTAACAATATTTACATACTATGAATGACTTAGCCTATTGAAAAATGGTCAGAATATACTGTATAAAAAGTATTGTTCATTAAAAAAAAGAAAAAATGTTACCTTTTTACTGTTACTGTAAAGTGACAGAAATGTCAGATTATGGTATCAGATTGCTACAGTGCTTTTAGTAATTAATAGTCATTTTCTTTATGGTATACAGCTTAAGTGAATGTAATTAGTAGAAACAGTTAATTGTATCTGTGGAGAAATGGTCTTTTTTTATGTTCTGCAGGGTGCTGATTTTAATGCCATGGCAGGGATAAACTATGCTGTGGTAATGTTGTATACGTGAAAGGCTGGTATATGAAGAGTTTTCACCTTGGCATTCTTTAGAATGTTCCTTGAGATTCTTAATCTCACTATCATCCTATATGAAAATCCCATATCTGCCACCCCGAATACTTAATGTTTCTGATGTGTGAATGTGTACAACAGTCTTCCCTGGTATTTAAAACTGCTGTAGTAGTCTAATCACAAGATTCGGCTAGAATTACTGTTCTAGATTTAAACTAAATTAACTGGCGGAACTATTTTAGCTACAGTATTTTATTTTGTTTATTTTTAAATAATAGGATAACATAGATACATTTTCTGGTCGATACTTTCATATATTATCAGCTCTTCTTCATCTGCATCCTCCTTGGAAATCACCAGCCATGTTAAGATACTACTTAGAGTTATTTCAGTGTCCAACCTGTAGGAAAGGAGCCTGGTCTCTGGTAGAAGTGCTTATCAGGTAAGTTATTCTTAAAACCTTATAAGAATATGAGGATGCATACATTTGTCTAATAGTTGTTTACTGTTTTTTAGGAGCTGATTTTAATAAAGCATATTTGTGTTTTTAGAAAAAATATGAGTGCTTATATTTTGTATTTTGTTGCCAAACTTATTAAAAGGACAAACTTTATATTGATTATGTTTGTCATTTTCTTAAAAAAACTAAGTATACAAAGTAGGATAATGCCACATTTAAAATTTTTTTTCCAAAATAATGAATTTGTATTTTTTGAAATAAAAATTATTGAATATAAGCATCAAATTTTAGTCATAAAAATCAGAAATATTAATCATGATATGCAATATCTAGTTTATGGGTTTATGTTATTATAATTAGATATTTGAATTTTTACCACCACATACTGTTTTCCAGAGCCGTCATTACATATGTCATCTCCCTAGGTCTTTTTTTTGTTTTCTGGGTGTTTCCAAAACTTCCTGTCTTTTTTCCACTAGCTAAACTAATTATGATTTTATGATTTCTACTATAACTTTGGTAGTCCTCCTTTGTTGGAAAAATTTTTTCACTTATGTACCCACAAGTGTCCTTCATATAAGAGCAAAAAGACACTTGGGTAGCTAGGCAAAGTTTAGATCTTTATAAGTTTCTTGAACACATAACCAGGCTTTGTTGCAGAATAATTGGGATGAAGTATGTTATAAACACTTGAGTCAGCAAAGTGCTCGTCACACGAGCATGAGAACCTGTGTTTAGTTCCCTGAACGTTTGTTTTAAAAAGCGGGTATGGCGACAGTATGCTTGTAATCCTAGCATTGGGCAGAGATCTGTCTGTCCCTGAGACGTGCTGCCATCGTGAGTTCTGGGTTCATTAATAGCTCCTATTTTGCCGGATGTGGTGGCTCATGCCTTTAATCCCAGTTCTTGGCAGTCTTGTAGCCTGGCCTACAAAGAGAGTTCCAGGACAGCCAGAGCTGCATAGAGGAACCCTGTCTTGGGGGGGGGGGGANCTGAAGTCATTTTAATTGAGAAGACAATAGAACTAGTCTATTCATGAGAATACTATGACCCTAAAATGATGATAGTTACTAATTTGAGTTAGAATAAATATACAGTATTATTGAGTAGAATAATTATAGTTATTAATGTGTTCCTGAATCTGTTTTCAATGCTTAGCCAAGGTTTTGTGCTTTGTAGACTGAAACATATTTTTCAATTTAAATTGTTAAATCTAATTATATGGTTGTCATTTTGTAGGCCGTCCGATACAACTGCATTAGAACCGATAAACAGCCTGTATACAATGTAGAGGTAAGGGGCTTGGAGTTAGATGGTTATTTGAGTAAAAAAAAGAAGTATAAATTTTAGTTATTTTGATTTAAGGTAATGTAATCAGAAATGTGGTGGGGAAGGATTATTCTTTTGGGAAAATTTTTCAACACAGCTGTCAATAGTGCTGAGAAAAAAAATGTACCTAGTGCTCATTGTAGGTGAACTATTTACTTTTTTTTATATATCTTGACTTTAATAATTACTACTTTGGTGTTAAATTCTTCATCCAATACTTCCAAAATATTTTCTGTTATTTATCAACCATTCATCTTTTTAAATGGATTATTTTCTTCCATGTGCTCTTCAGAAAGGGTCCAGTTAACAATTGACATTTTCAGATTTGTAAAGCAAACACTTCCTCTCTAAGACTTTCTTTAAGAGGAACAGTTACCACTTCAGGCAATGAAAAATAAGAAACAGCAAATGATACTTTTGCAAACCTAGATTTTGTTGTTGTTGTTTGGGTTTCTTTGAGAGCCTTCTACTTTTGAAAGAATTCAAAAGCTGTGCAGCCTGTGTTGTAGTAAGGATGGGAACCACCTATTTACAGATGAGGAAACGGAAGCTCTTTACTATTTCAAGAGCTGATCTCAAAGGTGAACTTTTCTGCCTTCAGACAGAAAATTTTTTTTCCTTAGGGTAAAAATGCAGAGCTCCCCAGGGGGATATTAAACTTAATTGAAAGCCTCATAGAGGGACAGTTCTTTAAAGAAGCCATCGAAGAGCTCTCCTCCTTGCAAGCCCAGTATGTGCCCCCTGTGTGCCTTCTCCATGCCCTTCTAGAGAATGTTCTGCAGGTAAGGACACTAAGAATCATTTTTTAAAGAATGCTAAGATGTGAATATTAATTGTAATTTTTCTTTAAATCTCATTTTACTAGAAAGTGCAGTACCATTGTTACCACTTTTTCTATTTTTAACAATATTTACATACTATGAATGACTTAGCCTATTGAAAAATGGTCAGAATATACTGTATAAAAAGTATTGTTCATTAAAAAAAAGAAAAAATGTTACCTTTTTACTGTTACTGTAAAGTGACAGAAATGTCAGATTATGGTATCAGATTGCTACAGTGCTTTTAGTAATTAATAGTCATTTTCTTTATGGTATACAGCTTAAGTGAATGTAATTAGTAGAAACAGTTAATTGTATCTGTGGAGAAATGGTCTTTTTTTATGTTCTGCAGGGTGCTGATTTTAATGCCATGGCAGGGATAAACTATGCTGTGGTAATGTTGTATACGTGAAAGGCTGGTATATGAAGAGTTTTCACCTTGGCATTCTTTAGAATGTTCCTTGAGATTCTTAATCTCACTATCATCCTATATGAAAATCCCATATCTGCCACCCCGAATACTTAATGTTTCTGATGTGTGAATGTGTACAACAGTCTTCCCTGGTATTTAAAACTGCTGTAGTAGTCTAATCACAAGATTCGGCTAGAATTACTGTTCTAGATTTAAACTAAATTAACTGGCGGAACTATTTTAGCTACAGTATTTTATTTTGTTTATTTTTAAATAATAGGATAACATAGATACATTTTCTGGTCGATACTTTCATATATTATCAGCTCTTCTTCATCTGCATCCTCCTTGGAAATCACCAGCCATGTTAAGATACTACTTAGAGTTATTTCAGTGTCCAACCTGTAGGAAAGGAGCCTGGTCTCTGGTAGAAGTGCTTATCAGGTAAGTTATTCTTAAAACCTTATAAGAATATGAGGATGCATACATTTGTCTAATAGTTGTTTACTGTTTTTTAGGAGCTGATTTTAATAAAGCATATTTGTGTTTTTAGAAAAAATATGAGTGCTTATATTTTGTATTTTGTTGCCAAACTTATTAAAAGGACAAACTTTATATTGATTATGTTTGTCATTTTCTTAAAAAAACTAAGTATACAAAGTAGGATAATGCCACATTTAAAATTTTTTTTCCAAAATAATGAATTTGTATTTTTTGAAATAAAAATTATTGAATATAAGCATCAAATTTTAGTCATAAAAATCAGAAATATTAATCATGATATGCAATATCTAGTTTATGGGTTTATGTTATTATAATTAGATATTTGAATTTTTACCACCACATACTGTTTTCCAGAGCCGTCATTACATATGTCATCTCCCTAGGTCTTTTTTTTGTTTTCTGGGTGTTTCCAAAACTTCCTGTCTTTTTTCCACTAGCTAAACTAATTATGATTTTATGATTTCTACTATAACTTTGGTAGTCCTCCTTTGTTGGAAAAATTTTTTCACTTATGTACCCACAAGTGTCCTTCATATAAGAGCAAAAAGACACTTGGGTAGCTAGGCAAAGTTTAGATCTTTATAAGTTTCTTGAACACATAACCAGGCTTTGTTGCAGAATAATTGGGATGAAGTATGTTATAAACACTTGAGTCAGCAAAGTGCTCGTCACACGAGCATGAGAACCTGTGTTTAGTTCCCTGAACGTTTGTTTTAAAAAGCGGGTATGGCGACAGTATGCTTGTAATCCTAGCATTGGGCAGAGATCTGTCTGTCCCTGAGACGTGCTGCCATCGTGAGTTCTGGGTTCATTAATAGCTCCTATTTTGCCGGATGTGGTGGCTCATGCCTTTAATCCCAGTTCTTGGCAGTCTTGTAGCCTGGCCTACAAAGAGAGTTCCAGGACAGCCAGAGCTGCATAGAGGAACCCTGTCTTGGGGGGGGGGGGGAGCTATTATTTAAAATATAAGGTGACAAATCATTGAGGGACATACCTGTTATCAACCTCTGGTCTCCACATGCACACAAACATGTATGCATATAAGCAAACACACAAAGACAAGGAAACTGGAGACAGAAATGAAAAGCAACAGATACATTGTTGATATTATCAATACAAAAAAATGGAGTTAAATAATGAATACCGTTGCTTAACTTCAGTCTCTGCAAGTCTTAAAATTTATTAGTAGTCTTGCTCTCTCTGTAAAAATACACAGCAGGGCTGGAGAAATGGCTCAGGGATTTAGACACTTTTTGCTCTTGCTGAGAACCCAGGTTCTATTCCCAATACACAAATGGTGGCTCACAACCCTCTATACTTAAAATTTTAGGGGATCCAATACTCTTACGTTCTGACCTCTGCTGGTACCAGATACACACAGTGTATAGGCATACATGCAGGCAGAAACCTCCACGTATAAATAAATTTACAAACTTGTTGATTTAACAATCATGTGTGTATGTGTATATGTGTGTGTTTGTGCACATAGAACTGTGCTAACAAACTCATATGCACAAGCCAATTCAAGTGTGTAGTAACACACAGCAATTGCCATTTAAAGTTCTATTAATCATGATTATGACAAGGTAAAAATAAAATATTTAATTTTGAAAACCCTTAACTATGAAGCTATTTACTCTTGTTTATTAATGTAGTGGAAATGAAAATAATCATGGGTAAGAAGTATTACTATACTTAGTATTATAAACTGATATCATGGTGGATCAAAAGGACTTGATGAAATTCCTGTGTCTTGGTTCTAACCAGTGAAATGAAGTGAGTAAACAAGAGTATTGAGAGTTGCTAGATACTATATTGAAACAGAGAAACTAGATTTGTGTTAAGAACTAAATCTTAGCTGAGCAATGATGGCATACACCTTCATTTTCAGCACTCAAGAGTGGGTAGATCTCTGTGAGTTCAAGGCCAACCTGGTCTACAGAAGGAGTTCCAGGACAGCCAGGGTGAAACAGAGAAATCCTGTCTTGAAAAACAGACAATAAAACAACTCAACAACAAGAAAAAAGAACTAAATCTTTTATATTTGACATGATTGAAATTTAAAGGAAGAAAATATTAAGAAAATTTTACTGAGCTTGCTTTAAAACTGTTAAAGATTTTGTTAAAATTGTAAAGTAGTCTTTAAAAATAAATATTTTGTCCAAAATTTATTCAGTAGCTTTCTTTTCATGAAATACATTGTTGGGTTCTTATTATTTAGGTCTTGCCTTTTCAATGAAGCTTTCTGTCATCAAATATCAGAAAATATTGATTCTAAGGTGGTCCATCTTACATTGCTCAAGTTTTTCTTTCATTTACTTGAAAGTGAAGTACGGCATTTGAGTCAAAAGTAAGTGCTAATAACAAGAAATACTGTGCCATAGTTCTGTTGTTTATAATTATATATGTATCTCTCTTTAAGAAGTCTCCTACTTTATGTTTCTGTATAGGTTTTGTTTCCGTTTTTAAATACATCCCAAGGCAGTGACAATTTGCTTATATTTTTTTTCTTTCTCTTTCAGTTCATGTTTTTCTTACTTTTCATTTAGAAGAATATGTTTCAGGAATATATATATGTAAGTTATAGGTGATATATATTCATAAATGCCCTGTATACATCACTGGTTTTTATTGAACTGAGACCATTTTTTTCTGTTATAGGCACATTCATATATATGTATCAATTCACACATGTGTGTATTTATGTGAGAGACCAAAGAAAGGCTCAACCTGAGAAGCAGCCCTCAGTAATATCCATCCACAGTGTTTTTCGAGACAGTGTCTTTCATTGCCCTGTAGCTCATAGAATAGTGACCAGTGAGCCCAAAGACCTGCTTGACTCGACTTTCCCAGCACTGGGACTATAACATACTCAGCCCATGAGACTATTTTTAATATTTTATCCTTTATTATAGCTCTGTTGTAATCTTTAAATATTACCACCTTTCTCAAAAACTAGTGACATTCTTGTTCTATCAAAATAGGTCTAATAACTGCTGTGATTACATTGACATAATAATTTACTTTATGTTTTTGTTTTTATTAGGTTGTATGACTGGTCAAGTTCTCAAAGTCTAAAGGAAACAGAAAAAGGAATTCTTCTTGAAATCTTTTGGTCAGGGAATGAAACTTCAGGACTTTTGACAAAACCAGTAAATATGCTTTTGGAGTGGACTATCTATTCTCACAAGGAAAAATGCAAGTCTAATGATGTAAGTTGGATTACTTTACAAAACAATATGATCTATGGAAAATTCAGTTTCCCCTCCTTATCTGTAGGTTTCACAAATATGGATTCACCCAGTTCATATAGAAATACTCAAAAAAGTATCCTCCCTACTGAACATGTCCAGACTGTCTCATCAATATTACTTCAGCAGTCTGGTATAGCAATCATGTCACATTTAGACTGTATTAGTTATAGGTGATCTATACACGATCTGAAACAATGGGAGGATCATGCACATGCTGGCATCAGAGTACTGTGTAAGAATCTTGAGCAGCCACAGATTGGGGATCTGTACATTTGAGACCTGTGGTATGTCCTAGAAGGAATCCCGGGCATAGATGCTGAGGGATTTTGTCCTTTGCAATAGCTTGTGTTTTTCCTTTCCTTTTATAGTTTGAACTCCTTGAACAAATTTGAACCCAAGTTTGTTACCGTTTGCTATGTAGTTTGTTTATGTGTATGGGAGCAATGCTTACAGGGCAGATTCTTCGTCATCTCTCATTGAGACATACTATCCTGCAAGATTTACATGTCCAGAATTGTAATGTCTGTAGTTATCATTCTAAATGTTTTATTTTTAGATCTTTCATATATATTTATATGTGTGTATGTGTGTGTATAAATATATATAAAGTATATATGTATATATAATATATATTTTAGACATTCCATTTTTAACAAAATTATGGTTTAAAAAACTAAACTATGCCATTTTGGAGAGTACCACAATAAAAAGTTTTGCTTGTTTTTAAAATTTACTGTATGTTCATAACTTACTGAAGCATTTCTTCATGAGTAGATTTTACTGTCATTGCAATTCACAACACATAGATTAGATTATATTATCTATTTTCAGAATGTCCTGGAATATTAAGTATAATAAAACATTAATCTTTGTCTCAAAATAAATATAAATGAATATATAATTGAAAAATGTGTTAAAAATTGTTAAAGAGAATTAATGATACACTGTCCAGCCATTTTTAGTTTTAAAAAAGTAAAATAAAACTTAGGGATACACCTGGAATAAAAGGCAACAAAAAATACACTGTAAGGTTTATATTCATAATGCAAATATGTCCTTTTAATGAATAAAGCTATAAACCAAGTGGGAAATGGAAACCAATTATTAAATGGCAACCTGTGGGCTTTAAATGTTGAATCTATTCATTAAAGGTTATGAAAATTTAAAAATAAGTGTCATTATTCTTATCACTTAGACTATGGTAGCTACTCTTGGAAAGATATTATAGATTTTCTCATGTTTATTCCCTACTATGTCCTATGAAATAGAGTTATTTTTCTTATGATATTGTGAGATACTAAGCCACAAAACACAATTTTCAATTTTGCAAAGACTTTATATTTCTTTATCTTCAAACTCAGACACTGTTTTCGTGACTAAATTGGACTGTTGTCCCTCTCTATTACTTCTGAATCCTACAGGTCACTTATGTGCCATGTTGGCCAGGATGTATAGAGAAAGGTTCGCAGGCTCATCCATAAAGAGGGAACTTTGATAGATGTTTAAAATACAGTATTTAGATATTCTATGCCAGATGAACGCATGTTAGTGTGTTGTAGCAGTGTATCTACTTTTTATATTGACATGCCTTTCTGCCTGGTAGTTATGATGTCCTAGCTAGCAGTTGGACAATACATATATGAGGACAGGAGGAGCATGCTTCTCTAAGTCTTAGTCAACAGTTAAATGATACCCTCCTTTAGTGCACTATGTAATTGTATAATCAGCTGTATCAGGCTAGATAACTGACGAGGAGTGATGTGCAGGGAGGGTGCTTGTTTGTTCCCAGCTGCTCAGCCCCACAATAATCACACAGAAACTGTATTAATTAAATCACTGCTTGGCCCATTAGCTCTAGCTTCTTATTGGCTAATCTCTTACATATTAATTTAACCCATTTCTATTAATCTCCGTATCACCACGTGACAGTGGCTTACTGGCAAAGTTTAGGCATGTTTGACTCTGGCAGCTACATGGAGTCTCTCTGACTCTGCCTCCTTTCTCCCAGCATTCCATTTAGTTTTCCCCAAGCAGCTCTGTTCTACCCTATCAGGCCACACCAGTTTCTTTATTCATTAACCAATAAAAATAACCCAGAGAAAAGGACCTCCCTCACCAGAGTGATATCATTATAGTACTGTTATCTACCGTGAGTAGAGCAGGGAAATTGCAGAGTATTTTGTGTAGTAAAATTGTATGAGGGTATAAAGAAGAAAACATAACATTTTGAGTGCATTGTAGTTAATGCTTTTTGTCTTTCGGAATGGTCTGCCTTTGGTTCTTTTTTATTATGTCATTAGTTTCACACTTTTTAAATTTTTATTGTCTCATCTATCTTCTTTAATATTTGGGTCTTTTTCTTTTTTGTCTTTGTTTCTAATACTTGTATTTAGTAGGAATTACTTTTGGAGTACAACTTGGCCTTCATTTCATATATTTAATACTTTAATTTAGGGCATGATTTTTTTTTTTATTTTTGCCAATAACTTTATTTGTTACTGCACAAACAAAATTGCTCTTAATACAATAATTCTTCTACTAATAGCATATACTATCTAGTTAAGATTACACTTACATTCAAAATTACCTGAAATTATTTTTTTATTTTTTATTGAAAAAAAACATTTCCACCTCCTCCCAGCCTCCCATTTCCCTCCCCCTCTTCCTGCCCCTCTCCCCCTCCTCCATCCCTCTCCCCCTCCCTCTCTAGTCCAAAGAGCAGTCAGGGTTCCCTGCCCTGTGGAAAGTCCAAGGTCCTCCCCCCTCCATCCAGGTCTAGGAAGGTGAACATCCAAACTGGCTAGGCTCCCACAAAGCCAGAACATGAAGTAGGATCAAAACCCTGTGCCATTGTCCTTGGCTTCTCATCAGCCCTCATTGGTCGCCATATTCAGAGAGTCCGGTTTTATCCCATGCTTTTTCAGTCACAGTCCAGCTGGCCTACCTGGTGAGCTCCCAATAGATCAGCCCCACATAATTGTTTTTTGAATAGTAGTTTTCTTTTGTTAAGTTTGAGTTCTCCTTTTATACATTGTACTAAGGACTAAAACCAGGGTCTTCTTTTCTTGGTAACCAAGGAGTCTTACTACCAAGCAGTATGGCCATCCCTCAGGAGATATGTATTTTAAGATTTGCAAGTGGATGATGTTGTGTTACTGTGAATGAGTTTTGTTTGTTTGGCTGACCTTAATCTTATAATTTCTGATGTAAGTTATAGTGAAATGCTGTGGTTTTTCTGCTTTCTCGGAATTTACTGATTTTTTTTTTTTTTGTCCCTAAAGGAAATTAGGTTGCAAGAATGTGTTTTTGTTATAGTTTATGATATTCTTGGTCACCTACTAGGACAAGCTTAATCTACTCTGTAGGTCTTTTTTAATGCCATCCTATTTTTCATATTGACATGCCTTCCTAACTGGTAGTGAGGATGCCATAGCTAGCAGTTAGGCAGTAAACAGTTTGTTAAGGCAGAGGATGTTGGTGAACCAACCAAAAGCCAATTTTTTTTCTTTTTGGGGGGGGGGGGGATTTTGGGATTTCTCTGCAGCTTTGGTGCCTGTCTAAGACTAGCTCTTCCAGGCTGGCCTCGAACTCACAGAAATACACCTGCCTCTGACTCCCGAGTGCTGAGATTAAAGGCATGTCCCACCACTGCCCAGCTTGCCAATTCTTTTTTAAAGAATGAAATCCCATGTAGTCTGCAGTTTCTTTTAAATAATTCCTGCGATCTGTTTATTGCTGTTTGTTAAACTTACAGTACTTGTCATACATTTTTATAGATGGGGCTACTGTACTTTTTTATATTTGTAAAATTACTAATACAGTATTTTCATCAATTTTGTTTACTAATTCTTTTCAGCTATGTCTAGTATGTTGCTAAATATTTGACTGTATTTTTAATTTTTGTACTTCCTGCTTGTAGCTCTTTTATATCTCCTGCTATGACTTTTGTTTGTTTGGGTTTTGGAGCTTCTAATACACTACAGAAATTTCACTTTCTTTCTTTGAACATTACAGTAATAGTTATTTTGTGATCTGTGCTGGTTCTGCTTATTTCCATGTGTGAGGTTCTGTTGTTTCTTCCTGTATTATTATTTCCCTGGTCTCCTATGTATGTGTTTTTCCTTTCTAAGTCTTTTATTTTCTCTCCTGTACTATTTATGTTATTATTTATGACCTGTTTTAATAACTATTTCTAGAAACAGTTTGTCAAAAACCAAATATATTTTTACAGAGAGAGTATTCTTTACTCCTGTCATGGGCCTCAGTAAGGACCAACCTGATGAATGTCACAGGCTCCGCCCAGCCCAGATGAATAAGACTCACATGTTTGCAATGCTCTTTCATTCCTTCTCAGTCTCAGAGTGGGACCTGCGGGTCTTGGCCTACTGTGAATTAAGCCTTTGGCTGTGACCTTTCTCACCAGTTTCCAGTAATTACAGAAACCACAGTTTTATGCCTTTATACCCCTCTGATAGAATCTCCAAAACTGTTCAGGACAAAGGGAAGTAGTTTTTAAGTCTTCCTTCACTTTTTACCAAACTCTTGGGCATCTTGACATAACATTTCTCTTAATTACCAAATATTTGTTTTATGTATTTCAGCTGACATTTTTTGTTGACAGAGGTGTCTGTCCCACCCCCATCCAACAGCCCTTCTCTCCCAAAGAAATAAATATACAGAGGTCTACATTAATCATAAACTGGTTGGCCTATTAGCTTATGCTTCTTATTAACTCTTACATCCTACATTAACCCGTAATTCTTGTCTTGGCTTGGTACCTTTTATCAGCAAAGCATTTTTATCTTGCTACCTCTGCTTCTGGGTTCTGACTGCAGACTGACCTATCCTCTTCCCAGAATTCTCCTGTTCTCGTCACCCTGCCTCTACTTCCTGCCTGAACGACCTTCCTGTAATTCCTGCCTGGCTACAGGCCAGTCAGCATTTTATTAAAGCAATACAACTGATAAATCTTTACAGGGTGCAAGATCATTGTCCCACAGCAATTTTTAGTTTTCAAAAATTGATCATCAGAATTTCTAAGGCTTCCTTTAACACAAGCACTGAAATTTAAAAAGAGAGAAATCTTAAGCCAGATTTAATTGCATATATATTAAGTGTACTTAGGTAGAAACAAGAAGATCAGGAGTTTAGGTTGTCCTCAGCTATGTGACAAGTCAGCCTGGTCTATATAAGACCCTCTGCTATGTTAATTCCCTGGGGAGATATCAAACAAATACTTGTTTACTCAACTACATATCAAAGTAACTATTTCATGTAAGTCTACCTTGGTGAGCCATTGAGTTTAATTGTGGTTATAAACAGGAACATAAATGAGGAATTACCTTTAGGAGCAGAGGAAGCTTACAGACTACTATAACCTAAAAGAAAAGCTTGCCTACCCATCACACACACAACTGTGTATAAATACTGGCGAGGAGCAGGGATCCAGCCATCTTTTGGAGCCTTTCCTCTCCTCTGTGAGACAATGGTAATGCATACCGTCTTGTGAGGGTCTTGTGCAGGTAATCACAGCTGCTCTGATTTCATGATGACAGATTCCATGTTATGCCCAGAGGGCAAAGTTCTCAATATCCTGTCTAAAACAATCACGAAAAGTAAAATTGCTGCTAGATATAGCTATACTTTTTGGACACCAAGTAATCCTATTGTGTGAATATAGCTATTTATTAATTAACTGCATTTTATTTATATAGTATACATATTGTGGGTGTACACATGCCACAGCATTATAGAGGCCAGAAGACAATTTGCAGAGTCAGTTTTCTCTTTCTATGTCGTTGGTAACTGGGAACAAACTCAGATTGTTAGGCTTGGTAGCAAATGCCTTTACCCACGAATTTTAATGAATGTGTGACCATCCCAATGCATAGAAATTTAAAATACTCAACCAAGTAATTGTATCTTACTGACAATTCAGTGTAGTAAGTATAATCTTAAGCTTATTGTTATAAATTACTGTTTGCCTTTTTCTTATTACTCCATATAATCACTTAGAATACTAAATATTCCTTATATAACCCCCCCTTTTATTTGTTTGTTTGCATAAGTGATATTGCTCATCTAAAACTAAAAACAATGAAACTAATGTTTTTACAGTATTACTAAAGAACCAGCCAACTATGGATAAAAAGTTACTCAAGAAACATATAAGTAAATAGAAACAGATTTATACATATTTAATTCAAAGGTTTTCTTCAAATTTATAAATAAGAGCACCATATTTGAGAAGCAATCTGCAGCAAATTGTAGCATCAGTTCTAATAGGAAAACTGGTTTTAAAATTTGCAAATTAGTATTTGTAACATTGAAATTTCTTGAACTCACTAACTTACTTTTTTATTGTAATACTTTTCTGTTATCAATCATTCTTATACTTAATTAATTTTTTTTTGATATTTTCCACTTTGAAGGATTTCATGCATGTTCCCAGACATCATTTTCTGTACTATAAAGCATTTGTTTCTTGATTTGCTGAGTTGAAGCATTCAAGTCATTAACTAAACAGAAGTCCTTAGTTTATGCTAATATTGTTTTGTCATAATGTCAACCAACAAGTATTGCAGAGTGACAGAATGGCAGTGAACTTGGTTGTCATTGATCTGGAAAAGCGCTGTGCTTTCCTTGGCAAAGAGCAGAGGTGAGCCATTTCAAGGTTGTGCACACTTTCTTAGGTTTCGGTTACTCCCATTTGTTGTTGCAATTTGAAATGGATACCATTTGTATTTAAAGATTAATAAATTGAATTTAAAGAGTTTAAGTGACTTACTGACAGCATCATAGCCAGTTAGGGCAATCCCTACCTGGAGGCCAGGTTTATTACAACAAATGTTGTCATATTTCTGATGCCAGTGTATAAACCGGAAGAGGCATCCTGCATGGTTTCTGTTTGATTTTATCCAGCAGAGTACTTGTCACTGATAGTGGTAGTAGTCAGATGGAGCCAGAGGCCAGAATGATAGCTTGTTCTGAATTACAGAGTAGTCAACTTTTAGTAGATTGTGATGATTAATAAGGGGATTGCTTATAATGATGAAGAATGATATTGACAGAATGTGTAGTAATAGAGTTTTACATGTTAGAAAGTTTTTCTAATGTGGGTGCGTATGTGATGTAAATCATGTCTTTGTTTCTTTGCTAGTTCTTTGAGTAATTCATGTTCTCCTTCTAGCTTTTGCACACACTTCAGTATTCCAAACAGGCTTTATTTCCTTTGATGGTTTACTTGCCATTTTCTTAATAATGTCAAAGCATAATATTTATTATCCCCCAAAAAACAATAGCACTGGGGTCACCATCAAGCCTTATGACCCTGAGTTCCATCTCCAGGATCCACATGGTGGAAATAGAACCAGCTCTTGGAAGTTTTTCTCTGACAATACTATGTGCCATGTTTAACTGACACACAGTAAAATAGCTGCAGAAGTTATTCCTCGAAGTCAGTGCAAGAGACCTTTTGCCCATGTCTATACTTCTTAGTTACATCAATTTGGAGGTAAATTATACCTTAAGAAATTCTAATTTTAGGGCTGGAGGGTTAAGCCATCAGTTTAAAGCACTTGTTACTTTTGCTAAGGATTCGGTTTCAGTTCACAGCAGCCCCATGGGCACAGAACCACTCCGGTCTCGGTTGGGATCAATGCCCTCTTCTGCCCACCATGGGCACCAGGCACATAGTTGGTTCAGTTGCATACATGCAGGCAAAACACTCATACAAATAAAAAAATATAAGAGAAATATTTATTTTAAATTGAGGTTTTAGATATAGGTATATGTTGATTTACGTAAATTAAGGGAAAGTCTTAAATGTTTGTTTTTTTTGTTATTGATAGAGTGCTAGATTGTGATTTTATATGAAGCTTATTTTCATAGACATTTTCTACTCAACAGTTTTAGAATCTGGGGGCTTGGGTGATCTTGAATTATTCTACTTGAGACATATTCTTAGATAACGTCTATGGACATGATCAATTTCATATTTTGTTAACTTTAATGATATGAAAGAACTAACTTAATATGTTTAGGGTCACACCTGCATATCAGCTTTATAAAGCACAGAATTGTTTTCCTGCAAAGTTTCAAGAGATTGGCACTACTCCCTAGTCTCTCAGGTCATAAAAGAGTTACATTGATGCTGCTATTACAGTCAGTCTAACTGCAAGCTTCCTATGCCACATAGCTGCAACTGTAATATTGAAGCAAGCTTTGAGTCCAGGTTGGAAGAAGTAGCAGTGTTTGCATGCATGGATTCTGACCTGATATGATCAAACCACTTCTTGTAACCCCCAAATTATATCAGAAGTGCCTTGATTGTTTTACCTGTTAACTAGCCATGCAGTATAAAATCCCTTCAGCCTATGCTTCAGGATCTTTCTCTTAGACATAATGTTTAATGCTGCCAGAGTGCAATGTGCGTCCCCATGGTATGTTATACCACATCTTCACATCTGCTATTGATCTTGACTCTGGGGCATTCTGTGTCACTGTTTGATAGCACAGATATATGTGCTGCTTGACCATTTGTTTATATGTGTTTGCATAGCAAACCAGAAACAGAACTTCTGTTCTACAATTGTTTTGTTGTGTTTTTTTTTACTCTATAACATTTACTTTTTAGATACATTCTATACCATTTATTTGTTTAGTGTTACAAAGTCATCTCTATATGTTTATAAATATCAGTCTTCCTTGCTCTAATTTCTTTAGTACATGTGTATAATTTCAAAATTGGAATTATACTTCTCTGGATCAATCTACTTTTATTTTATTGAAAATAGATTCTTCTCTTCTATGTTACATTCCAACCACAGTTTTCACCTCCCTCCACTCCTCCCAGTACTCTCCCCCAGGTCCACTCCCCCTCTGACTCTCATCACAAAAGAACAGGTCTCTGAGAGACCCAACAAGACCCAAACATGACAAAACAAAATACATTAGGACAAGACAAAAGCCCTCACACTGAGATTGGACGAGGCAACCTAACAAGAGGAAAGAGTCCCAAGAGCAGGCAGAAGAGTCAGAGACCCATATGCTCTCACAGTTAGGAGTTCTACAAGAACACCAAACTAACAGACAGCATGTATGTAGAGGACCTAGTAAAGACCCATGTGAGAGCCCTGCTTAGTTGATTCAGTGAGCCATGTTCTTCTGGTGTCCTCTTTCCCCTCTGACTCCTACAGTCTTTTCATCCCCTCTTCTGCAGGATTCTTTGAGCTCCAAGAGGAAGGACCCAGTGGAGTCGTCCAGTTTAGACTCTCCACAAGTCTGGCTGTGGCTCTCCCATCCACTCACACCTGCTGTGGAAGGAAACCTTCTGATGACTGGATAAGGCATTAACACATAACTGAATATTTTTAGGAACTGGTGTAACCTCCGCCTACAAGGAATCATTTTGATTTTTTTGTTTTTTTAGACCAGTCGTCTTTGGTTCTACCCTAGGTTTCTGGGCTGTTCAGTCTTTGGTTCCTAACCACACAAGCAGTATGGGGAATGGGCTCCCTCTTTTGGAGTAGGCCTCATGTCAAAATCAGACATTGATTGGCCACTCCCACAAATCCTGTACCACCATTTCCCCAATATATCTCACAGGCAAGACATTGTTGGTCAAAGGTTTTGTGGCTGGGTTGGTGTATCTGTAAGCTAAGGAATGCTTTCCTAATAAAATATTGTGTATTTGTTTACAAGGGCAGGAGAAATAAGCCTACTATATTCTCTGAGGGTTCAAAATGTCTAGACATTTTTCTCATTAGCCATGATGTGATAACTAAACACAGCAGTTGTAATCTATTCAGATAGATCTCTTTGGTTTAAAAAAAAAAAATAAAAACATGTTTATATGCCTTACCCAACTGTTACTTAGTGATATTTTCACACATGGAACATATAGGAAACAAACAAGAATATAGGTATTTTAACTAGTTTTAATGTCATTTTGGAAAAGTGTCTATATTAAAATGTTATTAAAGTACTATTTTCTCACATCTTTATCTTCATAGTTCATATTGACTTTTCTAGATTAGAGAAATGTGTTTAATAAACACTGGATTAAAACATACAAGGTTTTAAATGCCTTGACATAGTTCTTCACAGGTATTTAATATTTAGTATAAAAGTGACAATATGAAAAAAATATACTTTCAAAACTGATCTCTATATCTCCAATTTTGTTCATTTTGTTATAATTAAATAGAAGTTGGCTTAGTCTGTTTCTTTGTAACAGATTCTTTTGTTACTAGTATACCCTGTATATTTAGTAGCTCATCTCTCAAGAAGTAGTAAAAGGAAGCATTAGAAAAGTCTTGTATTTTTAATGTTTTGATATTTTTCCATCGTATTGCTAGGTCTTCAAACATGAACTAGCTTACTTACTGACGGGAATTCTTGGAGCAGCAATAGATTATTGGATCTTCCTTGGTATTCATATGGGTAGAAATGTGATCCGCCACCTGTCTGCTGACTTAGGAAGCTACATCTCCCTTTCCTGTGATGGTAAGTGTCTTCGTTATTCGTTAGGGTGTAATAAGAATCACTCCTTCTCAAAATCAGTCTTGAGTTTCCTTCAAGAAGTCTGTTCTTTAATGTATAGTCATATGAAGTTTTCTTTCAAAGAATACACAAATGTGTACTTATAGAGACAATTTTAAAAGGAATACAATTCTTTCTTTAATGCTTCCGTACAGAGAGCTTCTATCTTCTTTTTGCCTAAATTTATACATAGTTGAACTTATTACAAAAAACATTTTATAAAAATTATTTATATAATTGATTTCCTTTTATTTAAATGTGACGGTATCCATAGAAGTGGACTTACAGACCGTTGTGAGCTGCCATGTGGGTGCTGGGAATTGAACCTGGGTCCTCTGAAAGGGCAGCCAATGCTGTTAACCACTGAGCCATCTCTCTAGCATTTATGTTATTATTAGTTTTTGAGAATTCCATTGAGTACTGAATTTGTACCATTCAGTCCCACAAACTCCCCACTTGAATTCCTCCTGTGCCTCCTCATCCAACTTCATGCCCTTTTCTCCTTCATTGTTATTTCATGCATATGTGTGTGTATTTATATATATGTACGTGTATTTGATTACTTGGGATTAAATCAGAGCTCATCCAGAGAGAAGACTCTCTTAACAACCATTAATTACTTACATTTCTTTTCCAAGGGGTGGAACCTCTTCCATACACATGGGGATGTCAGCTGGTGTTCTCATTGTGCAGATCTTGTTTTGAGGACAAATGGTTAAGGTTTTATGGGTGCAGTTCCCTGTCGTTCCCTATCATATATAAGGGTGTGTGTGCACATGTGTGTGTTGTAGAGTCTTTCTGCACCCTTCTCATGGTGTTCTCTGAGCCTTTGCTGTAGTTATGTTGTAAATGTATTGATTGGGAATAGGCTCCTTGACACGTTTTCTCCATTTTAACCAAATATAGATTTCTGTGGTGATCTCTTTGTTAGGGGGAAGAAAAGTTCTTTGATGAAGGTAGAAGCTACACTTACCTGTAGATGTAAAAGTAGACATTTTGAATACACTAGTCAGGGAACGTTGTACTTGTAAGTTTCCTCTAGGTCCCATTGCCTCACCAAGCACAGGTAGTTAGCTAAGGTAACAGTTACCAGGTGTGACTTCTCTCCTATTTAACTTGCCTTACAACCATTTAGATGGCTGTTGGTTAATCCCTGAGATACGAAGTGAACTTAACTAATTTTTTACTTCAGCATCTTGGATTTTTTTTACAAAAGACTCTTCTTCAGCTGTTGAAATGTTCACTTGACTTTTTGCCGTATCTATTTGTGATTTATTAGTTATCGTCTTGCATATATTGAACCGTCGTAGCATCTTCACAAAAGCAAGTTTGATTGGAGTAGATGATCTTTTTCATAGGCATATGAAACTTTGTATTCTTTTGCTCTAAACATTGCATGCTTGTTCTAAGTATTTCTGATAGTTCCATAAAATGTGAATATTTATATGATAGTGTAGAAAATACTACCAGTAAATGCATTATTTTTTGGATATATATGCATTATATATCAAACATGTCAATAGATTTTAGTGATATAATTAAAAATTACAGGTGATTGTAATTTTCACATTTAAAATCAGTTTCTTGCCATTTAATTATGATGGTGTATTGACCCGAGCCTATAATCCCACACACAAAGACCTGCACAATGACAACAACGCATGACATGCCAGTGTGGGAATCCACAAGGAGGTGAAGAGCTACTGGTTGTTAATGGCTGCTGATAAAGGGAGAATCAGTTTTCTCTAAGCACTAGCCCCTTTGCAGGTTATCTAGTCATTTTTCAGTTTGAACAAAGGGTGAGGGAAAAAGGGAAGATTTTGTCCCAAGGAAAAGTGGTCAAAAATGAGTAAGAAGATGTAAAGTGGCACCTACTGGACAGAAGTTAAGGAGGCTACAGATATCAGGAATAGCCTCCTGAACCAAACAGTTACCCAGTGAAAACACTAGTACACACTGGTATACTTGACAAATGAATGAATAACTGATAATAATTCATAATAGAAAGCTAAGATAGGATGTCTTTAATAATTATCAGGTCATGTCAGTCATCTCAGGAAATGTCATAGCCAACTTTTGGGTCTTCAGAATGAGAAGACTTTCCTAAAAGTTGACTGCATAACTGACGTCAGAACATGTGGTTACTCCTCCCCCTCTTCTTTCTTCAATCTATAGCCTTCAATTTATAACTTTTCAACTACATAAGCTATGGTGGCCCCCAAATCAAGACCATGTTTTCTTACATGCCAAGTTGCCTGTGGTTTGAACTGCAAGGTAAACAAGTTTGCACACATATTACAATGCATCTTGGTATGTTGAAAGAATTTCTTCATCTACTCTTAGTGATGTTGACTCTTTAAAAAAATATTCTGTAATAGGAATACAGGTTATAATAATTAAATTCATAATTTATTCAGATACCTTCTGTAAAGAAGTTTCTTTATTCTATCAAAGTTAGAAGATTTTTATCATCTTATCTCCTACCTGTTTCTCTTTCATTGATCTTACAAGGTGAATACCATTCCTTTTTAAGAATAGATACCATTTGTTGAGTGGCTTTTTTATGTTTCTTAAGTCAAATTCAATCTTACATTAGATCTTTTATCATTTCTTTCCAATCATTTCTATTAGGTAAGTAAGTGCTTTTTAAAAATCTCACTTTTGGTATAATTTTCTAGAATGCAAGGGAATAGCTAACAATTCCTTGTTTCCATTCAATAATGAAACTCCTTAAGTTTTAGGATCCATGAATGTATTAGCTTCAGCATTAAGGATTGTCAGTATAGTTTTGTGTGTTGTTTCTAGTATGTAATAGTTGCCTTTGATGGAATCTAACTTATACTTTAGCCAAATGCATGAAGTAATAACACTTGCAGTGATGGAGATCTGTATGTATGCTACTGCTTCATTGCTTTGTTCATATTCTGGATGTCGTTTCATTCCATAGTAAGGCGTTTGCTGTGCCTTACTATGAAAATTACTCTGTTCTTGAATGGCAGATTGGAACCTGTGACTGATAACTGATTTGAGCTAAAAATTAGCATAATATTGTGGGCACAATCATTAAAAATGTGACCAATTTAAAATTCTAGATGAAGTTGAAGTTATACCACTATTTGAAGTTAATCTCCTTACCTTTGTGTGCTTTTCTCGGTGTACACACCAGCGCCGTGGACAAAAGCCATTTGTTGCCAGACTTGAGTTTCATTCTTAAGTTCTACATGGTAGAACGAAGTAATCCTTTGGCCTATACAGACATGCTGTGGTGTGTGTGTGGTGGGGGGGGGGGTGCGTGCACGCGCATGCGTGGGGGTGCATGCACACACACAACAGTCTGAATAAGAAGCTGCAATGAAATATTGAACACATATTATGTAGAATTGTTTCCATAGGTTTCAAATTATGGAATGGGTAAACCTTTTAAAGTGTTTTGAAATATGCTTCTGAAAATAACCAAATTAGTATCTTCCTACGTTTTTGCTAAAGAGAACTTAGTGTTTAAGGTTTGTCAAGAGACAGGAATAAGTAAACAGTTTAATCTTAAGAGAGAAGCAGCCTTTCTGTATTCAAAATAAAACTGAAATGGTCATCTATTATGGAGGTTTAGAACACCAGACTTTCCCATGTATTTTAGTAGTCTTTTTGTTCAAATCTTTATGAAGAAATTTGAAAATCATGGTTTACCATTTCTTTTGTTGTTATTGCTGCGATTTCTCTGTGGATATTCCTGGCTGTTTTTTGTTGTTGTTGGTTTTGTTTTGTTTTGTTTTTGTTTTTGTTTTTGCATCAGTTCAGTGATTCTCCTCTGATTTCTGACTTGTTGATAAGAGGGTAGATTTGGCTATTATATCATTTTCATGTGAAGATACAGACTCACCTTTCTCATTTTCATTTAGTATAATTGCTGACCTTTTTAGTTGTTTTATGAGAATTAAGGCAGTATGTATTTAGGGAAAAAGGTGTAACCCTTTATTCTTTTCTTTAGACTTCATGCCCATCAACTTCACATCAAAGCTATGGTATTGTTTTCTCACAACACTTCAGGCATAATTTTCTTTATCTATGTGTATATTTGAATTTCATTTTTATCCTAATTAGAATTCTTTAGAAACTTCAGATGGGGATTAGATTCTTCATTTAAGTAAAATAACGGATAAATATTTCTTGCCTGTTCTTTAGGCCTGAGAAGGTATAATGAGAAAAAAACCTTACACAAAAAGTAAATGATAATGGCAATGTTTCAGTAACTCCTTGCACTTATTCCTTCGCTAATCTTTTAGTTAAACCAATATCTTTTGGTTTTGATGAGAAAGAATGTGTTATTCCAACAGTCCCATGGCCGTACAGATGGATCTAGTTAAACTGGTAGCTGAAGCCGCATACACTTCTATCTGGGCCTTTTAGTCCATTGTTCTATGCATGGCAACTTTTTATAGTGTGTTTTATTATTTAACTTTAGCTCTTTACTGTTCTATTGTTGCTCTCATTCTTTGTCATTCTAGTGTGTTATTTGTGCTACTATTTATATAGAAAGTTTAGTAGAAAATTTGTATCATTAAGTAAATGACATGGGAATCAGCTATCTTAGTAGTTTATCTCGATCAGTTGTTCTGTCTGTAATAAATTTTTGTCTTACTAACATTTGAAGTTTTGGGTAGAAAGATTTAAGGATATTGGTGGGGTTTGTTGCTTTCATAAATTAAAATTACCTCATTGTAGAGTGGGTGCAAATTTTAATGACATCTTTACATATTGTTTTATACTTTTATTCTTTATCTTGTATGTGTCCTCTAGCTCTTCAGTGAGTGTTATTAGAGGAAACTTCTTCCTATCAGCTCAAGACTGAATGTTACAAGTTAATTGCATGTGCGGTTTTGTTGTTTTTTTTTTTTTTTTTTTTGGTTTGGTTGTTTGGTTGTTGTTTTTTGAGACAGCTTTGGTGCCTGTCCTGGAACTAGCTCTTTGTTAGACCAAGCTGGCCTTGAACTCACAGAGATCTGCCTACATCTGCCTTCTGAGTGCTGGGATTAAAGGCGTGCACCACCACCGCCTTGCTGCAAGTGTGCTTTTTAAATAAAACTAAGTGCTTTTGATGCCTGCCTATAATCCTAACACTTGATAAGTGGAGGCAAAAGAATAAATAGTAAAGCATGATTCTCAGCTACATAGGGAGTACAAAGGGCCACATTTATTAAAAGTAAGTGAACGAGTGAATAAATAAAAATAAACTCTCTTGTTAGCTGTCGCACATCTCTGCCCTAAAAGACAGGCTGAGTCATTGTGAATAAGGCCATCCTGGGCTGTAAAACGAGATTTTGTGTCAAAAATAAATTTAGCCAGTTCATTTTTTTAATTAAATAAGTTAGTTAAAACTAAGAACTAGTTTTCCAAAAAGGATCCAAGTTGAAATTGTTAATGTTATTTAGAAACTCAAAGTTAAAGTCTTACATATAGGTATAATGGTGTAATCATATAATCTATTCTACATATATGGTTTTGTTGTTTTTGTTTGATTTGGATTTTAGACAGAGTCTCACTAAGGCTGGCCTGAAACTATGTAGATTAGGCTAATTTGAATTCACAGAGATCCCCCTATTTTAGCTTCCTGAGTGATGTGATTATAAGAAATTCACTAATATATTTGACTCTCGTATATGTGATGTTAAGACTTTTAATTAAAGTGATAATGTTTGTTTTTCAAGTGCTAGCATATGTACCATAAAAGAAATTTCTCCTGAAAAACAAGGAGGATTATTTGTGTGTATGTGTTTGATATTATATAATATGTGTGTGTGCGTGTGTGTGTATGTGTATATAACCATCCATAGTGGTTAAAAATTATAACTAAATCTTGCTGGCTTATGATATATCACTCAATTGAGTACAACCCTCTGCAAAAATATGGAGAAAATGTATAAGATGTAACAATATTTAATTGTTTTTACAGATTTTTCTTCCCAAGAACTAGAAATCTTCATTTGTTCTTTTTCATCTTCCTGGCTTCAAATGTTTGTTGCAGAAGCAATCTTTAAAAAGTTGTGCTTCCAGGGCCCTACCAGCGCTTGCACTGAGCCACTCTCACTTCAGAAAATAGTAAGCACTGCCCTATTCAGGTTCCTCTTTTTTTCCTAAGAAGTGAGTTCATGAGTTCAGTTTTGATTCTTAGTTATTTCTCATAAATGGGCTGGAGAGATGCCTCACTGTTCTCCCAGAGTACCCAGATTCAGTTCATAGCATGTATGGACCTTCTGACCTCAGGCACACATGCAGGCATTTTCCAATACACACACAAATAAACAATAATAATCATCTTTTCAGAAGTAGATTAGTGAGTGGAAGTTTTGATGGAGGAATAAGTAGAAAAAAGTATTTCCTGATATTTGCCATAATATATAATACTTTGAAAATACATCCAAATTTTTTTTGTGTTTGACATTTAAAAAGGAAAACTTACAAAAATGTAACCTGTTTACATACATATACATACATACATACATGCTACACTTGCTTCCATTCTCTCTTGTCTTGGCTGTATAATGCTCTAAAGCTTCTTCAGCCAATGACAAGTCCCTTTGTGTATTAAAATGTTGGGCAAAAGGTATCCTCAGCTTCAAGATATTGACAAAGTAATTCCATAGATAATTACTCAGAACTGGCAACTTCAATATTCAGTCATGTTTAGAGAAAATAATTTGGCAATGTAGTTGTGAAATCAAGAAATAAAATGAGACTTGTTAGTAAAGTGACCAAGTAATTTTTTTACTACTCTTTGGTAATGATATGTTATTTTGTAACAGTTAGACTCCTATTTGCCTGTTTTGGGAAAAATGGACATACATGGGGCTGGAAAAATGCAGATGACAAAAAAAATCATCCAACGGCCTTGCCTAGAGCCTCAAAGAGCACTACTAATGCTGAATGGTGCAAAGCCAAAACAAGTTGACGGTCAGCCAGAATTTCCGTAAGTAATGCTGTTGCTACAGCTATACTGTGGTTTGGAATGTGACCTTTTCTCTAAACTTTCTTAAACTTTAGGTTATCTGGGTTATTATATGCAGTATATTGATTGCAAGAATACTCAATTTTAGACCTTTAAATAGATAGGATCACCACTTCCTTTTACTTCCCTCCTAACAAGTGCTTCCCAAAAGAAATGAAACTATTAATCAAGTCTCTGTTTCATATAAATGTTTTTCTGAAACATGAAGTACAACATATTTTTGTAATATAAATGAGGTTTTAGATGTGTGGTCATGTGAGATGTTATACTGGTGTTTCCAAATGAGAGACTTCTTGAATGGGGAATTCTTAAGGCCTGCATTCTTATTTAGCTTTCAGCTTTAGATTCTCTACAGATGTGATTTACTTGGTTTCTTCTTTGCCCAACATTCTATACTCATTACCTTTTTAGTGAGCAGTTGGAGGTATAGAAAATTAAGTGAAAATTAATGCTTCAAAATTTGTTCCTATATAGCTGACATCGTTTTAAAAAATGGAGAACAGTATGATTGAATGAGTGAGTGTTTAGTTAAAAGAAGGACACATTCTAAAGGAGGAAGAACACTATCTTATGTGTGCTGGCATGCCCTACTGAAAAGCAAGCTTTCCTTGGTTTTCTTTCTTTTCAGAGAGTTGAACCGTGCTAAATGTTCTTCATCACTGAAAAAATTGAAAAAGAAGTCAGAAGGAGAATTGTCATGTTCCAAGGAGAATTGCCCTTCTTTGGTTACAAAGATGAATTTTCACAAAACTAATCTAAAAGGTATCCAAAGTATCTGAATTACTTACACTAAGAACTTTGCTTGGTTGTAATAAGTACTTGCAAATTTCACTCCTTTGCTATGATAACAATGTTTGAACTTATATATTGGGCTAGATGTAGATGCAGGAAATACCTTTGCAGAGAGTGTGTTATTTTCTTTAACTCTCATTTATACACAGGAAGTGATCGTTTCACACCTGGTTAATAGAGTGCCCCTCCTTTTCTTCCCCGCCTTGCCAGATGCTTATTGGTGTGTAGCGATCCTTGAGCTCATTGAGATTTGCCCTCCTTACTTTGGTGTTCCATATCAACCTGTACTGCTTGGGATCAGTGTCTTTGATTTGAAAGTATAATTCATCCTTCATCTCTTTTCAGTCATACACATTTTGTGAACAAAGAGTGAGGAGTAGGCTATGTTACATAGCTGTGTTAAGCATATGGGCTCTTTTCTTGTAGGCACTGAGCCCAGACTGAAATGTGTTTGGCTTTTGGTTCTAACTGTACTGGAGCCTAAGTACCTAATGGATGGAATTTCAAGAACAGTGCTGTAATAATTTCCTCTAGTACCTCTTTTACTTAGATATCTCATAACCTGAAGATATATTATCTAAAAGGCATGCTACTTGAATAAACTAAGTTGCTAGATTTACAAACTGCTCTTTACAAACTGTTTCATATGTATCAACTCATGAAAACAGGGACATCAAAGCTTTTACATCTTTCAGTATAATAGTTTATAACTTCCCACGAAATATGAAGAGTATTGGATTAAAACTCAGATATTCACTTCAAAGATCAGTATCTATTTTCTTTGTTTTATTGTTTCAAAATGTAAAATGAATATGAATGACTAGTCTGAACAGCAGAAGGAGTTGGGAGAGGAAGAAAATTGAGAAATAGAGAAAAACTTGAAGAGACTTCTTTTCTTATGGAGGAAATGCTCAGTAGACGTTGCAGAGATAATCTGTAAAACTGAGCACTATAGACACATGCTGGTCAGTATTCTATAGCAGGAACACGGTATGTCCATATCTCATTCTGTTTCCTGTACAGTCACTGACAAGGATTTACTATTGTTTTAATATCAAACTATGACTTAAATTTTACTATTTAGATTATGAATAGATCATTTTGACCAGCAGCTACTAACTGCCTTCTGCTCAGCAAGAACTGTGTCATTCTATGTGCTAGCGTTGTTCAGTTTTCAGTGGTACGTAAGGAGTGTGTGTGTGTGCATGCGTGTGTGTGCGCGCGTGTGTGTGTGGTGTTTATATTAAGATTCTCCCATTTCTCCCTCTGTGCTGCTGTAGCCAAGCCAGACAGCCTATTGAGAAGCAGCAAACCATCTGTTAATGGATTTGAAGTTCTGAATTATACTTGAGTATGTGGAGGCACTCGTGCTTAGCCAGGAACATTCATTTGAATTAAGCTATAAATGCTGTATAAGAAAGAGCCATACATTTAACGGAGATTCATGAATAAATTTTAGAGAGGGCAATTGCGCTTTAAAACTTTTATTGATGCAAAACCAAGTATTTTTGGTGTTTCTATCATTTGGGGTTTTATGGCAGGATTGAAGCTTTAAACCTTGAACTATGGAGAGACAATGCCTGTGTTAAAGCTTTAGCTGCAGAATTTCATTGCTGAATTGCTGACAGAATAGAAGCTCTGGATTGCTGGGGTTTCCTCCCACCACCCCCACGCCTTTTTTTTTTTTTTTTTTAATTCAAGAGATGTTTAAACCCTTCAGAGGAAAACTCAATAAGTAATTGTCTGGCATGAGTCCACATCTTCTAGTCATGGCCTTTGATTATTTTCTTTAGTTGATATCTTGTCTTCTCTGGAATAATCTATTAATTTTTTATGGCAGGGGAAACAGCTCTGCATAGAGCCTGCATAAAAAACCAAGTGGAGAAATTGATTATTCTTCTCTCTTTGCCAGGAATAGACATCAATGTTAAAGGTAAGTTCCCTAGGTCTTTGTGCTCTCATTCAGTGTCTTCAAATTTTTGATACAAATAGTTTTATGTCACATTAAAAAAAATCATTTAAGTAAATTTGCAGACGATATTTTTAAAATATTGTTACTAGGCAAACCAAAATAATTCATTATGTAATAATTTAGAACTAATAATATAAAATATTTTAGTAGTAATTTTCTGATCATATTCACCATTAATATTTTGAAGTTGCTTTTTATTTATCCTCAGTTTTTAAATAGAAATATGATTACACTGTGTTCATTTTCACCAAAGCTGTCTTTTCTCATATGAAACTCTACAGGGCAATAGGATGGGAGTTACAGAATATCAGTACTTTGCCACCAGCAGTACTACCAGTGCTGTTTTAAAACTTGCCTTGATTTCTAATTTAGACAATGCTGGCTGGACGCCTTTGCATGAAGCCTGTAACTATGGCAACACAGTGTGTGTCCAGGAAATTTTGCAACGTTGTCCAGAGGTAGATCTGCTCACTCAAGTGGACGGGGTGACTCCTTTGCATGATGCACTGTCAAACGGACATGTAGAAATTGGCAAGCTGCTTCTACAGCATGGGGGTGAGTGTACTTCTGCTAAGTGATTTTGATAAATCGCTTAGAGGCAGATAGCACTTTATACTTAAAAATATATAAGAAAAGGTGCTTTTATTTCATATTAGTGAATAATTAAAGATAAAAAGTCTCATAAAATATAGCCACCCTTTATTAGCTGTTATAAGAATCGTTTTATAATATATATGTACTGTCATAACCTATTGAGGTTTATATATAATAATGTGTTTTTTTCAGTTGAACATGTTGATGTTAAATATTTCTTTTACTTAACATATATGATGACTTTGTGAACTAGTCATTTCTTAAAGCTTTGGATTCAGTGCTTCTTGTGACTAATTTGGTTTTCCATCCCTTCTTGTTTTGTTACATGTATATGTATAACTCTCCAAACCAATGTTGTCTTTATAAGGCATCCTTTATAGATTATGGAAAAGATAGCTATGAATATTTTCCATTTATATTTGCAGTCACCTAAGTTCAAGTTGGATTTTCAGATAATAGTCAGGGAATGATGCAAGGATAGCATGAAGAGGCTAACTTAAGCGTCGGATGCATCTACTGCTTTTCCTGAGTCTTTCATTTTTACCTTCAGCAACTCCCGTTTTAGCGACATTTTTGCATATGAACTATTACACATAGTGCCTCAAAAACTTCAACCTAATTTGTGTTTTCAAAAAGATAACTAAAACTAGCTTGTAATGAAATACAAACCTTTGTGTAAATTGGTTGTATTGTGCTAATTTTAGCTTAGAATTTAATGTGTTTCTGTTGTATATAAAGCATTTTGTTCTGTGTAAAATCAAAAGGCATATTCTTTATGTGGGTTTTTGTTTGTTTGCTTGCTTTTGGATTGGGGTTTGAACGCTTTTTTTGTTTTGTTTTGTTTTGTTTTTTTGTGGCGGGGGGGGGTGATGCTGTGTATATCTAAGAAAGGATGCATGATGGCTTGAGAGACTTGATTATTTATAGTCTTCTCCTGCCCCCTAAAGGCCTAAGTGTGTCTGTTTTACCAACACTATTTCATAATTGACGTAGTTCGTCTACCTTCTTTTTAAAATACTATTTGTTTTCTAAACCTAATGCTTTTCCTATTAAATATTATGTTTTTCTACTCAAGATTTAATCTGACATTCTAGCAAATACTTGTTTCTGTATCAAATGATGTGATATGAGCGTTATTACAGTATGATATCCAGCTTATCCATATAATACAGTATTACGTCAACCACTGTGAATTTTGCTAACAAAGACTAGTAGGTTAGGAGAGAAAATCTGCTTATACTTGGCTAAAGTACTTGTTTGTTTTTGTTTGTTTGTTTGTTGTTTTGTTCTTTTTTTTACTAATCCAGTCATAGTCTGGGTTTCAGTCTGTCACATGGTTTGACGTTACCACTGTGCTAAGCTATTAATTTCAAGACTCTCAGTCTTGAGAGCAATAATTTTAAGAGTGTATACTGCTGAAACTTTATTTGCTTCAGGTATTCGTAATTTTTTCCTAACAGGAAAAAGTTAGAATATTTTATTTTTGTTTTGAGATGCTAACAAAGATAATACAATTTTCATTTGGAATTCTTTTCTCTACAATTGTACATCAATCTTTTAAGCCATCGTATGTGTGGTTATAGTCTTAACACTTAACAACCTATTCTCTTTTTTGGTCCATTGATAATGATAGGAATTTCCTATTTGGTTCCTTACTGTACCTTCATATCCCAGGTAACAGATCTATGAGTAAGTGCGTAAAGGCTTAAAGATGTGACTGACCAGTCCAGTCCAGTACAGTACCTGCACTTGGTCATATGACTGAGTGCTGTGTCATTGCTTTACATTCCTTACACGATTTAATATTTAGGGAATAACTTTTAGCCCTTAGCGTCTTATTGCTCTGCAAGTACCTACTATGACTATTGGCAGGTTTTTTGTTTTTGTTTTGATAGATAGATCAACTATTGACTTTGATTTAGAAAAATTAACATGGAAGTTTCTGTGAAGCCCTTACCTTTAAGGCAGTAAACATTAGCAAGAATAAAATGAAAAATGTACTATGTCTGCATAGGGTCTGTATAGTTTCCACACTGCCATTGCTTTATCAGTAATGCAAAGGAGACATTTTTTTTTCCTTTTTTCTGAACTTACACTAAGGCATTTTATGAATTTCGTCTGTGAATACTGAAATTCTTGCTCTTACGGTGTGCAGGTAAGGTGTTTAAAACTGTCTCATTTATCTTCTATACTACTTCTCCAACTAGAGTATGGGCTTATAAGCAGGCTTCATTGGACAACTGACTGGAATTGTAAGTTTGTAAACTGAGCTCTATTAGTCTGTATAGAAAGTCACAGGCTGTAGGCAGCTACTTAGCAACTATGGTAAAAAGCAGAGCCCTGTAAGCTTTGTGGGGGAAAGGGAAAAAACAGCTGTTAACCTGCCAAAATAAAAATGTTTTACTCTTAACATTTTGTATTTTCTTTTTCATAGGCCCAGAGCTTTTACAGCAGAGGAACTCTAAGGGGGAGTTGCCCTTGGATCACGTGCTGTCACCAAAAGACAGGGAAGAATTGTTTGCCATCACCAATCTAGACGATACAGTGGACAACTTCCATGCTCAGACACAGAAACGTTTTTATCACCAGCAGCTTGAATTCGGTTCATTTTTACTTAGTAGGATGTTGCTTAGTTTTTGTTCAATATTTGATTTATCTTCAGAATTCACCCTAGCTTTCAAAGGGTTGGCTCATCTAAGTGAGTTGCTTATGGCATGTAATAGTGACACAGAAGCCACCAGTGGACATATTGACTGGTTACTGGATCTTTACGCTAGAAACATAAAAGCATTAAAGAAGCTCCCCGATGTTCTTAAGGAACTGCCTGGGAGTCTAAGTGTGCGTCCTGGAGTGCATACTGAGGCCTTATTGGTGACCCTGGAAATGATGTGTCGGTCAGTCACAGAGGTGTCATGATGCCGGAAAGTGTGAGTCAGACCTAAACGTACAACTTGCTCTGTCACTTAGTATAATAGTCATAGCTTTGCTTATGGACAAATTTGATTTAGTCACTGACAGACTTACAGCAGATTTTCATAGCACTTAAAAACATCTGCAGAACTAGAATACAGGCTCCCTGTCCAGGTTTGGAATTTAACTCAGAAAAGATACAACAATAAAAGGAAGTAGTGTTGTTGGGTATAAAATGCTTTTATTAATCGTTAAAATTCTTTGTTTTGAAATATTTATTTATATTGTTTTGTAGAAAATAAAATATTTTTTCATATCAAAATGTCCCTTCCTCTAAGTGCTATAGGTTTTTAAATCATGAGAAGGATATTCATTAAAATGTGTATCTATATACTTGAAAAACTTGTTTCTCCTTTATATGCTAATGTCTAAGATACATTTGTTTTTCCTTGTTTCTAAAATAAACCTTTCTATAATTTTAAATTATATTTAATAATCTTTTTAAATGCTACATTATTTGCAGTTTAACAATTGAGTTCTTTGATCTATTGTAGTTTAGCAGCGCATATATGAAGTATGCTTCTGTTCGCTTAACCAATCTTCTGTCAGTGAAAACGTTTTCCCACATATAAAGTTTTATTAAATAATATAATTAAAATTTACAATGAAATTGCTGTGGTTATCTGAAATTTTAGTATGCAGTATGAATTTGCAGATTAGTGTTTCAGTTTTTTTCCTAATAGTTTATAACTTAAAAGACAGAGTGTGACTATTAACCACTTAAGAGATTGTAATTCCTTCACTGGTGAAAGTAAGTTACACTGTGTTATAGATGGGGAAAAGAATCTTGATGTTATGTAATGTAATTGCGGCCCCAGCAGCAACTAATGTGTTAAAGAAGCATTATGCTTCATTTCTCAAACAGCTCTTTCAGCAAGAGACAGGCGCTCAATGTCGTAGTCTTTGCACACTAATAAAAATCAAACTTATGTGAGATTTCAAAATAATTTTATATGTACTGTAAAAAATAACATAAAAAATTGTTTTTGTTATTAATCCTCCAAAGTATCAGCAAATACGAATAGTCACTGGAGAGGCTGAGTTAGGGGAATGACAGAGAGTTTGTATCCAGACTAAGTTACAGTGTGACCCTGTCAGAGAGGAAGACAAAAAAGAAGCAAAGATGGAAAAGAGAAAGGAACCAGAAATAGTCACTGAATCTCACTATGAAGGCACCTTGGGAGAATGCTGCTCCATAAACTAACACACACTTGAGCATAGACTTTGACTCAGGCACGGGGTAAATCTGGCTAATTTGAGGTTGCAAAGGACTTTTTTCTCTGTTTTGGTTTTCTTATATGTCAAATGGAAGTAATGTCATGTCAGGTGCCCTTGTCCTGAAAGAATTCAGCTAAACTCTCACTTTCTCTGATGCTTCAGATTTGCTGATAATGAGCTGCTGCTGGAGCAAAGAGGAAGATGCTAAAATGGACAGTAATTTCACGACTAAAAGATATGAATAATATCATGAGTTAGGATTTGTACTATTAGGGAGTTCCATAAGTTAGATATTCACTGAAGAATATTTATTTGATTGAACTATTGCTATTGCACAGCAAGCTGTTTTGTGTCCCACAAGTCATAATGCCATGTTCCTCCAAGATGTCTTCCTTTAAAAAGGCATTGTTACACAGTATAGGGTACTGTGTTCTGTGCCGAGTTACTACACTTCAAGATTCCAGCATTATTTGTATTATTTCTTGTTTTGTAGTTTAGAAAACATAATTGTTGTCTTCAATCTATCTTAGAGGTCAAAGAGGAAAAAATTCTAAACACTTAAAAGTCCTGAGTTAACTTTTCATTGGAGACTTTCCAAAGTTGCTGGTGAAGACAAAGCTGAGTGATGTCACTCTGTCCTGCATCCTCCCAGAGCAGACTGACAGTCCTATGGGAAATAAATCAAACCATAGCCCCTTCCACAACGTGAATAAAAGTCAGTCAGCTTTCCTCCTTGGTGCAGTTTATTGCGGTTCTTAGACAGACTTTGGGAATTTTCCTGTGTTCTTAATGTTAGTTCCACTGTAGAGAATGAAGTAGGAGTTCTGTAGACACAGTTTCCTACAAAAATGGCCAGGAAAAAAAATCACTTCTTCTAGTATATAACAATGGAAAATGAATTATTGTTTTCAGTTTAACAAAAGGCTAACAGAGCCCAAAGTGGTATACTTCTTAGGAGGAGCTGTGACAACTGGGAAGGTAAGCTAGAATTAAATATGTGTGTTTTCATGTGTTTATTTGAAGTTCTATAGAATAAAAATTAGTTCTGTGTGTTCCTGGAAGCTTTAGTAAGTGTACCCTACTTTTTAAATTGAAATACTGAGCCTGATCGCACTTTAATTTCTGATAGTACATTTGATGAGTATTACTTTGGCAATTCTATTTTTAGAATTCATAGGCAGTGGGTGGGCTTTTGAATTCGTAGTGATCATTCTGAGGCAAATGTGAATGTGTTAATGCTAGGACATATACATAAATACTATAAGAATGTGCTTGCTCTTTCTTGATGCTGTTATAGGAAAATGAATAGATTTACATGAAAAGAAAAACTTACTGATGGGTTTTGCAGCCCTTCTGCCTCTGATGAACTTGGGAAGAGCTGTCACTGTCGCTCCTAAACCAGCAGAATGGTGTCTTCTCTGACTGGCATGAGCTACTTACTGCCTCCAACCTTTATTTGGTAGCTTCCATGCCAATTGCATCTCCTGCTGAGGTAGACCTCGCAAAACTCAGAATGATTACTCTTTTTATATCAAATGTGGATTGAGTTAGAAAGCTCAGTTACAGACTTACTGACAAGTACCTGGTTATGTTAAACTGAACATGGAGTAGTTAATGCATGTAAATTAGATTATGTTATCAGAAAATTCAGCTTGTATTTTAAAATGAATTACAGTAAGAAAATATATTTTGTTAATTTCTCAGCCTGTGTGAGAGAAAATATCAGGCACTAAATTGATCAGAAAAAGTTCAGTGATTCTGAGCATACTTTCTTCAGCACCCTGATGAAGGAAGACTTTCAGAGAAGTGTTTTATAAGACTTTTTTAATATTGATAATCATTAGATTATTACTCTTATAGTAAATTCTGGTCATGATCTTGCAGAACATATAGAGCTGTATGTTAACTCCTAACCCTAGTTTATGAGAACATGAGCAACATAAGCTGTATCCTTTTTGTTTATTAAGATATGAAGTTGTATGAATTGTTAGAAAATTCTTTGAAATTATTTGAATGAAATCTTAGAGATTTACAAATATAAGTGATTATTTTTTGTAGATTATGGTCTCTTTGGAAGTTTTTTTTCTCTTATAAACTGTTTATGGTGTGATATATTTAAATACATTGTTGCTTTTTCTAGTGTAGATATAATGCAATTGAACTTTTATCAGCCTGTTTTTAAAAGTTTGAAATGCAGCTCTTAATCCTAGATAGGAATGATTTTTCTTAAAAATATAATGCTTTGCTGTTAAAGATATAACTATATTTGCATCTCTTTAAATACAGTGAACTCTTTTTGTGTTTAAAACTGCTGACTTATGAATAAAAGCCAACTGTTGTCAGAGGGACTATTGATCAATTATTCAGTAATTATAATGAAAGGTGGATATTCATACATAGCATGGAGATATTGAAATCCATTGCCTTTAACAGGTGTAGACCCAAGAAAGTTCCATTATTTGAGCATCCATGCATTCTTCTGTCCAGTTAAAATTGATAAATGTGATTACCTTTCTTCTCATATTATCAGATTGTATGAAATAAACATTGATGGCCCATAAATAGTAATTATTGATGGAAAATGGATTAGTACTATATAATTTTTAGGATTAGTACTATATAATTTTTAGGCTATAAAAGATTTAATACTATCAAAAATAAAAGTTTAAAGTACATTTAATACTTCCAGAGGACATCATTTGTACTGAACTCCAACTTTTGAGTTTCCAGCTATCATTTCTTCTGATGGTAGATGAACTGAGATTACTAACGTTTCTCTGTTCTTTTGTTCCCAAGTGAAAAGTCATATGGGGTGGTGGGCAGGGATCATTAGTCTTAAAGTGGTGACCAAAGTTAGTTTGCTCTCAGTGACTCACAGCCTCCGTGTCAGATCAGCAGTGGTTTGTGTCTGCATGAATGGTGGATGTATAATGTGTCTGTAGTTCGGGGGGGTGGGGGTAGGTGTTGGGTGTGTGGCTTTCCCTGAAACACGATTTTTTTTTTCCAGTTTGCATCGCATTCTTCCTGTTTTACAGCAGCCATGAAGTGACTGAGCATTATGTAGAATTTGAATAGATTAAGATGTGCATTTTAAAAACAAAAACAAGTTGCAAAAATGAAACCTGAACAGGGGAATGAGGGAAAATGGTTAGAAAATGTCTGATTTAAAGGAAACAAGAAAGGAAATATTTCTAAATGTTGTTGAAAACAATGATTAAAGTTACTGACTACATATGAAATTATACAAAAAACTGATGTGGGAGTCCCCTCAGTGTGTTGTGATTACCATTAATAAATAAAAAACCTGCCTTAGCCTGTTAATAGGGCAGAACTTAGGTAGGCGGAGAGGATTGGACTGAATGCTGGGAGAAAGAAGAGCAAAATCAGGGGACGCTATGGAGCTGATGCCAAAGATAACCAAGCAGTGATTTAATTCATACAGTTTCTGTGTGATTATTTTGGTTCTTAGTAGCCAGGACAAACAAGCTTCTCCTCCTACAGAAGGCATATAAACAGATATGAATCATGGATAAGCTATGTCCTTGGCATTTTTGAGAAATTTTAATAGGCTGAACCAAGGGTCTAGGTGATAGTTTTGTAGAGTGCTCTTATGCTTGAAATTCAGTAAGAAGTAGTTTTTATTAAAACACCAGATTAACAGGAACATTCAGACTAGTCTGTTGTGACAAGTGGTGTTCACTCTTCTCCATGGGATTAGTAAATCTAATTGTCTTCACTACAAAGACACTAAGGAACGACAAGGAAGCAGTGAAATTTAGAAGTAATTGTCACATTTTTCTCATCACTACAGTTCTTACAAATTCCCTTCCAAAATACCATAATTCATACTGAGACATGTCAATGGAAGAAAATAACTTACAGGGAGGTCAAAAGCCATTTACTAAAAGTTCTCTAAATACCTTTTTCTTTCCTGACTAATTTTAATTTTGTAATGAAAAATAGCAGGCATTTAGATGTGTTAGATACTTTTCTCTAAATTTCATGGGGAAAATACAAGTAAATACATTGTTATTGGTAGTTATATTTATGTGTCAAACATTTTAAATATTTTTCTTTTTTTAATTAAATCACTGCTTGGCCCATTAACTCTAGCTTCTTATTGACTAACTCTTACATATTAATTTAACCCATTTCTAGTAATCTGTGTATCACCATCTGGCTGGCTAAAGTTCTGGCATACATCTCTGGCGGGGCTACATGGCTTCTCTCTGACTCTGCTTCCTTTCTCCCAGCATTCATTATGGTTTTCCCCTCATAGATCAGTTCCCCTATAGCTCTGCTATAGTCCCAAAGCGGTTCTTTTGTTAACCAATGATATTCCTATCATACAGAGGGGGATCTCACATCACTTCCTTTTTTCTGTTTAAATATAAAAGGTTTGAGCTTTAACATAGTAAAAGTACATATTATCATAACTAAGAAAATCTATATAAATTCTTCAACTCCATCAAAGACTCCAGAAGGATATAATATTACCTAAGTTAACAGGAAGTGCATTGTAAGCAACTTCTAAAACTCTAGAAATGTTAGAGACATCTCGCTGCCTGGACAGTCACCCTAAGTTCTTCTGTACTGTTGGGGCATCATTCTTCAGACTACAGGCCTATAGTATCTAGCAGTCTTTTCCACAAAGCAGGAAATTTGAAAGACAGTTCCGCTTGTATTGGCAGTTTATCAGTCACTTTCTTCTGTGTCCTGCAGAATGTCTTGCAGACTCTTTCATGAAGCAGGAACCCTGAAGGACTGTCTCACCTTCTGTAGGTAAGTTCAGCAGTTATTTCTCTGTGGGTCCTGCATGTCCAGTTAAGCAGTCCAGGCAAGAACAGTTTCTTGCCCAAGTGGCTAACCAACTCCATAAGGAGCCTCTTCGATGCCCATCTTCCTATTGAAGTAGCAGGTGCTGCCAGGAGCAGATGTGTCTCATTGTCATGAAAAATCCTACATTCTTAAAGCATTTTAAATACAGTATTCTGTAGTCTTTGAAAGGTTTGAAGAATGCATATCCACCTGAAATACATCTCTGTGCATCTAGAAAATCTAACATGACTACAAGCTTGATTATTATAGATGACTACTAACATTTCTTAATTGTAAATTACATTTTATGTTTTTTTTTTTTTTTTTTTTTTTTTTTTTTTTTTTTTTTTTTTTTTTAGACAGGGTTTCTCTGTGGCTTTGGAGCCTGTCCTAGAACTAGCTCTGTAGACCAGGCTGGTCTCAAACTCACAGAGATCCGCCTGCCTCTGCCTCCCGAGTGCTGGGATTAAAGGCGTGCGCTACCATCGCCTGGCATAAATTACATTTTAAATGAGCTGCACACAATACCTTAAGGGCAGAAATATACATATAATTAAATATTTTTTTATTCATCTAATTTTTGTAAAATAGTTTATATTTGTTCACAGTACCAGAAGCCTACTTATTTGAAAGTGATACTCCTATTTGAGTCTCTTATTTTACATTTATTTACTTTTTACGTATTTGAGTGTATTGTGAGGGGGCATGCATGCCATGGCAGGCACATGGTTGTTAGGGCACAACCCTTCAGAATCAGTTGTACATAGGTCCTGGGGACTGAACTCAGGTCATCAGGTTTGGTAGTGATGTCTCTACCCACTGACCAATCTTACTTGCCCAAGAATTGATCTTGAAATGCTTTTAAAATAGGCTAATTTTAAACTTGCATGTCCTCCATTTTTAAAAAAATAGCTAGAGCTTTAAAATTTGCCATTTTTCTTCAAAGCAGGCTATAATTGCTATCATCTACTAAAGATCTTAAGTTGCTCAGTTGTCCTGTGTATTTCTTTGAGAGTGAATCTGAAAACTCACTTCATGGTACCTTAGACAAGAGCCTCTCCAGTGTTCAAGTGGAAGATTGCTCCTTGCTCTTCAGTGGTAGCCCTTGCTTGCTAGATTTACAACTTTTGGAGGAGCTAGTCATAACATATAACCCATTTTTTTATTTTTACAGTTTTATAAGTGTTAATGGAAACAGTTATGTGCTTTCTGAAGAATTTTTACTTATTTAACTCAGAAAACAGGAAGTTATGAGACTGGTAATTGTTTATAATTGCTCTATAAAATGGAAATGGAACCGTGTAAACTTACTTACAGCAGAATGACAGAGTTAGACGTAGCTGTCTACCAAGAGGGTTCTAACATTACCATGCCATTGTTCTCTAGGCACACTGTTGCATGCACCTACAGGATGAAGGCCAAGAGTATAGTGTAATGCATTAATTAATCTCCAAATGCATAGAAACATCACAGCTTTTATTTGAAAAGTAACAAAAGGTAACTGTAACAGCCAGGAAGTATTGGTAACTCTTTTGGTGGGAGGATTTCTTGACTGCCAAATAAAAGTATTTTGAATTAGCATTATAGTGCACAAGAATGAATGATACATACCTGTTTACTAATTGGTGTGTCTGGATTTGGTTATGTAAAAAAATGCAAAAATGGTTTGTGCTTATTCCCATCCCCACCCCCCAAAAAAAGTACTGGTGATTGTTTTTCCTGTTAGATACTTTTGTTTTCCATACAAGGATTGAACCTCAGGCCTGATATTTATTAGGCAAGTAGTCTAGTATAGAACCATAGTCTCAACCTCTAAATAGCCTCCCCCACTTCTGAACATCCAATAGGGAAATTTTAAATAGCAAACAAATGAAATGGAAATGAAATTGGGGAAGGAGGGCTTCTTCAAATGGTTTTGGGCATTTGACCTTTCTGGGTATGTTCTGTGTGTTTCACAAGTCTAGGACAAATGCAAGAAGCATATGATTCTGTAAATTTGGTTAGAAATTGGAAGTAACCTCCTCCTGTCACAAGCAAGCCCCTTTGTGTAACAGGAAGTAGAACGATGTATTTTGCAGAATTGATCTTCAACGGACCACACATACAGTTTTGGTTTAGAGTTGTTGGAATCACTACTGTGTAAGAATATTTTATGGGGGATTTAGTTGTATGGATTCTGTTTCTCTGGTAACTATAAAAAAGAATCTTGAGGAAAAATAATTGGTATTTTCTTCTCCTTTGCTCCGTTCTGTGATCCAGCTGTCTTTGTGAAAACTGGTGCTTGGCTGTTGTCTTGGGCGCTTCCTATAATGCAGAACAACAACAATTAAAAATTGTTGGAATCATGTGGGCTCTTTTCTGTACAAATTTAGCATTTCTTCCAAATCTGTCACCACTTGAACCCAGGCAAAGTAAAATCGTTTAACTTGACAGAAGCCAGTTTAAAGCTAGCCACTGACCCCAGACTGAGCCATGTGAACTTTCCTCACTAGTAGGACTAACAGCTATCTCCTTCAGCTAGAGCTCGGGATTTCCTCAGATCAGTCTTCCTGAGAAGTCAGGTGGTGTCTCACTGGCTCATTGGGGCTGTTCCTTTTCTCTTTGAGGGAACATTAAAAAATATAGAGCAGGGAACACCTGCATTGCAGTTATTTTGATACATACAGCAAGCACATTGACACAGATACTCAACTAAAGCTCTCTACCCTGTTAGTTGAGAGCAGAACATGCAGCCCCATTGTTCCTTTCAACAGTAGTCCTGGGACTGGAGACTCAGCAGTTAATGATACTTAACTTTTCTTGGAGAGCACCGAAGTTTTTCTCAGCAGTTCATAATCTGAGAATCCATTTCCAGGGGATCCAATACCCATTTTTGGCCTCTGGGCATTGTATGTATCGTGCACTTTAAAAACATGCAGACAAACACTTGTACACATAAATACCCTTTTTTTTTCACTGCATTCAGAGATACACAGATTTTATTAAAAATTGCTTTTACAAAAATATTGGTGTAGTACTACACACAGGATATTTTGTAGATTTTGTTTTTTATTGTTTTCAGCTTAGAATGAAAGATTGAACAACTTGAAATTAGAGAACAATTATATATTTAGTTGTCTCATTTTGTGTTTTTGTTTTATGGATGTTTTGTTTTTCTTTTTTTTTTTTTTTTTTACTTTTAAACCAAAAACTCTAGTGGAGTGGGGGGGGGGTGCATGCTTGCATGCTTTTATAGTGTTCCAATGTAGAGATTTTCTTGGTGTGTTTCAGCTAAAATAACTTCTCATGTGCCTGCCATTGACAAGGTACCATTGATGAATGTGGAAAAGGAGTATAAAAGAACTCTGACAACAAAAGAGGGATGCTTTCTGCTGCCGTTGTCATTGTTCCAGTGAGTTACAGCAATCAGCCTTGGAAAGAGAGTTAGAGACATTTTTGTTATATTTAGGTGGCTTTAATTGAACCGAGCAGTTATGAAAGGCTGACTCCACATACTCTAATCAGATCAGTGACTAGCCATCTGGACACATAACACTGCAAACTCCAAAACTTGAATATGCTTTAATAAGAGCAGAGGTTTTTGTTGTTGTTTTGGTTTGTTTATTTTGTTGGGGGGGTGTCTGGATATTTTGTATTTGAAGCCACCAAGTGCCTTCTACTTTTCTTCTGAAGCTGAGCACCAAAGCACTATTACTGAACAGTATTGTAAGCAGCCAGGCGTATTTAAGCTTATAAGTTGAATAATGCTTGCTATATTTCGGCGTCAATATTAGACATCTTTGGATTTTGGCATCAAAGTAGAAAGTCCCCCCCCCCCCCACCCCACCCCACCCCGTGTCTACTGGATAGGATTTAACTGCTCAATTTCAGCATTCGCCTGTTCATCCCAGCACTTGGGAGGCTGATTGTAAGTTAGAGGCCAGAGTCTTGTTGAAATTTAAGGAAACTTCTAAAAAGTTAACTTTCATAAGCATACCATTTAAATTTGTCTGTTTACAAATTTGGTTTAATTATACTATTGATACACACATACACTATAATTGCCCTTCTCAGGGTTATACAGTAGATACACAATAAATGCATCACAGGTCATGTAAAAAATATTTTAACTTACATTATCCTAGTGCATAGAATGGTTCAAAATTAATTTAGAATACCCCTCCCTCTCATGAACCCCTAAGTTTGAGTCTGAAACTAACAAAATGAACTATTAGGTAACAATGTGTTGAAAGTTACAAAAGGGCAAGATAATCTGAATTATCCCATTATATGGTGGCACAATCCCTTCTCTGTAGAGACTTAAACATCATCTACCCCTCGTTATGTGATCTCAGTGACAAACCAAAGCATCTTACCAAAGTTCAGCTTGGTGAACCAATAAGTTTATCAGACTAACTTTGAGAAGATGAATGGGGGGTCACCTACAGAAGCATGGATGACCCCAAAGCAACTGCACTGAGAAGTCTTGACCAGTATGAATTATGCCCCACCATTTCTGCATAGATGTGGTTCCTTTTCAAGTGACCCGCCTATATACTCTACACCTCTTTAAGGTCACAGGTACTTAAGGCAGAATTGCATCCAGATTGCTAGAATCTTGCGCTCACTGTTCCTCTATGCCCACTCCTCTTTTGAGGGATCAACTGTAAGCGTGATTATGATGGTCTTTTAACAAGCCGGCACAGTTGATCTAAGGAAGATGGCAGTTGTCTTCCCAGAGAACAGCATTATACAACAATAACTGTAGTGTGGAATGTAAATATAGACTGTTGAGCAGTTCACAATGTCTGACATTTAACAATGCAAATAGATGTTGGGCTCATACAACTTAGAATAGTTGTTTCAGACTTCTATGAAAACCAAGCTGCACAGAGAAACCTTGACTTGAAAAAAGAAAAAGAAAAAAATCTAATTTGTGGCTGAGAATTTAGCTCAGTGGTAGAGCACTTGCCTAGCAGGGGCTAAGTCCTGAGTTCAGTTCTCAGTTCTGGGGGGGAGAGGGGTAAGCAACTGAAAACCAAGGCATCCTTCTTAAATATAAAAAGCACCTATACATGAAAATTAAAAATCCTACGAATGGATCAAATGAATCCATTATTCATTTGGCCCTATAAATATATTGTTTTCTGAAAGCATTGAGGGCTAGCTTGAAGGTGACTTTCTGACTCCAGATAGTTTTCTCTGCTTCACTGGATGCTTACTGTGCCAAAGGTACTGAGTTTTCACTGTAGCCAGGGTTTCAGTATGTTTCAATAGCCCTGCTCAAATGTTTCCCCAAGTGAAGTATCACTAATGAACAAACATGCACCCAGTACCCCACTGTGCATTTCTTAACTCAGAAAAAATAGTGATTTTACATAGAAAAAAATTGTTTTCTTTTGTATTTAATGAAGTGAATATGTAGTCAACATTACTATCGAACTAAGCATCTGAAATCTTACACCAGGAAACAAATGAAACTTAGTCATCTGTTAATGGTTCCATCCACTAGGTCCATCCAAGGTTAGAGAATGGATGTCAGACTTAGACATTTGAGTAGACACTTACAGCACAGAACATCAGTCTCGCGCAGGTGTAATCAGAACTTAGACCAAAGGATTTCATCAATAAACTCGTAATAGGCCAGCTTCATAAAGTAGTATGTTTTTGCAACAAACAGTGATGGGATGCAGATATAAGCATGTCGTTTTAAACATGATACCCTAGATAGAGCATGTTGAGGTGAGGTCAAAGCCTTTCTATAGAAAGGGAATTTAGTCAACATTCTTCCAAGCTTAGTGTATAAACATCAAAATAGTTCTATTGTAAGAAATAGTATTTAACAACATATTTCTAAAATAAAAATACTTTAAAAATCAGCTTTGATGAGATTTAAAGAATTTCTTTAGAGTGAAATATATATTTCTGCTTTTCTACATTGTCCAGCACAACCCCCACCTTCATCTCACCCCAGTTATTTATTAATAGCAATTAATAAAATAGTGCAAAATATTGCAGCAATTTCTATTGAGTTTATTCCTTTAAAAGTCAGTGAAGACACTCTCACTGACTGACCAAGTATCTCTGCAGAGGTAAATTCCCTTGATAGACCCTGGACTTGGTCTTCGGAATGCACTGTTAAAGTATACAATGTGGTTAGCGAAACATTTTTAATGGTAACCACTTTAAACATTTATTTTACAAAACAGGCTTTCATGCATTATCAACGTTCTTCATAAATGATGTGATGAAGCACTGGCCTTTCTCTAGTCCACTGCGTTCTTCACATTAAAGCTCACTAATAAAAAGCATGTTAGTAGTCTAATGAAGAAGCATTATTCTTTCAAACTGTTTTTTTCCCCTGTGAGGACACTTAAATTTACTTTTTCAGATATATAAGGGCATAATTTGATACCAAATGCAGTATGGATTTACTTTGCTAGTATATTTGACAGCTAAATCGGCTTGCTAATTTGCTAACTCAGTATAAATTAAATAGTGGTATATATAAAACCCCTGATAATCACTTATAAACCTGGCAGTATTAATTTAATATATTTCTGGAGAGATTTTAAGGTTTTGGATGGAATGATAGAAGACTTAAGAGTTTTATTAATAGAATCTCAGATTCTCTTAAGGGATTGTGTATGAGGACACAGCAGAATATATGAATGTGCCTGTCCTCATGAACTTAAAATCAGCCTTAGCTATACATAAGTAACGTATTTACACAGGAGTGAAAGTCGGGATGTATGTTATATTGAAATGCAACATTTCCATTATTCAATGTTTGGGGTTTCCCCTCTTTTGTACATTTTGTACATAAACATTAAAAAAACCCTAATGAATTGCATTTCAGATAAGAAGTCGTCACATAACAAAAAAAAACCCTAAAATCAAATCAGCACATATATTTTATGTAGGGTTAATCAGAGTACAATTGAGCATTTAATCTGATATTCTAGTTCTTTTCACTTGTAATTCGAGGAAATTCCAGTTTTATAACCATTATTTTTATTCTTGCAGTTGGTTGTATTATCTATAGCTAACAAGGCTTCCACACTCCACTAGTTAAAATCCTTTATCAAGTTGCGTCTGTACAATGGAAGTATATTTTCAAAGACATATGCCTTTGTACACTATTTACAAATTTCTCGATCATGATAAAAAGAGAAAATAAATAAAAAAAGGAGAAAGAAAAGAAATGCTGCCGAGGCTGCAGGGTTTTCTTTTATCTTTCCAGGCGTGCTGGTCCCTCAGTGCTGGGAGCTGGCTAGCCAAGGGGGGTTTTCTTCCTTTTATATGGGCTATGAGAATGGTCTGGTTTCAGTTCTTGGTACTGCACCTGTTTAAACAGTTCAGAAAAAGACTGGTCAGGTGGCCACTTCCTGGCAAAGAAGGAAAAGCTAAGGAATGAGAGACTGCTTGGGGAGGGAGGTGAAGGGGAGGAGGTATGCTGTTCTAGAAGCCAAGTGGGAACTCCAGCTGGTGCAAAAAGCAGCAGGGGCTGGAGGCAGAGTCAGGAGGGAAATCTGCCAGAGAATACCTGAAGCTCATGTGAGCTTTGCTAACGGACTGTGACTGTTACTGACCGGAACACGATACAAGGAAAGAAAATCTCTCTATTTTTGAAGAGCTGGATAATGATTCTTTGCAGTTTGTTTATTAAATACAGCCTTAATATTCACCTAGCCCGTGGTTGTATATATGGAATGAAAAAACTCAACTGAAACTAATGCAAATTGAGATCACTAAACCTACTTCAAGGCTGTGATTAAAAACCTTTATTCCACTTTGAAATCAGTCTGTTAGTACATGTTAAGTCCAAAGGATTTGTGAGATATGCTATAGTATTTCAAATGTAAACATTTTCTCCCTAATCTAAAATATACATTAACATGAGTCTTTAAAATGTATTGAATTTGTACAATATGCACAAATAGTTTGTAATCATCATTTCGCTTCCATCATCTATATCTAAAATAACTCTGTTTTCTCTGTCTCTTCACAAACTTAGCTGGGCTTGGGGTACATTCTCCCCAGAAGCCATGTGATGACTGACTTTCAATCTTGTGCTCTCTGTTCTTTATAGGTTTTTCTAGATTAATGTCTAGTTTGCTAAAGTCCTACCAAAAAACTGTAATGGGCTTCATTGACATTTTTTCCTCTCTTTTTTTATTATTATTATTACAAATTTTCACCTCCTCCCATTTCCCTCCCCCTCCCCCTTTCCCCTCTCCCTCTCCAGTCCAAAGACTGATGGAGCATGTGATCAAACTGGACTCTCTGAACATGGCTTCATTGACTTTTAACAGACACTTCTATGGCCTTTGACAATGAAGTGTCATCCTACATCAAAGCAGGCACATAATAATGAAATCTACATACCACTTGTACATCTGAAGGGACTCTGGAAAGGAAGTCAAGTAGTTCATTGTTATCAATTGCATATGGACTCCGAAGCTTTTTTGTAAATTTATTAATACCTAAAAAAGTGACATTTCAAACATTATTGAGTTCATTATTGAGTGTGGAGTTAGGCAAAGCACATTTCTGGAGAAGGCATTATGGCGATTTGAACATCAACTTTGTGCTACCCCTTAGCCTTGACAGGGTGGCCTAGTTAGTATAGCACCTCCTTCAACTTGCCCAGCTGAACTGCTGCTTGCTTTTCCTGTGTACAACTGAATAGCTTCTTCCCAGTAGGTGAGGTTTGGGGGAAACAAAAGCGATCCTAGAAGGGATATACAGTGTCTTGTCTGACCAGGTTCTCAGGGTTGCAGTCCCAAGACGATTTGCTTCCTCTTTAGGCATGATGAGACTTACCTGTCTACATTTCTAGGTTGTGATTGTTAGGTAATTTATTATTTTTCTCTTTTCCAAGGATATTTATTTTAGGTGCTACTGTTATAAAGCAAACTAAATGTTTAGAAGTCATGTGATTTGATGGTTGGTTATTGTTTAAATTGAAATGAAAAATATTGCCATAAATTTTGGGGGAAAGTATTCAGCTTTGCATTAAATCAACACACAGATATAAACTGAGGGATAGACTTGGGATCTCAGCTCTTAATGGCATTCCTACACAATGAACTTCTGTCACATTGGTCTTGGGCTCTTTCCAGCCATGTGAGACCTATGTTTTGGATTTCTTAACATTTTAGCTGTCACCTATCACTAAAATAAATAATATTTTTTGAATTTTTTCATTTGATGAAACAAGGCTCAAAAACATCCTGTGAAATTATTTTTAAGACAGCTAGCCACTGGGGCCATACGGATGGCCCAAAACACTCCATAGCCAGATGGAGCCTTCGGCTCCAGTTTCAGAGAAGCTGAGTGAGGAAGGTCAGTGGGAAGGGTTTTTCGCCACATGGCAGTAGAAATGGTTCTGCAAGTCTGAACCCATATCCTAGGAAGATATGGTTATTCTTTACCCTAAGCGCTTCAGTGAAATAGTATCTGCTCTGACCAGAGAAATGAATGAAACATTAGGGCTTAATAGACTAGAATAGGGTAAAATTAAAATCAAAATTAAAAAGCCCCATCTTTTGAATAGGAAAACTGGTGACTTAATTGAATGGTAGAAATTGGAAAAGAAAAATACAATCACTACTTCCTCTGCCCTCCATCCAGGGGCTAGAGGCAATACTGGAAGGGAAAGTGGAAACATGGGCCAAAGGAGAAAGAAAACAAGAATATTTTTATTATTTAAAAATTGTGTGTGTGTGTGTGTGTGTGTACACGTACCTCAGGAGGATAGAAAAGAACATTGGCATAGGTGGTTGTGTGGGTATTGAGAACCAAAACTGGGTCTTCTGCAAAACTGGTAAGTATTCTTAACTGCCAGGCTAACTCTCCAGCCCCCAAAATGGGAATCTTAAAACTAAATTGGATGGAGACTGTTGTTCTTAATTCACTTTCTTCTGGTATATTTCTTTTAATGATTTGGGAGGCAAAAAAAAAAAAAACTCTGTAAAAAAATTCCATTATTTACAATATAAGCAGGTTTTCTTGGGTCAAGGCCTATTTTCCATCCTTGTATATTTTTTTTAAGTTTAGGAATCTTTGATGTATGTGTTCAGTGATGAGGGACAAATAGAAAGTGTTTCTATATGGTGGTGGATTATAAGGAACGAAGATTGGGTTTTCTAAACCAAAAAAATTCACCAAGAAAGAAGAAAACTTCAGTTCCAGTTCTTCATAAGGCGGAAAGTGACCACCTGCTGAATGGGCTCTCGGTCAGAGGGACGGGACGGACTGCTGGAAGCATGTGGCAAAATCGCATAAATATTAGAGGGGAAATCACCTTTAAGGTAAACTTTTCTAAAAGCATTCTTACTTAGCAGGCTTTGTGGTTGTTCCTAAGGAGCCTGTAAATGATGGTAAGGCTTTTTCTGAATCCTAAAAGTGACCTTTTAAATGGGCAGCTGGTACTGTGTTTACAGACATCCACAAGATAAAATACCATAGCAAAAGGTATATTGTCCTAAACGTACCACATGGCTTAAAGTGCCTCCATTGGCATTTAAGTGGTAAAAATAAATCATTGATATCTAGACAAAGTTATACTTTGATATATGAAGAATCTGTACCAATACATGTTTATAGTATGATGGGAGCTGTGGTGCCAGATAAGAAAAATGCATTTATACTGGGACCTAAATCTCTATGCTATTGTGATTTTTAACTGACCTGTCCTCTTTCGTCATGGAGTACCTACATGACCATAAATACAGAGCACTGCTGATGCTATAACTCTTCTCTTAAAAATAGTTTGTTCTTAGCTGCTAAAACAGCTGGAGTGTTTGTTGTTATTTCAAAAGCTTTACTTACCCCAGACAAGCACAATGTACCGTAGGGGGATGAAGTACAGAATGACTGTGAACACACAGAGGGCTACAATGGCCAGCCAGCTTAAGAATGGGACAGTCCAGTTGAAAGTACTGAATGGAAAAGTAACAAATCGATAATGTGAGCACTTCACACTTTTCTAAAGGAGACTTAAGATAAACATGGTTTGGAGTAACAGTTGACTATCAGAGAACAAAGTTTAGTCATAATCAGTTTCATTCATGAACTCAGACCCAGGTAAAGGATCTTGCTACCAGTTCCACTAGGTTGTCCCAGGAATTTCATTTTCTAAAATCATTACACAACTGGATACCTCCATTCATAGTAAAAATATTTTTCCTGCTACTAAAACTAGTACCCAACCTTCTTTATTTTTAAATTTTATACAATAGGGGTCTACCACTCATCCTCCTAAAAACACCATAGGCCCATGCTGGGAATGGATGTTTGCAGTACGTGTAACTCTTGAAGCACTGTGTGAGCCTTAAATTTTAGAATTCCTTTTAGGAACACTCGCTTTCTGTTCAGCTTTGTAGAAATCAGGGAGTGGGTGTTGGGATTCAGGCATTATGCTGGCCTGCCCTTTAAGAGACAAGCTCCACCCACTCCCCGCGCCCCCCTTCTCTCCTCCTGTGCACTTCTGAAGGCACAGACAAGACTTTCCTGCTTCTTCACTTTTCTCTCATTCCCTCTCTTTGTCTCTCTGTCTCTCCCATTTTCTCTTCCCTTCCCCAAATAAAACTCCTCACTTAAGCTGTCTGAATGATACTGTCATCCTCCCTGGTTTGAAGGTCTCTCTAGCACCCATTTACAACAAGGAAAAGGAATCCAAATGGGGGGACTAGATGAGAGCCGGACAGAGCTGGTGGGTCTCCAGCGTTACCACGCTGAGACTGATAACAGGAAGGCCAGGTCACAGAAGGTGATGAGACAGTAGTGGACACTGACTGGTTGCCTAACAAGCTAGTGGAGAGAGCTGGGAGCTAGCAGGTTCTGTTGGTGATGAGATGTTCACCTGTGTCAGCACAGTGTTACATAAAGCTCAGTAAAGGTGGGCCCCAAATTCAGGGTTTCATGCCATGCTCTAGTGATAGGCAATGGGGCAAGGGATGGTTATTACAAGAATGCATGTAAAAGAGAGACGGACATACTTAGTCTTTAAAACTGTGAGACAGTTGCATAGAAATACATTTAGAGGTCTAAGAAGGGGATTATTTTATGTAGCACATAGAAAAGTTGAAACTCAGCATTGATTTATACATGGAAATGTAGGAAATTAAAAACTATACAAAAAAATGCATTGTCTTTGCAACAGCACCATATGAACAGCAAGCACCATATGGTGACTCATACTTTTGGCTTAAATAATTTGTTCCTTTTAAATTCTGTGTGTGACCAAGGATCTAAGTCTACAGAATACTATTGGTCATGAATAATAAAGGCTTCTCCTGCTATAGAGCAGCATTTCTTAAACAGTTATTGATAATTGTTACAGGCCAGTTATCAAATAGCTGGCTATTGTGAGGCCTCAGTATATCTTGAATTAATAGTTACTATTAATACACTATTTTATTGTTTAGAGAAAATATTCATTTCAGAAAGTATATTAGTAACCAGTATGGTGGCACATGACTGGTCCCAGCACTTCTTTGCTGTCTCTTTCTCTCTAGATCTACATCCTAAATGTATTAAAAAATAAAATTATTTAAAATAAAACTATGTGAGAATAAAAGTATAAATTCCAGCTGGGCATAGTGGCACATGCCTTTAATTCCAGCACTGGAGAAACAGGCAAGTGGGTCTCTGTCAGTTCAAGGTTAGCCTGGTCTGCATAGTGAATTCCAGGACAGCCAGAACTATATAGGGAGACCATGTCTCAGAAAAAAATGTTTGTGTGTGTGTGTGTGTGTGCTCCTTATATATCTCAATGAATCACATTCCTTCATCAAAGGGAGGTGTAGTAGCACACGCCTTTAATCCCAGCATGTAAGAGGCAGAGTCAAATAGATCTCTGAGTTACAGGCTATCCAGAGCTACACAATGAGAACCTATTTCAAGAATAAAAATAAACACAAAAAATATATACACACATAAAACCAACCAAACAAACACAAATAGGATGATCAGTGGTGAAGAGCACTTGTCATTGCAGGGGCCGCTTTCAATTCTCAGCGTCCACATGATGACTCCACCACCTGCAACTCCAGTCCTAGGGGCTCCAACTCTCCCCTGGGACATCCATGGCACTAGGCACACATGTGGTACACATACATACCACATACTTATAATACTTGTAATAATTAAATTACTTATAATTAATAAATCTTAAATGTACTTTTAATTATGGAGAATTCTTTTATAACTGAAAAAATTCTGTAATTTTTTTCCTAAATGATGAAATGTAGCTTATTTCTTGACAATATTAAACTTGGCAAAAGTCTAGTTAGACTTATACAATACAGATGTCCTGGTTACCTGAAATGCATTAGGTTAGATTACCTTTCCTTGACTTCATATTCTTTTTAAGAACAAAGTCCTTATGAAAAAGTATGTTGAAGTGTAGGACAGTGCTGTACCTTTAAAGCTACAGTTATAACTTCTTTCCCACCAATATATTCTAAACTTCAGGCAGGAAATTGACAGAACCATCATAAAACCAAGGATTCACAAAAACAAGAGGAAACTGAACAACAGATCATGGAATGGTGACGTGTGTCTGACAGAAGGGCGCTGCAGCCCTCCCTCTGGGTCAGGCAGGCTGCCCATGAAAGGCCAGGGCAAACAGGCCAGCACAACTCACTTCTTTATCCTTTCACCAAAGGAGGCCACGTCATCTAGGATATTCTGCACACTGACACAGACTTCTTGGATGGCATAGATTTTGTTTATAAATCCTTTTTTTTCACCATCCTAAAATACAATAAAGAAAGAAATTCTGTATGAGTAAAAGGTATATATTGGTTCTTGCTTGATTCTTTGGACAGTCCCTCTCTTGCATTTTTAACATTAAGTGCGCTTCATCTCTATATTTATGCAAATGGATATTTGGAGCTCATGAAATTTTCAGGAAAAATGACAGGAGAAATGTACCCAATGGATGCAATTCAAGAACCTTGAATTCTGTTGCTCAGAGGAATGGAAACAAGGAGGTAGAGCTATATTACAGAAATAATTGCCAAAGCTAACACAAGACTCACTTAGCAAGCCCAGTCTCTCTCTTCTTCACCAACCTCCTCCCAGGATAAGACCTGATGCCTGGAACTTACTGTGTGGGTGAGCATGACCTTGAAGCCTTGATCCTCTTCTACCCTGCTAAGTGCTAGGACTCCGGGCATGTTCTTCTATCACACCACACTCAGTCTTATGTGGTGCTGGAGATCAAACCTAGGGCCTTGTGCATGCTAGGCAAGCACTCTAGCAATTGAACTACAGCCCAGACTCCAACCCGCTGTCTTGATCCCACAACCTGTACACCTTAATTGGGTCTCTGCATATTTTCTTGTACTTTTTTGTTTTCTGCCAGGGCTTTGTAAAGAACCCTGCCACTGAATTGTATCCCTAGACTTGACCAAACAAACACTTCAGTTGCAGGAAATACTGAGCACAAACAAGTAGACCTGGGAGCAGTAACAACTGATGACAAAAATGACTAGTGCTGAGATGCATTAACGAGCCATTCGTGGGTCAAATACATGCCACTCTTCCAAAAGATGCTGAGATAGTCTACTGTCTCATATGCTGGTAGCCAGTTTTAAAACTTCCTTTTTTGTACATACTTCAGCTTGAATCTTAAAGAATTCTTGTATACCAGGGAAGGGGTGGGAGGAGATTAAGTATAAAGCACCCTGTGCATGGTGTGAACCTAGGGAAATGTGCATATTTTGTAATTTTAGACCCAGAGGAAGAAATAGTGGTGGCCTTTCACGATAGAATTCAGCTTAGTAGCCTGGCATCACAGACACTTGCCTAGGTTGTTTGGTGGAGACCATCCAACCCTGATTCCATGACTCCATTTCTCCATGCCAATTTGAATGTCTATGGAAATATAGATCCAATTTCATTACTTTAACTTCTTTTGAACACTTGAATACTTTGCCAGAACACTCGAGACCTTGTGTGGCAGCTAGTGCCTGCTGAAAGCAGCCAGGAAGCTAGGATGATAATGTCATGTTGCACATTTACATACGACTTTCATTTTACAAGAGTCCAAACACTGCACTGTGAATGCTTGGCCAGGGCTGGCGTTCTGCCGCTCTGCCACCTAGAAACCAAGGACAAGTGAATCATAGGTGCAAAGGCTTCCTCCAAGGACTGCACAGTGTGCTGGGACCATCGCCATATAGGCAATTTTATAATTGGATCACAACTGTGGATACCAATCAGTTTTTATTTCAAATTTAACTTCAATAAGAGAAATGTTTTACATTAGTCATCTAATGTCAAAAGGGAATGTCAAGAGAGGGAAATGAGGGATACTCTAAACCTCGTAATATGGGAAGTAATTAGATACCCAGCATTCTCCATTGTATTCAAGTCATCCTTCACTTGCCATGACAGACGTAGACACATTAAATTTCTTCTGTTTTCTCCCTCTTCTTTTTACCAGATAAAATATTAATTTCACCTATAGTCCTATGTAATTGTACATTTTAGATAAAGTGAGTATCTAAAGTGACTCTTCCCAGTTGTTTTCATAACTGCAAAGTTGGGCTAACCCTTAGTGTTCTCTTCTAAGTAGCAGCTAAATTCTTTTATGTCTATGAATCAAAGTACACTTGTAAATTGTTCATTCTGCATATAAAAAAAAAAACAAATACAAAACAAAATAAAAAACAAACCCATGCAGGCAGGACTAGGGCATGTGTCAGAGGTAGACTGCATGCTGGCCATACACACATCCCTTGGTTCTATCTTTAGCACCAAAGAGAAAAATAAGCAAGTCCAAGCGTGCTGTTTGTGCAGTGAAAAATTCACTGAGAACAAGGTTCCTGCTCAGGGATATATGTTCTTTAACAATAACAATAAAGTACTTTGGCATAACCTCAAAAATTATGAAAGCATAGAAATGTGTCTATATTATTATGTAGAATATTAGGGGCATTGAATGTACAGATTTATTGCAATTTCGACCAAATCCTTATGTTTCAAGTAGACAGAAATGGAGAGAATTTGATCAAGTATTTCTAATTTTCTTGGAAGATAGATATGTAACTGTAATCAAGACATTTCTATAAAAGGAACAATAATGAGAAAGCATTTGTAGACCAGATAATTGAAATGGAAGACAGATACTGAGAGAATGATGTATAATACGGCATCCTACTGGGTGATTGCCTGCAATCCCTGATCTCAGGAACTGGAGGCAGGCTAACCAAAAGTCCAAGGTCAGCCTGGGTTACCTGAGATCCTGTATCAAAAAAGTGGGGTAGGGTTTCATCGTATAGAAGGAAATTGTAAATGAGCAATTTTGTTTCTTATAATACTTAGGGGAAATTATACTAAACCCTACCTTAAATGAACTCTCAACTCTAATAGGTAGTACAAGTCTACATTAATCTGTGCATCAAATAGCTCTAAATACATTCCATAGTAATTTTTAAAGGCTAAAAACTATAAATTATTAAAAGACAATGTAGATATTTACTTACATTGATAAGAAGAGCTTTCTAAAAACAAGCATTAAAAAATCTTGGTAGCAGTGATTTTGTAAAGTTAAAAATGACATCAAAAGTCACCATAAACTGAAAATGTTCAGGCTGGGCTACAGACAGTGCTATAGTGTGTGCTAAGCCAGTGTGAATCCCAGGCCTTTAGCTACAGTGCTACCAAAAAGAATTTTTAGGCTGAGAAAAAACTAGCAACAGATATTGCAAGTGATAGGATTATATTCCCAATGCACTCACCCAGTAAGCACCTGTAGAAATATTTCTGTTGCAGGTTTCTTTATAAATTTAATAAAAAAATCATTAGCACATTGACTAGAGCTATTCATATAAATATATTTATATATTTATATCAGAAAATATTTAATTTTTAATGATGAAATGTTTATGATCTATTTCAAATAAGTGAAAAATGAATGATACATAAATTCTATTTTTTAAATAAAATTAACATTTTATGCTTAGAACTCACACCTTCCCAACATAGAAGTAAGTTAAACTAATTATATGGCATCATTTTACTTTGAATTTTTTATATTTTGTACTTTAATAAGCTTTAAGTAATTTTGAAAAAAAGATTTAAAAATCATGTTCACTAAGTACTATAAAATGCTTCTCATATACCAAATTCAATCTTCATAGCCATTCTATAGTATATTTTTCCCATTGTTCATTAGAAACTAAGGTTCAGAGATATTGTCAGGACTTGAACTGGTCTAGAACTGGTTAACTTCAGGCTCTTCTCTCCATAATAGATGGCTTCCTTATCCCACTGGGGAGATTCTAGCTCCCTCCAAAGCTTCAGTAGGATAAGAAAGAGAGAAAAGGGGAAAAATTTACTTGTGTAACCCACAACCTAGCCTTGAGGCTCACCATGCAACTAAGTTCTTCAGCAAGGAAATGAAATACAGAAACTTCCTTCAAGAGTAGGCAGTGAAGATGTGTTAGGAATCACCGGTTTTAATGTAAACGACATGCTGCAACATAGGATCTTCAGCAACAGTGTGTGTCATTGAAGCCATTAAAATGGGCAATTGTGAATATTTACTTTAAAAATTTAAAGATTGATATATAATTTTTGGCTAAGATTCTTAAAAATTGGCTCAGCTCTACAATCCATAACCCCAGATAACCGAGACTCTAAAGGGCCCTAAGAAAGACATACATGGATCCAAATAGGGAAGAGAAAAGCTCAAGGTCCCATGAGTAAACTGGGCGTGTGGGAGTCGCAGGAGAAGGTAGAAGGGGAGAGGGGAGGAAGGGAGGAGAGCGGAGAAAAATGTAAAGCACAATAAAAAGAATTAAAAATATAAGAAAATATATTTTTATAAGAAATATAAGAAAAACATAAAAAGAGAAACCAAAAAAAAAAAAAAACTCGTATACTTTCTTTGTTTTGCTAGACTTTAAGCCCATTGCTACGCCCATACCCCTGCCATCCAAAGAGAAAATAAGGTGGACTTGTCTTAAGGCTGGAAAAGTTTGGAGAAGGAAATACATTGGGGTAAAATCTTTATTGCAAAATCTCTTTCATCAGATTCTATATTCCTTCACTGTGGTCTCCAGCCAATGAAGTAATTACTCTTTATATACAGTATATGATCCAAAACTGCAGTGGGTAATGGAATTGCTCTATGTTGCATTCCAATATTTCACACTTTCCCCTAATGTTCAATACTTTATTAGTAGGGAATAAATTGGTACATTTCTTTTATTGTCATTTTTGCTTTTCTTTATAAGCCAGTTTCAATGAAAGAAATACACAGAGTAGGGAATCACCCAAAGGCTCACTAGTGGCACTGGTTTAAAAAGTGATTAATATTTCTTTCAACATGTAAACAATGTTACTCATAGAAAACAGTTATAACTATAAATCTGAGAACATGTGAGGCTTAAATTGCATAACTTCTTTAGATTCTGTGTAATTTTTAATGCTTATTATCAGGTTCAAATTCTACACAAAACATCAATTGCTGTAAAACTTGAATCTTGGTTCTCTAATATTTGGCTAGGATCTGTGTTCTACGTTAGGGACAGTTTGGTCCCCACTTTCCAAAGATGATTCTGTTCTGTGTCTCTAACCTATGGAAAAAGTAGGACATAGAGACTGTTGAAGGACATACTAAGAAGAGATCAGATGTTTTTTCTCTGCCAACATTTCTTTCTTTTTCAGATATAGAAAACTATATTTCAGCCCAAAATACTGAAATTTTCACAGAGAGTAGCTTGGCAACTCAAAGTCCCTTGGCGACTGAATCTCAGTTAGTGTCTTCTGCAATTCCTATGGCATCAAATCTTACGCAGGTTACTGGGCCTGCATCTTTCCCTGATATTAGTCTTAAAACTCAGAAACTCTCTTTTGAGACACGGAGGAGATCTAAGGCATGGTGAAAGTCAGTGGGGTGGCTGGAAATAATGCCCATTATTATGTATATAATAGCACCAAAAAAAAACCCTGACAGAAACAGTCCATAAATAACTAGTGCTAGTAGTACTAAGAATTAAAAATTTAATTAAAATTATTTTTATTCCTTTTGAATTATGATAAAAAATTGAATTGTTCTTTATTGTTTTTTGTTTTGTTTTGTTTTTCGAGACAGGGTTTCTCTGTGGTTTTAGAGCCTGTCCTGGAACTAGCTCTTGTAGACCAGGCTGGTCTCGAACTCCCAGAGATCCGCCTACCTCTGCCTCCTGAGTGCTGGGATTAAAGGCGTGCGCCACCACCGCCCAAAAAATTGAATTGTTATAGTAAATTCCTGACTGCAGGAGATGTTTTTGTGTAAATTTTCCCTGAATCTCACTTTGTAGACCAGGCTGGCCTCAAACTCACAGATATCTGCTTGTCTCTGCCTCCCGAGTAATGGGATTAAAGGCCCTACACCGCCAGGCCCAGGTAACTTCTTGTTTGCCTGCCAGAGACCAACATATAGCT
>NW_026068085.1:1614219-1642593 GCF_014885135.2 Alexandromys fortis
ATAATAATAAAAAAAAGTGATTTTTTGCAATGCTACATGGACATTATAGAGCTTTTTCCCCCATTCTAACTTGACAAAGGCTTTGTTTTCTTTTCGGCTTTTGGCTTATTTTTACCCTTCCAGAATAAAATTTTTGTTCTTTGTGGTTGTTGTTTCCTCTGACACTAAGTAACCTTATGATTTTCAGTACCATCTGTAATAACACTGTGGTGTGTTTGCATGTGATGTTAAAGATTACTGTAAAGCAACAATTCAGACAAGAATATCACTTGGGCTAGACAATATGAAGTGGGCTTTTAGCTATCCGGCGGCACTTTATGACAGAAGTCAAGAGGTAAAGAAAGAAAAAGAAAAGGAAAAAAAGGATATTAATAGAACAAAATGATAAAAAGGCAAAGAGAGAAAGAGATCAATGCAAAGGGAGAGAAGGGAGAGAAAGGGTTGGAGAGGCCCCAGGGAACAGGAGAGTGAAGGCTGGGGTGTTGTGTGAGGATGGAGGAAAAATACCCTGCAGCAGAAAGAAAATAACACCAAAGCAGAACACTGTCTAATCATGAAGCATCCAATTAAAATATCTGTAGAACTCTACACATAAAATATTTATCTAATAAATGAATATAAAGCTTAAAGAAAGTACATAATATACCTGTTATCAGGGAATTACCTGAAGCCAAACTTCTCACAGTGTAGACCCCTTATCACACAGATCTTAAGGAAGATGTAAACATCCCTAACATAATGATGTGAGAAAATTACTTTTAAATGGCTTGCTGGCTCTTTAAGGACTACATATCAACGTATATGCTTCTTGTCAGCAGGCAGGATACAGACTTTCTATAGAGCTCAGTTGGCATAGACCTTTGTCCCAGAAGTCCTGCCTTCAAGACTTAGGATGAGCAGAAAGGCCAAGGGGTCTATCTCCAGGCCAACCTTGACAGACACCAAATTACCAAGTGGAAAATAAGTTACAAAGTAACTTTTACCCCTAAGTCTGAAATAAGAGTCTGTGCCCATGGGGTTTCTGTACAGCCCTAATGAACAGCATGAGTGAAGGTTTTGATAATGTGAAAACCCAGCCACTGCCGGTCTTCAAACCCCTTGAAAGAGAAAGGTGGTAGGGTGGGGATAGAGAGAATGGGACACAGACAGAGACAGGAAGACAGAGGAATAGATGCACCTTAAAAGCCCTTTTGTTTGTACACTGTGGTTTTGAAGATAAGATAGAGAGATCTGGGAGATGTAATGCATTAATAGAGCACTTGCCTAAAATGCCTGGGCCCTGGGTAAAAACCCCAGTACCCACCCGGTGTGGGAGGTCCTTCTGTTTGTGTGTTGCTTTCATTGGTTAATGAATAAAGAAACTGCCTTGGCCTTTTGATAGGGAAGAACTTAGGTAGGCATGGAAAACAGAACTGAATGCTGGGAGGAAGAAAGCAGAATCAGGGAGAAGCCATGGATCCTCCGCCTAAGAGGACATGGGTTAGAATCTTTCCCCAGAAGCCACTGCCACATGATGATATACAGATAAATAGAAATCTAATATTTAAGATTCAGCCAATAAGAAGTTAGAGCTAATGGCTAAGCAATGTTTTAATTAATACAGTTTCTGTGTGGTTATTTCGGGGCTAAGCTAGCCAGGCAGCTGGGACGAACAAGCAGCCTCAGGCCCACCCTTGCAACACCAACCTTCCCAAAAGATAAGGAACAATGAATTCTCCTTAAACAGAAGGTTCTGCAGTTCTGGACGTCCTCTGTCATTACAGTTATTTGAAACTCTGAGAACTGTGCTGTGAGTGGAAACTGTCCTGCTCTTTCTAACAATCCAGTGATACAGATTCTGCCTGAATCTAAACAGCAAATGCTGCCTAGACGGTTTTTACTTTTAGATTTTTTAATTGATTGAGCATTTCATAAATGAAAATAATATATTTCAATCAAATATATTTCAATTCCCTCCCTTGCAATCCTCTTCTATCTCCCCATCACTTTTTCCACTCAATTGTGTGTTGTATCTGTCTCTTTTAGGAACCCACTGAATCTACTCAATGCTGTAATTATTGCCATGGACAGTGTTTCAGGACCACATTCATGGAGCAAAGTGACTGTCCATCTGCCAGAAGCCACCAGTTGCCAATAGGTCCTCAACTAGGCATGTTGCTTTGTGAGTCTTTTCCTCAGTCCTGCTGAGATGGTGGTTGGCTTGACCTTTTGCATGACCTCACAACTGTTGTGAGCTCATGTGAATGCCACTGCCCTGCTTGGAAAAAACTTTCACTGGGGTCATCCATTATCACTGTCAAGACCTTCCCGTCCCTACCTGCTGTGATCCCTGAGCCTTGGGAATAGGGAGTGCTACAGACCTCCCATTTAGGGATGAACACTCCACAGCCTCTCCACAGCTTCTTGTTGTCTATATGTTGACCAGTTGTGGGTTTCTGTGTTAATCACCATCTATTGCAAAAGAAACTTCTTTGAGGAGGGCAAAGAGATGTATCAATTAGGTCTATAAAGATAAAGACTTTGGGAGCAATTAAGTACTACATCTGTTTAACAGAATAATAGTACAAAGTTATTTCCAAGGGCCTATGACCTACCCTTTAATAGTGACAGGCATGAGTTTCATCTTTTGGAGCAGGTCTTAAACACAATCAGAACATGCTTAGCTGTTTCCATAATATTCATGTGGCTCCTGCACCAACGGGCAGATCTTACTGGACCACTTACTTCTGGCAGCTCCCAGGGTTCAGCTGGGCATGGCTGTCAGTCACTTTTCTCCCCAGCACATGACTAGAGCCTTCTAGCATTGGTAAAGTGGCTGAAATTCTTTTATCCTACCTACTAAAAAAGTTATAAATGCGTGTTTCCATAGGAAAAAAAAATCCTCTTTAGGTATGATTTGTTTCATTTTCAAGTGTGTATAGAATTTCACATGCTGAACTAAGAAGGCAACTGTGTCTTTATTACCCAGTTGGCCATAATGTAATTAAAAGATGGACTAGATTCTAAGTACTGGCTGTAGCTAAGTTGGGTCTAGTGCTGCCTCCATTATTACCTTAGTTATAGGATTTACCAAAAAATAAATCAACTTCATCTGTAAAATTCAGATAATAATGGGACATAAATATGTGATTATTATTTTAAAATCAAATTTGTAAATTCATTTGAAGCACCTACCTTAAACATCTGGAACGCAGACAAGGTATGTAGAGAATATTAGCCAGTAATATTTTTAACCATTTGAAGAGGTTGCAAAGGAAATACTACAAAATTGAATATGGGCTGGAGAAATGGCTCAGAGGTAAAAGCACTTGCTCCACGAGCTTGAGGGCCTAAGTTTAGGTCGCCACAGCCACATAAAAAGCTGGGCATGGCTGTATATATCCATGACTCTGCCACGTTTGGGGAACAAGGGAAGGGCTGGGCTTCCTGACTGCCAACCAACTGCAGGTTCAGCGAGAGACCATGCCTCAAGAGGATACAGAGCAAGACACCAAATTCCTGCTCTGGCATGCAGCACACACACGCCGTTATTTTATGTTTGTATCCTACAGGCTTCCTGCTATCCTTACCATCGTCTATCAAGGCTAGTAAATCATTTCCCTTCTCTACTCACAGAGGGTGAGAGCTGTTGCCTACAGTCTTACCTTACCACATACTCCAGCCATATTTGTTCTCGCCTGAGACTTGGGGTTTGAAAAATAGCATCTGTATAGAAAGTTCATCTGTTTACAATATTCCTCACCCGCCGAAACTGGTATGTTCTCCACCAGCCACTGGTCATACCCATGCAAGGCGCACAGCATTTATCATGGGCATTACATGATTTTACCTGTCAGTGCTAATGCAAGCCAGACGGTGCTTCAGAGCCAGTGATTTGTTCAACAAGCCTGGTGGCTGAATTGGGAACAGAATTTTTTAATCTTGTATAGTATAAACTTTGTTACCAATCTACTTTGTATTATTTTTGTTTTGTTTTGTTCAGGTATGTGCTGCTAGGAATGGAACCAGGGCTTCAGGCATGCTCAGCAGGAAGTAACCACAGACCTTTAGCCGAATTTTTGGCAAGAGAAGGATTTCCCTTTCAATAGGGAGATAGGAAATTAATATATACACAGAGAAACATATACAAACACACATACATAGAGATAAATACATACATACACAGAGAGATATAGACATATATATACACAGAGATACATATACATGCATATATACACAGAGAGACAAAGACACACAATGTTGGACTTCTTTTTACAATAGATAAAAGTAAATTAAAATAATCATATTTTAAGGCTTCATGACTTTTAAAGCATTTGAGTTTCATCTTTCCACTCAAGATGGCAGGAGCAGCCATCTACAGCATTTTATAGATGAGGAAATTGAAGGTGAGAGAAGCTAAGATGTAACTGTTGAAAATAATTTCTAGCAATGTCTCAGGATTCACACTGTGATTGTTTCAGGTCCCTGTTAAAAAGCCATGGTCACATATGGTATTTTCACTGCATTGTCTGAGATCTTTAACTTGGCTCTTCCATGAAGCTAGTCCTCAGCTATAATCGAATTAAGTGAGAAACAAGCCATGCTAGCATTGTGGAAACAAAGGTCTTCTTGACTTTTCCAAACATAAGTAAGAATTACTTTGTGAAATCCAGAGGCTATTTTTCTTTACAAATATTTTACAAGACAAACTTGTACTTTTTTGAAAAAGCACATCTGGTATAAATTACTCCCTTACAGAAAGAGAAAGAATCACCACCCTGCCTCCCATCTGAGCTTAAAAGAGATTTGTTGACATGTTCTAAGACCAGCATAGACAAAACAGCACAGGAAAGAGGAGGCAGTGAGCAAGACCACGGTTTGGCTTGGCCTAAAGTAATCCTACATGCCCCGTGGACTATTAACTGCTTTTTCTTTCCTGCTCTAAAGATCCATAGTGAAAATAATATGGGGTAAAGAAAAGCTGCGCCCATTATTTCCCCACAACAAGATGTTGCGTTAGCAAATAGAACATATAAGCCACCTTCAGCGAGCCAAGGCCCTTAATAATTCATTTTTCAAACCCTACTGGAATTTCCTTTCCAAACAAAGATGGACTGTCACTGGAATCAATTTCATCATTTGTGTGGCTACAGTTGCCAAGTTTCTGGAAATAATTGCCATTTAAATACTGGATAATATTTTTATATGAAGCCAACAACAGCTTTTATTGCTACTTCATCTCCATGATTTTTTCTGTGTGTCCAAGGATAGGGGGAAGTCTTTAGAAAAAAAAACAGGAAAGAGGCAATGTTGAAGAAGTGTTAGCGCCTGACTCGGATCCACTAACCAGGGGAAATTAACATCAGTAAATAGTGTTTCCCTCCACCCATTTAGTGCTTAGGATTTTTCTTCCTCAATTTCATTCAGTGTTAATGGTATAATGTGGAATGTCAGGAACAGAACTGAGAACTCTCAAGATTGGGGAGCTTTCCAGTGATGTGCTGCAAATCCAGAGCCATGCTGGTGCAGACGACGGACTCGGAGAATCAGGGCGAGCTTGTCCATCTTTCTCTATTGATGCCATGTGTAGCACATACTTGAATAACAGGGCAGGGAGCCATAGGTTGCTGCTAATATATGGGGAAGGCCTGCTCCCCAAACCTCTCCTCACAGCTGAATAAATGATGAGAACAGGTTCATCCTGACCTTGGAATCCACAAGAACACTAAAGGATCACTTTGTTTACCTAGTGGCAGCATTTTTTTTCTCACTTGTGTAACAAATGGCCTTCTAATTTGGGGGTAGGTCTTGTATAATAATGGTCTGTTAATTAATTGGGGTTGGTCAGAGCAGTGGACATTCAGGTACTTCAGGGTTGGGTGAGTATCTCAAATTCTCGCACATGGAGAGCTATTGGTGTAAGAGAGTAAGGTACATAGCAAACAATAAAGAGTAGAAAGTGTACCCTTTAGAAATTATTGTCTTAAATCGAGTGTCACCAACAGTTTCATGTGCTGAGGGTTTGTTCCTCAACTGATGGGTCCAGTCATTGAAAGGTGACTCCATCATGAAGTCTGTCATAATCTGAAGATATTTGGGACAGATGGTGAGAGGCAGTTCCTGGTTAGAAGAAAGGTATCATATCCATAGAGTCTGTCTCTAGTTCTATCTCTGCCTCCATTTCTCCTTTCTCCTTATCTCCTTCCTTCCTCTCTGTTTTACCACACCATTATGCTCTAATGTTTCTGCCTTATCCTGGCTGGGTAACAACAGAGGCTACAGACTATAAACTAAGCCACTGAACTGTGAGCCCAAATACTTCTGCCCTTTGGATCAGCTACTAGCCGCAGCGATAGAACTACAGCACAGAGATGGTTGTTTATGTATCTGCTTTTAAAATTAAAATGGGATGAACACGGATTGAAGCTACAATGTACTTTCCTGGGCCTGTCCTTATCAGATAGATGGGTGTTATAAACTTGAATCCTGTTATAAACTGTGCAGACTCCTGTAAGTCACACAAACTCTCAGAGACTGTTTCTTTATCATTAGCAATGTCCATCACACTAGGTGTTGACAATTAAATTGGGCATAAAGTAACTGGTACATTAATGGATACTGAATAAACTTTCATTTCCTTCTATCCTCTAAATTGCCTTTCTTCCCAATCAGTAACATTTTCCTGCTTCTTACTCTGTTTTCTCTTCTATTTTTCTAGGAATTTGCATGGGAGCCCCATTTATTGTTCACTTAATTTATATCATTTCCCCAGTGGGAATTTAAATAAGGAATGGCTACAAAGGTGAAGGAGATGCTGAGAGTCATGGGATACAGAGGATTTTAGCAGTACAGGAAACCACCGTGAGACGGAGGTGATATCAGCATTGGGGACTATGGAGGAACTTGTCTGGTGGACAGCTGAACAATAGGAAATCCAGCTATCTGATCACTATCAAACCATGTGCCACGGTGCAGCAGCATGGGGAAATATGTGGAAGGGTCCCTCATGTTTCAGTCCTTCTCTCCAGTCTCCCACTGCCTCCCATTTACCAAGACCTTTAGCAGAGCCCTTAGAAAAGGTGTGAGGGTCACCCTGGAAGCAGACAGCTCACACCACAAAGCCCAAATTGCCAGGATTAAGAAGCAATGTTTATAACATGTGCACTGAGGTGCAAAGCAGCCCCTTTTACTGTGCTGCTAAGAACCATGGGTGTGATAGGCAGGTGAAGAGAGAGCAGCTTAGAAAGATGTCATGAAAGTAGCTATGCTACGCAGAGGACCTTGGAAGCCAGAGAATACCAAGGGGATGTTAAATGTTCTGATACACTGGAGTGCTTCAACCAGAAGAACTACACAATCTAAGTGATGCCAGTTTCAAATTTTATTTATTTTATGTACAAGTGCTCTGCATGTAGACCTCCATGCCAGAAGAGGACATTAGATCTTGTTACAGATGGTGCTGAGCCACCATGTGGTTGCTGGGAATTGAACTCAGGACCTCTGGAAAGAGCAGCCGTGCTCTTAACCACTGAGCCATCTCTCCAGCCCAGAGTTGCCATTTTAAAAATGTTCATTGGACAGAATATTTTAGAAAAGAAAAACCAGCAGGCCTTTCCAATGGTCTGCTGATGGAAGATAGGTAGGAGCAGAGTATACAGATTCAAAACTTGGGCATAGACATGGTATATCTGGAGGATAGGAAAAGAAATCTCAGAGTTATCCACAGCTTTCATCCTGAGCAACTAGATAAAAAGGATTTTATTAAGTCAAGGAAGAGCATAAAAAGACTGTGGTTGGGGGAGAACAGATAAAGAGTTGTGTTTGGATCATAAAACAGTTGTAAGATATTCATGGGACAGCCAGGATTTGATACTATGTTGAAGCATATATGTGAGACAGGAGGTATAGTTCTGAGAAGATGTTCCAGGAAGATGATATTTTTGGTGTCCCTTCTTGCAGCTATAAAAGATTGCCATGAAACTAACCTGGTGGATTAGCACTATTATTGTAAGAAAGGCCACTGTTCGGTTAGAATAAGTTCTAAAGTGTTACTTCTTGCCATCTGATTAGTATTGTTATTGTTACATAATTGTCATGGAGAGCTAGAAGATGGCCTACAACAAATACTGAGTTCTCGTACCTTGTTTTTGGCGTGTATATGACGTCAGATATATACAAGTATTTAAATGTCTGGTCATGAATTCTCCTTGATTGTAATCTTGAAAATTACAGGCTTCTCTCCCTCAGACTCTGTGCAGAATTGATAGAAATTGTTTTGAACCTTATGGTCTGTGTGACATTGAGAATTAGCTATTTTATCCAAGTCAAACTATTGCTGGTTCAGAAATACAAATAAAAAGGCAGTATTGTCACTGGGAAGTAGTGGTGCATGCTCATAATCTCAGCGCTTAGGAGGATCTCTGTGAATTAGAGGTCAGTCTGGGCTATAAAGTCAATTGTAGGACAGCCAGGGCTACATAGAGAAACCCTGACTTGAAAGGCAAAACAAAGAAGCAAATAAAAAGTTAGTATTCTCTAGACAGAGCTATAGCTGGGGGAACAAAAGCAGTGTTAGAAATTGATATTGTTTTTATTTATCCCATTAAACCAAATATCAAAATTGTTGTTCTAATTTCCGCAATATTTTATCTTTATACATATCTGTATGTGTGTGTCTCTGTGTGTGTATGTGCATGTGCACATGCGTGTAGGTGACCAAGGGGACCCTGGAGCTGGAGCTACAGGAAGTTCTGAGAGGCTTGCTGCAGGTGTCTGCCGGAGCAGCCAGTGCTCTCTCTCTCAACCCCTGCACCCTTGCCAGCCCTTTAGCATTTACTTTTTATTCTTCTTTCTGAGAGTCATTTCAATGTTTTTCTTTGGTAATTGGACAAATTTATTTTAACTCATCAGAGATGATGGCCAAAATTCAATTAAAAATATTCTATCACATAAAGTCATTTTGTGAAGATCGACCACAGGCAAGCTTCCCTGTGCTTTCCTGTAAGAAAATGCTGTCACATTGGCAGGTGCCTAAGGAATATTTAAAAACCCACTATTGTTGCACTATTGAGAGGGCTTGCCACTATTTGGATGGCCGTCATGCCCATCTGAAGGTTTCTTACTGCTCCATTGCCTTTGTGATTTCACTGGCTTTAGTCAGGTCATTCAGACATCTTACTATAGACCAAACGTGGATGTTCCCCCATTGAACGTACACATGGAAATCTAATCACCAATGTGACACTGTTGGCAGGAGCACTGAGTGGGAGAGAACTGCCCATGAGAGCTCTTCCCTCGGGAATGGGATAATCTCTTCGTATAATTCTGCAGCGCACCCACCCTCACGTCATGTGACCACACTTCAAAAGGTCATGAACCAGGGCATGGGCTCTTTTAAGACACTGAATTTTCATGGATCTTTCTTGATCTTGGAATTTCTAACTTCCAGAACTGTGAGAAATAAAATTCTAACAGTTCAGATGTACCAAGCCTTTTCAAAAATTATCTAAATAATTCAAATATGGTTTAGAAAAATCAATTTTTGAGACAAAACCTGTGTGATTCAATTGGCTTCAAGTTCACAAACTTCCTGTTGCAGCTTCCCAAGTTCTGGGATTACAGGACCATGGTACTGTGCCCAAATAAAAAGACTTTCATGTGCAAAATATTATACATAAATTATTTTAAATTGGAAGTTCATAAGTACTTTTTTGTATTATAAATAGGATAAATTTGATCATTTTCATTTACCTTATTACATATGGAAGTTAGTTGTTAGAAGTTTAGACTACACATAAGAAAATTATAAAATCATTTTGCAAACTTGGCATCTAAAATATCAATGCAGTTGATACTAGACAGAGAACGTCTTGTTGGGAGTTCAGCTTTCTCTCACGTACCTGAGTTGTGAATGATGAGAAATTTCTTTGGGATAGAAAGTGAATATAAAAAGGCCTGTGGCTTTACACAAAGTTCCAAACCTATCCTAACGGGTTAAGTCTTCTTGGGCATAGAAATGGGATATCCCTTGGCTTAGAATAAAACCCCATATTTTGTACTGAGTGCATATTTTGTATCAATACAGTGTATGTGCTGGTTACTGGGTGAGAGGCAGGCCATAGATGGAGGAAATACTCTATGCAGAAGGAAACAGTAGTGGTATTAAGATAAATACTTGATTAGGAAATAAGCCCCTTCCCAATTCCTAAACCATTATTTTCCTTCATACTCAGGACACAGCAATACACATGGGAGAAGCAGAAAGGGAAAGAGCTATCTTTGTGCCAGCCACCAAGCTCAAACCCTTTCCACGTTCCACAAGTGACACTTGGAAGACTGGACTATAAGCCTCACTTCGTAAGGCAAAGTTTCCAAAGGCCGTGGAGGTGGCCCAGTAAGTGAGAAAATTAGGCGTGTATCTTTCCGTTGTCAAAAACAAAGAGAGAAAACAAGATCAGGTCAAGTGTTACGGAAAATATCTTGATGGTTATATTACTGTTTGCTCATATGATTGTAATAGAAGCACTGTGAGTTCTTCCATATGCAGGGGGCATTATAAGCAGCACTGAAAGCATCCTCCACCACTTCTCCAGTGTGCACCGGATACATCAGTTAGAACTTGCATACCAACATGCACCATCCATCCCAGAACGTCGGTGAGCAACACTGATCAGATTCAATACTCACTGGTACTCATTAAAACAGCTACTTATCCCTCTATAGATAAGCCTGCATGAAGACTAGGGATCTTTTAAAATGCAATCTTCTAGCACTTAGCATACCACTTCCCAGCCATACAATAGCAACTTCATTGTGGAGTATGCAAAATAGAACACACAAGTGTAAAGTCAATGGTGAGTACCATTGATGTTTCAGATTATACCACTCCAGTCTCTCTTCCATTTGGCAATTTTTGTGTAAGCTTTAATCAAATGAGGACTTATCAAAGACTGAAAATTCAATCAAGAACTAGACCTTTACCTGGAGTCACTGATATTGAACATACAACCGCTACATTTACAAAGGAGAAAGTAGTATACATACAAAATGCACACAATTCTAGCTTTCACTACCAAGTGCTGAATATTTTATTTCCTTCTTTACTTCATTATGTTTGCACAAAAGTGTCTGACATATATTTTATAGTATCTTCAAGCCAAAGATTCAGAACTGGAAATGAGGGCTTAAAGGATTCACAAGTTTTTAAAAATTTAAAAAGTAAACAATAAGGCTTAAAAACCTAGATAATACATGTTCACGTCAGAATATCAAAGCCTCCACTTTTTCCCTGGCTCCCAGAGAACTTTTTACCTTCCCTGGATACAATGACTGTTGCCCAGTGTTTTAATATATTCTTGGAGTTAGTTCTGCACACAATAACAGAGATAAAGATGTTTAGAAATATCTGTATGTTGCTTTTTTTGTTTGCTTGTTTTTTGAGACAGGGTTTTTCTGTAGCTTTGGAGCCTTTCCTGAAGCTATCTTTTGTAGATTAGGCCTCAAACTCACTGAGATCTGCCTGTCTCTACCTCTGCCTCCCAAGTGCTGGAATTAAAGGCATGCTCCACCACCACCCGGCTAGAAATACCTGTATGTTTTTCTCAAGGCATAAATAACAGCAGATCAATTGAATATATGTAGCATTCCTACATCCTTTCCCACAATAATGATGAACATCTGTTCATTATTTTAGGTACAGAATGGCTGGCGATGTATATGCCAGGATTTATTCAACAAGTTTTCCCTCAGTGGATCCTTAAGTTCTTTAATAATTTTTATAATTATAAAAATCAGAAACTAAAAACACCCTGGGTTTGTAACAATTCACACATGGGCGAGTATCTCTGGCAGGATAAACTTTTGGGAGTGGAACTGTTTGGCAGAGGATTTGTGTTTTTGTAGTTTGTGTATCTACTGTCAAGCTGCCTTCCTCTCCTGCCAGGTGACAGGAAGGTTTCTGTCTCCTAGCTTGGCTGTCCGCAGAAGTGCTCCTGTCTTCCATGGGTTTCAGTAATATTTGAAGACTCACACTAGTTGCTTAGAACACTTTAAGGGTCAGTTTTTATACTAGGACTACATTCACTCCATGCCTTGATGTACATTGAACGTGTACTTATCTTACAGAGAAAGATAGTTTTACTCTTGCTATATAAAAATGGAGAAAACAGCGAACATTGCACAATCCGGGGGTGGGTGAGTGATTTCCAAATCAACAGACTAGAATTTTCCTTGATCAGTGCTATTTTCATCAAAACAGCTCCGTAGGTCTGTTTCTGTGTTCCTGCTTCAAATGTATTTTCAAGCAGGAAATTCTCAAAACTGAGCAAGGGTGGTGAGGCATTTCAGAAAAGCGCACAGATGCTTCCACCAAGGAGCCTGGTGAGTGGTCCTTGGTTTCAGCTCACTGCCCCGGGTGAACCCTGCTCTCTGTGCTCTCTAGTGTCTTGCTTATGCTATCTAGATTGCAGCTTCCTTTTCTCCTTCCAGAGATGGTGTTTGAACCCGGGGCTCTGCACATGTAACTGGCAAATGCTACATCACTGAGCTTCACCCCCAACTGAACTTTTCTTTATTTATGCATTGTAATTAGCAGAACTTGTCTTATTGGAAAGAGTAAACTGAATGTAGTAGTTCCTAGTAACATTTATAATATCACCATGACAGCTCCATTCTAAATTCATATAACCCGTGTAATTATAAGGTAGATGCATATCCATGTTTATGTAGATACGTCCAAGCAATATAAATACAAGTTTACTGTAAACTTTGGCATAAAACAAATCATAATCTTGTTGAATATAGGAAGGTTAATGCCAAATTTCCATGCCTCTTGAACACACACACACACACACCCTTGCATATATACGTATCTTCAACGAAAGATTACAAAAAAAAAGCACATGTGAGAGTCTTTAAATTTCCTTTGACTCAGTTTCAGGATGCAAGGGGACGAACTCTCGTTGCTTGCCATAAAGACAGGTAGTCAGTCCTAAGTGATGTGCTGAGACCGCATGCAGTGGAGACAAAGTTAGGTTTAGAACAGCAAAAAATGTTGATCAATTCACTGTGCATCTATTCTGTGTTTGGTAGTACAGTCACCGCAGGGATAGAGGGATGGACCTTGCTTCTAGGATGTGTAGAGCCAGGGAAAACATTAGGAGGACAATAGTGCAAATAGCACAATTTCCTCGGGATTGCTAGCAGCAAACGAAGCATTCTCAGATGAGGGTAATATCTAATTATTTATATTTCCTATACTATGTATCAGAGAGATCCAGATAGCTAGAAGAAATAGGCTCTAATCCAGAGATATCAGCTCAGATATTAGAATAAAATATCATTTTCAAATCTAAACTTCCAAATGACTTGATGATATTTATTACCAAAGACACTTGTCACTACTTCATACCAAGTTTTCTCCTGGGTGGACATTGAGTAGAAAATAATAAAATATAATAGAGAGTTCTTTAGGAATTTTATTTAGATAGCTTTAGTTTTGCACACAGGTCCTTTTATGGCTGAAATTGTCAATGAGTGACATTTAAGTTTCTTTCTTTACTAAGTAGAGTTATAATTTCTAATATATTGCACTAATAAAAAGTCTAATTTGATTTAATTAGAATGTGAATACTTATTCTGAAAATTAGGTACACGGAGAAGCTGGCGATTTCAAGTCGTTACTAATGCATGTTCACCACCTAGTGGCACGTGTGGTGAACTGCAGGTATGTTACAGTATAGTCTCATAACTCATGGGCAACACCAGAAGCTTTTTACATAGCTCCAATTTTCCAAGTCATTTGTAGGGTTCAGCATCTTCCGTTACTCCATTTCAGTCTCCACTGCACCCTTTAGCTCAGATAGCCTCCGCCTTATCTTGGCATTGTGGTACTATCCTGACTGAATTCTACAATACCTGTACAACACTGAAATTTCTCCCATCCCTCTAGCTAAGAAATCAGTCTGTTTCTGACACATCCGGCAGAATCACCTGAACTTTCTAATTTGTTGAAGATGTTGGAAACATTCAAGTGTGACCACTCTGAGTACACACTGTGGGTCTGATCTCCACCACCAGGACAACTTTTGCCCGTTCTTCAAGTCCATTGCGTATAATTCCCCGACACTCCATTGATTCATCTCTCCTTGTATTCAGTTCCAAACATGAATGTAGCCCGAGATACCGCCATGATTAACTTGTGCTGTCCTCTTATTAGGTCCATTGTGTCTGCTGACTAGCAGATAGTTTCTCAGATGAGAAAAAGGAGATGGTGGGAAAAATCTCTGAAAATAGTTATTTTCCTTGCATGTTTAAAATCCCCTTCCTCACTGCTCCCAACTCAGTGGAGAACAGAGGGTTCATCTATCCTTGGGGCTGCCCCCAGCAGTCCTAGAAGCATCTCATCATTCCCATCCTTTAGTCTGCAGATATCTTGCATGTGGCCTCTGATCACCCCGTGTATTTCCCAAGTTACAACACGTGTGATCTTTTCAACAGCAGCAATAGCTTCATGTTCATATATCTGCATAATCAGTAGGAGGGAGAGCAGGATTCCATTTCTGCTCATTTAGGTCAAAAGAACAGTTCCTCTTTGATTGCCTAAGTATTTTAGGTGAAAATCAGGGTTAAAATTTAGCAAAGGCTTGTCTCATTTATTCAATTCAATTTTTTTCAGGTCAGTTGTGAGTGGTTAATGAATGACTTTCAAAGGTCACTATCCATCTTCAAAATATGTCAGCCCTAAGTTGGCAAGCTTCTACCTTTGAAGAGAGAAACTTTTACGGTTTCACAAACACATTAGACAAGACCGTGGTTTGATCAACAAAGAACCACGTTTATGAAATGAACATTTGTTCAAATAGTCGTTTCTGAATAAAACGACTGCAGCAGGGCTACAAGACATTGTTCTTAATTCAAGTGTAACCTGGAAGAGCAAAGTATTAATTTACCCGCGTGAGTCCCCAGTGGCATGGCGTTCTCATAGGAATACATTTTGATTTTAATAAGATGGATAACCCAAGATATGCACACCTAGCAAGCTGGGGTCTCAGAATTCTGCTGCAACCCTGTAGTTATAAGCCTGCAATGAGATCTTAATGTTCTTTAATTTGGAATAAGGTTTAAGAAAGTTTGAAATAAATTTTTATAATGCTCAAATCCCTTCATCACGTAAAGTGCTACAGCAACTACTTTGCCAGACACAATATTTTCTTGACTCACACACATATTCAAAGTATATGAATATATTCATTTCAAAAAATAAAATTCACGTTGACATATCATTCTTAAAATAACTTTCTCTACACATGTCCATTTATCTCTAGACACACAGCCAGTGAAAATATGATTTGTCAAGGATTTGAGTTTGTGTCTCCACAGGCTGCATGTTCTTACAATAAAAAGCGGGAAAAAACTACTTACATACCTTCAGTTATCTTTGTTGAATTTGATTTCTTAGACACAAATAACCAAACTTTCTCAATGTAAGCCTGACACTAATAATGAATATGTTTAAGATGCCAACAGGAAAGCATGCTACTGTTGCAATTAAATGCAAATGTTTTGAGTGCAGGCAATATTAAAGTCAAGTTTAAGCCAGTGAATGAGGAAATTTAGAAGTTAAGTGGCTCCAAAGGAGTAATTTAAACCTGCTGAGTCAGGTTTTCCCAGTGAACAAGCTGCCCCTTGGGAATAAATCTGGCGTGGTTATAAGCAATAGGAATTCTGTCTGTTAGATTTCATAATTTTAATATGAATGAAAATGTTATTCTCCACAGCATGGCAATTTTATGTGAGACACACACAGCTTCATTCTGAGAGGCTCTGTCTCTGTTTATTTAGCCAGTTAGTACCTAGTATGTATACGGTGCTTTGGAAGAGGTGGTGAACTGTGACCTCACTGTGTGCACAGTGTTCCAGAACATGTGCTGGACTGTGACCTCACTGTGTGTGCTGTGTTTTGGAAATGGTGCTAGTCTGTGGCCTCTCTGTGTGTACAGTGTTCTGGAGGAGTTGCACTTAAGTTAACCCTAAAGTTCTCAGACCCTACATGAGAACACTTCCCAAAATTCACAAATCCTGAATCTGTTAATACAGAATAGACTTTGACCAAAGGAGTTATTGGTCAGGGAGGCAAGATTAATTAAAGAAAATTTCCTGGAGACATAACCACACAAGTTATCACATGGGGATGAATTAAAGCCAAGAATCCGTTTCAAGGAGAGCCCAGGTGAAAGGGGGCTTGCACATGCTCTGATGATGCAGGGCACCTGCTCACCTGCGTAGCTCCATTGATTCCTCCTTGAAATGCGAACTGGGCGAGATTCTTTGTCAAGAAGTGAGATGTGAGAGAGCCCCAGGAAGTAAACCAATTAAGAATCTTATTCACAACTCATGTCACAACATATACAGACTTGTTTTAAGTATCACCTGGCTTTTATAGATGATTCTATGTAGTGACTCTGACATATTTCCAGGTTAACGAAATGATGATGATCGCAGGGGAAGTGTGAAGACAGATCTGTTTTATGAATGGCTGTGAGACACTTTTGTGTAAAGTGTCTAAACACACCTGCTTTTGATAAGTAGAATTACTCAATATTTCTTATTGTACCAAGAACTATGATACTTAAAGTCAAAAAAGGGTATTACATGACGCCGGCCACACATGCCAATAGCAGCTTGGAGAACTCAGACCTCCGAGCTCCTTCAGGAAGCTCTGATACTTCTCAGTGCAACATTTCAAGATTATCATGTGTCTGCGCTCCTCTGCAGTGCTCTGATGATGGTTGAGTAGTGGCAGTCAGTATGACCAAGTCCCTGCAGCAGGGAAAGTGGGAATTCCTAAAAGGCACCTGCATGGGCAGTACTGTAGGTGCTGTAGGACATCAGAGTGGTAAATACTTGCATTTTTTGAATTTGAATTCCATGCTGTGGTTTCCTGATGTGACTGTGTCTGAGTTTATCCTTTCTAATTCTTATTCTCCGGTAAGATCGTGGGTGCTAACGAGTCCTGCTTCTCAGGATTTTGCAAGGTTCAGATGTGGTGATTCCACATCATTAGCGTCTATCCCAGGGGTTGACTGATGGAGGAAGGTCATTGGTTAATTATAATAAACCAACTGCTTAGCCTCATAGCTTAGAACAGAGATGGGAGGAGTAAACAGAATAGAATTCTGGGCGGAAGAGGAAGTGAAGTCAGACTCTGCTCTGCTTCCAGAGGGACCGGACAGCTCTGCTCTCTGGAGCAGAGACACCATGCTCAGCTCTCCCAGGCAACTCCAACCCAGAATGGACATAGGCTAGAATCTTCCTGGTAAGCGCACCTTGGGGTGCTTACACACATCATTAGAAATGGGCTAGTCCAGGTGCGAGAATTAGCCTGTAAGGGCTAGAGTTCATGGGCCAAGCAGTTCTTAAATGAATACAGTTTGTGTGTTGTTATTTAGGGCATGAGCTAGCCAAGTGGCCAGGGTGTTGGGGACGCAGCCCCGCCGCTCTTATTTCAACAGTTGACCCATAAAAGTAGTTCATAAACGTGGCCCTTATTTCAGGAACATGATACCACAAAAGCTTTGAAATTTAAGGTCGCATCTTGACAATCATTAAGACAAAGAAATGCTAGAGCAAATTTTCTACAGAGAGGGGAGCTAATGAAGGAAATGAATCCACTATAGCCAATAAGAGGAAGAAGGAGGAGCGAGAGACAGCCTGCCTGTCCCTGGTGACAGTTACCGGGTTTCTGCTTATTTTCCCCGTCTGGAGATGGGCAGTCCTTGTCACCTGTTTTACTTAAGAAGTTGGAAATGAGCTGGAAACTTTGATGGTTCAGTCTCTGGTCAAACCAGGAACTGTACAGGGCTTTAAAGCTTGTCCATGAAGGTGGTAGAAAGAGAAGCAAGCCATGAATAGAATTTCTGCCTGTGAACTCAGCTCGTGAGAAGAAAGCCTGCAGAACCGCTGAAACTTCTGCTTATTGACAACAATCTGGCTGAGATGCTTGAAATTTGATTCAGTTTTTAACCCAGAATAAATGTAAAGAAAATATATCAAACCACGTGTACCATTGTTTAGCTTGAGGGAGTTGTGTTTTTGCTGCCTCATGTCAGATTAGAGGAACTTTAGCACAGATCATCGTTCATTCCCTTAGAGCACACACACGTTAGGCAAGGTCCCAGTCACTGAAATTAAACTGAACACCCGTGATTCAAGTGTACTTGGTGGGAGAGGCATAAAGATTAACTATGCCCCTGCCCACACATTCTTAGGACACACACTATCCAGTAGTGTCTACAGTAGAAACAGAGACAGATAGGAGATGACCGTCTGGGAAGAAAAGGAAGTCTTCACAGGAGAGAAAAAATAATTTTTCAATATACCAAAACAGGAGCATCAAGTAGAAAGAATGCAATTCAACACCAAAAGAAAACCCAGGGGCTCACTCACAACTAAATCCCATCTCGCTACATTAAAACTAATTGTAAATTTGGATTTGGTAAAGTATTAAATGTTGAACATATTAGAAAGCCTATAAATTAAATTATATCCAACTCAATAAAACGTAGTGGAGATTTTGCAAAATGCCAAGCATGGATTTCATGGCTAAGGAGAGAAAAAAAAAAAAAAAAACACAGCAAAGACGGAAATAATAGAGAGCAGACTTGAAGGCTCCATAAGGTGAGATGTGGTAAAAGAGTGTGAAAAACATTTCATGACAGCGTGCCAACAAGGGCTACAAGGGACACAGGTACAAATGCCTGTGTAGGCGAGGCTGGCCCCACAGAGAGACAGCATCCACAGCTCTGCTTCCCTCGGTGTGGCAAGACCTCGTTGAAGGCAAGACCTGAGTACTAGAACATCCTATTTTCTCAGAGAAACACTACTAACATTATATATATATAATATCTCAGATTTTTGATATTGTTTTAAGCTAAATTGTTTCCTTTGTTATCAGTTTGTAGAATCTGTGTTTTCAAAAATATATGCAGAGTGATTTTGATGGGTAAGAGTGGCATCAGGGGAGGAGCTAGGGACAAAGGTTTGAGAAGTGGAGGCTACCCTGCCTGTGTTGTACAACCTGAGGAAAGGTCAATAAAAGGCTCTGAGGAGTCCTCCCGAGGGAAGGCTGTCCAGTGCCCAACACACATACAAGTAACACTTGAAGGATTCAACAGATTTTGCTTAAGAATATACATGCATATAAAAATACATATGTGCATGTAATAATAGTTAATGAAAAAGAAGTCATGAATTTGAAGGAGAGTGGAAATAGGCATATGGGAGGGTTTTGAGGGAGGAAAGGGAAGGAAATTGTAACTAAATTACAATCTCAAACATTAAAAAAGTCTCTGAGTATTAGGTTCATGATCTTTAAACTGGTATTAACAAATATTCCTGCTGGGGTTTTACAAGAAGAAAACGTGAACTAGCATGTAGTAAGATGCTTATTTTTTTTTTTTTTTGTTATCCTTTGAAAACTCCTTGTGAAGGGAGAGGAGGTAAAGGCTGGTTTTTTATTAAGTGTGCATGAATGTGTGCATTGAACACAGGGCCTTGTGCATGTTACATAAGCACTCTATCACATAGCTATTCCTCCGCTGGTTCCTAACGTATGGGGAGGATTTTAACTGGCACAGCTGACTCGGTGGCATTTCAGATACAGAGAGCTAAGACACAGACACTAAAAAGAGAAAGATACCATGCTGGAAAAAAATCGTCTTGCTTTGTTTTGCTGGAACATTGCCTTGAAGGAGCATGGATAGCCAACAGGGCACAGCCAACATTTAGACAATGACATGCGTCTGGGGGTCTTGAGTGCCATCCTGAGGAGTTCCTAAGTAAGAAAATACCAGGTCGGGGCTGTTGTTTGTCTTGTAGTCAATCGAAACTTACTGTCCCAAGGACTGTATTACATTCTTTGGATGCACTGATGAACCAGGCAGACAAGCAAGGTCGTTAATATATTGAAAATGCAATTAGGACAGATTTGGGTTAGCCTGCAATACCTCAGGATTGTAGAGACTAATTGGCAAGGCATTGCTAGTCTCCAGCAAGAAGTGGTGATGGTCTGATTTCAGACAGTGATAGTGAGATGATCAAAAGTAGAAGTGTCAAGAGCTGCACTAACTAGGCAGTAGGAAAGAAAAGCCATGTAGAACACTGGCAGAGCCCGAGCCTTTGGACCGGAGTGACAAAGAAGTTAAGACATCATTGGCAGAAACACTCATTTGTTGATTATAGTAGGTTAACTTTATCCTGCTACAGTTTTTGTAAATGGTCTGTTGATGATCCATTGCTATAATATCATAGGCAAAAATAATTGCTTCTGGAGTGGTGAGGTTTATTATCCAGAGGTAATTCTTCTTACATGTAGAGATATCAAGATTAAATTGTGTTCACTTCCCAAAATATCAAAGACAAAGCCTGAACATAGCATTTAAACTTAGATAACCATTTGTTTTAAGATGTCAGGGAATGAATAGAAAGACTCCAGAGAAGTCTACTGTGTAGAATAAAAATGTTCTCCAGCCAAGTCTCATGCCATGATTTTCTGTATGCAAACCTTAATGCGGTATTATCTGAGAGGAAGTTTGGATTTAAATTTGAGGGCTTAGCTAGACAGCCACATTTTTGTTCTGCAAAAACACCCACAAATACTACTCAAAATGGGTATATTATAATATACATTATAGCAGCAGTTCTCAACCTGTAGGTTGTTACCTCTTTGGGGATCAAATGACACATTCACAGGGGTGGCACATCAGGTATTTACATAATCATTCATAACACCAGTAAAATTACAGTTATGAAGTAGCAACGAAAATAACTTTATGATTGAGGGTCACCACAACATGAGGAGCTGTAATAAAGGGTCGCAACACCAGGAAGGCTGAGAAGCACTGTTCTAGATAGATGTCTAATAGTCTGGTACAAAATGTAGGATGGGACCAGAGAGTTTCTCTGGCTCTATCAACAGAAAGTTGTGCTTTCTGTATGTTTTTGCATTTCTTCTGAGGTAGTGGGGAGTGGGGAGAGGAGACGAGAGGTGGGAGGGGGTCTCCTGACCCCATATTCACTTATCTTATACAGAGTGGAGATGCAGAGATAAAGGGTGATTCAGGTGATAAGAAAAGCAAACTGAGAAAAAGTTTTTTTTCTTGTTCTCCATCTCCATCTGAAGACCCACAATCTCCAGTTAATTTTAACTTTGAATATTAGGAATACTTAACAGAGAAAGACGATCAGTGTTGAAGTGACTGATTATACAGCTGCCCCGATTTCATGATTTCACACTGCATGCATGCATTAAAATAATAAGATGCTTCTATCAGAACTGTTTGCCTCTAGCCCACTGCCTGGCACACGGCTAGTGCTCCGCAGAAACTTGAAGAAGCAAACAGCTGCAAAATGAATGTTTATTTGAGCAGGTGGACTGTAGAGTCAAGTTTATTAGATGATTTTTTGTTTTAGCATTTTGCTATTAGAAGCAAAAGTTCTACCCAAAGAAATTTAGGTAACAAAGTCTGTTTACATCATGTAGCAAGTAAGTTCAAAACTTGGTAGTTACTAATACTGATTTAGATGTTCAAGTTCTCATTTGGGCTCTAAAACCTATTTTTCTATCGAGCTTTTGTTTGCTGCGTTGTGGTAGGTTATGGCTGCACCAGCTGGAGGCATTCCATTTCAAAGGAAGAAGTAGATAAAAAGAGGGAGAATGGAGACAGCCCAGTCTGCTCTCTTTTTACCCAGACTCCCCCTGGGAAAATACTCTCTTTCAACATTTTGGTCAGGATTATACTAGGTGGCCATTCTCAGACACTATGAAAGTTTAAAAAAAATGAATTTTTAGGTCAGAATCTTGGCTATTATGTATAAAGTCAGTTTTCCATTACGAAGGTAGAAAAAAATTAAATAGGTAAATTGGAAGATAGTTAAGAGCATCAACCACACGCATGGATGCTTTATGCCCCTATCTCCTTCAATATACTTAAATTACCCTGTTCTTTGTACTGATTCATTTGCTCCCTAGTTCCATCCAGATTAAAGGCAAAAACTCACATTTTACTCATTTCCCCTATCTTTCATACACAGTCCCTCAATAGGTGTTACTGCATATCTTGACAATACTATAATTTTTAAAGTACATGCGAAATGATGCTTTTAACGTGGTTACGGGAAGAAACACTGGTTCCCTTTTACATCTGTGTGTTAGCTGTGACTCAATTTTATATCCACTCGTTAAGGCAGACGTAGGAAGTTTCAGCAGGGAATAAGAACAAATACAAACAATAAACTGCAAACATTTTTATAATTGTAATAACAGCACAGATAAAACTAAAATCCACATATATAAAATGAAGCTGATTTCCTGTCTCTTTGTCCTCTAATGCATTCTGTATCAGAGATATGTCAATTATCCCACCAATACCAATTCTGTCAAGGCTAGGAAACTTGAGTGGATATCAGCGCAGTTGAAGAACTTTCCCTCTTCCTTGTACCAGGTCAGAAAAATTCCACAATTTAGTTCGAACTATTTTTTTCTTGAGAAACATTGTTCCCCTGTTGCCCAGACTGTGCCAGAACTTGTGTGCCTCTGGCTTCAGTCTTTTGAGTCCTGGGATTCCAGGAATGCACCATGGCACCTATCTTTCTAACACTATCACTCATAATTCTTGAATAAGAATATTTTTCTCTGGGAAATGCTACTCACAGCCCCTTCAATGTCTCTTCTGCATTGCCCACTCCTTGACCTGGAGTCCTCAGATCTTTGCTTGACTTGTTTGAATCCAACCTAAGCTTAAATTCTAGCTAGATTAGATGGTGAGCAGCATTATTTAGCTGGGACCAAAGTTTGCCTTAGACATACTGTCTGCCAGCATTATTACTCCAGCTGGCTGTGGTCATAAGTGTGAAGGGCTCTTCTTTCCATCCCATGAGATGTCTTGCCTAGCAATGCACTGCTCTGGCAGCCACTAGAGGAAGATGCTGAAATCCTACTAGTGAACAGGCCTACTACTTAGTTAACACTAGCTATGCATCACCTAATTAGTAGATACTAGATGTGACATCAGAACTGTAGTCAGGCCTTGTGCTCTCTTAGAGTGATATTGATTTTTATTTTGCATGTGAAGGAAAGTTTCTAATCAGGAATGAGTGATCTGAAGGTAGGGATCAAAGTCTACTTACTTTATGGTTCAGGCTTCCTTGGCCATACAGTTTCTGTAGCAAGTACTCACCTCTGTCAGACAAAAGCTACAGATGATGCTAAGTGAAAAAACTGGGTTCAGGGCCAACGATACAGCCCAAGAGAGAAAATGGCTGCCACACCTGCTGGCCTGGGTTTGATCTCTGAAATCTGTAGATGGAGGGAAAGAAACAACTCCCTCTTCCATCCTCCACATGAACTGCAGTCTTCTGATTTTTGTTTTAGTCCAAACAATCTATTTCATAGACTGTCCATGGCAGGGAAAGTAACGTGATCCAACCACGGCAACCAAGGCAGGTCTTAAATTCAGGTCTTTAAAGTGATTGTGGTCAGTCTTTAACTGACTTGGGATAATTATTCTATAATATTGAGCTTTTACAACTTTAAAATGCAGTTTTGAGATGCTTCATGAACGAAACCATTTCAGACCAGAGGGTTGGAGTTTTACAGTTTGCTGAGGGTTTTATTCTGTTCCATTGATCTAAAGAAATGGAGCTTGAGCTGTATTACATATATAAAAAGCACACTTATTAGGTAATGGTTCCCTGTGACTTTTTCAAACATCCTTAGTGTTGTTTAACTCTCTCTCCTTTCTCTCCCTGTAACATGAAGGGCCAGCTTGTTGGGGTTTCTGTCCTGCCCGGTACCCCACAGACGGCAAGTCCCAATGAAACTCACACAGAGATTTCCATAAGTTATAAAACTGATTGGCCCATTAGCTCAGTCTTCTTATTATCTATTGTAGCTTATATTAACGCATTATTCTTATCTATTTTAGCCACATGGCTCAGTACCTTTTTCAGCAGGGTAGATCACATCCTGCATCTTTGGTGGTCTGGGCAGGAGTGGGAGGAATGGGCTTCCTCCTTCCCAGAATTCTCCTGTTTGCATTGCCCCACCTCTACTTCCTGTCTGGTTGACCTGCCTATACTTCCTGCCTGGCCAATCAGCGTTTATTTAAAATATGATTGACAAAATACAGACAATTCTCCTGCACCATCTCCCTCTGCATCACCTCCCTTTACACCAGCTGATCCCCTCTACCCCACTTTCTCCCTTTTCCTCTTTGCCTAGTCATTTTTTATAAGGTGTCTTTCCTTTCCTTTTTGCAATGGATCCTTTCTTCTTTACTGACTTCTGTAGTTGTTCCAGGTTATATACTAAAATCCAAGGATTTGGTGCTAGGATCCACAAATATGGGTGGAAAGTGGTGTTTGTCTCTTTGGGTCTGAGTCACCTCACTCAGTATAGTATTTTCCAGCTACTCGGATAAACGGACTTTGGAAGTTAGCTTCCTTATTTACTCCCCGATGAGCATTTTACAGACTAGATAAACACATGCTAGGACTATATGTACAATGAGCATTCAGTGCTTGTTAAAGGGAATGGGACACGGATGCCTGCTAAGTTTCTGAAGTAGCCTCCTGCTTAACCAAGGTACATCCTTTATGGCTATAGGACAAAGACCTGTAATTACTGGTCATTTTAGAGTGGGCTCGAAAAAACATAGCTCTACATTGTTGATTTAAATTTTTAAATAGAATAAAATTTCTGCATGGCAAGCTGCTATTCAATGACATTTGTTCCTTCCATTAATAGCCCTGGGAGCCATGGGAAATGCAGCCAGTGTTCCTACACACATTTACATCTTGAGCATCCTTATCAGCGCTCTAACTCTTCCTACATCAGAACTTACTGTGGGCACTCTTAATGTCAAGACTAACTTGAGCTAGATGTACTATAGCACATTCCCAGCTCTCGTTAGTTATAAAAATGAACAAGAAAGGCAGATTGGACCTAGCACATTTAAACTTCTAGGTAAGAGGAAGACACTGCCTTCACTGTACACAGTGGACACACCAGAAGGCTGGGTAGCCTGTGTGTTAGTGCTCAGCACAATCAGAAGGCTAAGAGATGAGTCAATGCCAGAAGGTCAGGAAATGCAGTTACTTTTCCTGTTTCAGCTGCAACTGTGGCCCAAGGCATTCCTATTCTTGGCTCATGTTCTGACCCGTGGCTATGTTTAGAATCTGAGCATCCACGCCTTATTAGGTGATCTGCATTATATTTAAAAACTTAGATCACCCTTGAAAGAATCCTCACTAGCTGATACATTTTTGATAGTCTAATCTTCATCAAGGAGACAGAGTACAACTTGCGGAGAGTGAGGAGGTACTTATAGTTGACGACCTGAAATTTCAGATATATGTAGCTCTGGAACTTGCAGGATGAAAAAAAAACTATTCAAACAATAGGATACGACTTTGTTTCTTCAGATTTCAGAATCTTTAAGTATTTCTATTAAAGTGAATAAGAAAATCATCATGTGATCCACTTTTGGGCCAAGAGCTCTAGTACAGCTTGTCAATGCCGCGTAAGAAGCACTGGTGGGACCATCCAGTATACAGTTAAGGAAGTGGATATAGAGGTAGAAAAAAATTCAGGCCATTCGGCCAGTAAATGATGAAGTTAGAATTTAAGCAGAAGAAGCTAACTATTGTCTAAATGAAGCATTGTTCCAGAATGAACAACAACTTCATAAAACAAATAAACAAAACCACTGTATTTAGTAGAAAATGAACTAGATGAGAAGGAAGACAGAAGAAATAACATATTCCAGTCCTCTGTTCTCTAGATAACTGTTATCACAGAAAATCTGCCATCTGGTGTTACTGTCCATCACTGAGCAGTTAAAGGGGAGGTACAAGCCACAATCACCCACCAGCACACACCACCCGTGTTCTCAGGAGTTAGTGACCCACCAGCACACACCACCCGTGTTCTCAGGAGTTAGTGACCCACCAGCACACACCACCCGTGTTCTCAGGAGTTAGTCTATCTGGTTCTTGTGCGAAGCTGCTCGAGTTACAGCAGCTGTACACTCTTAGTGGCCCGAGTCAGTTATTGGAAAATGGAAAAAGACTGGGGCTTTTACCCATTATTTTAGACTCACTGTGGTGGTTTGAACGACAATATGCTTCCCACCCCGACATGTGCACTTAGTCCTGACTGACAACTAAGAGTCTGTCTTTGTTGGAGTATGTGTTCTCTTTGGAGATGTTTTGTTGGGAGGTTTCAAAAGCCCAAGCCAGGCCCAGAGCCCAGTGTCCCTGACCCCTTCTCTGTCTGCTGCCTTTGGGTCAGGGTGTAGCTCTCAGCTGCTGCTTCAGCACCATGCCTGTCTGGGGCCATGCTCCCCGCTATGCTGGTCATGTGCTGACAGCAGAAGCGTAAGTCAGCCCCCAAGTGAATGTTTTCTTCTATGAGTTGCCGCGGTCATGGCGTCTCTTCTCAGCAATAAACAGTAACCAAGACACTCGTGAACCTGCTAGACACTGGCAGGCCATGTGCAGATGTCTTGGCTTTCTCTCCCTGGGCCTGGGGTAGTCTGCTTCTCCTCACTACTTCAAATGATTTTGTTGGAGGAGTAAGAGATAAACAAAAGGGCATAGTGATTTTTACAGGCAGAAGTTTTAAAAGCCAGTACTCCTTCCAACTTTGTAACTGGCCGGGTGGAAGGAGATACTGAGTGCCCCGTCCTCCCAGGCGCACAGTCAGTCCTGCAGCAAAGCTTAGACTACGCTGACTGATAAACATTTACACGCGATTTTCACGCCTCCGGCAGAGCACGAGTGTAGTAAGTACAGCAGAAGAGGACTGGCGTTCTTGGCAGTCAGATAACAGGAAATACCCTGGTGTTTTCAAAAGCCTAGAAATGGCATCCAAAGGAAAGAGACCCAGCGCTCCAGCTCACACCTGATTAGGGTTCTCTGAAAATACAAGCGTAGAGATTCTAATTCTCGGATTACCTGAGGAGCACACTGTCCTTCCCATTCATGCAGACATGAGTCTACATACCTTCAAGACAATTTGGACATTTTGACTACTTTGGTCAAACTGAAGCCACTAGTCAGAACACAATATTCTAATATCCTGATGGATATGATAAAAGTCAGCAGAGCAACTAAGGACTTTTATTTTCTTTTCCCCTTTTTCTTTTTAGTCCTACTCAAAATGAGTGATACTGAGTGTTAGGGGCTTAAACGGGAAGAAATTGAAGTCCATGACAGTGATGACTTAATAATGTTGCAAATTACAGTTTTTAGTTCAGGTAATTTAGCATACCAAATCACAGTTTAATTTCTATCTACAGAGCCCAGGCATGTACAATAGTGTATGGGATAAGGGCAAGGCGGGATGGAGGGGGTGAGGAAAAACCAATAAGAAAGCTCTAATATGGGTGCCCTTGCAAGACTAATAGTTAGGACCCGGGGATGTAAATGATTCAGGGGCTACAGCCCTGAACTTCCTTGTTTCATTTTGTTCTGGTGCCTGTTTCTCGTGCTTGGTGGAATGTGCGGAGGATCAAGTGCCCAGAGGGAATGCATACAGTGTGCAGAGCTCTTACAGCTGCGGAAAGAATGACTGAGGCTGTTAGCAAAGGAGATGCCATGTGTCCTTGACTCCGCACCAAGCGAGGTAGGGAAGGGAGAGGGGCGAGCTGAACCACTTAGCCATTTGCCATCTGTTATGGGCTCTGCTTTACAGATTGGATAAGCTACCATTCCCTTCACTCACACAGCTGGCTCTGTATTCAAAGTAGCTTCTTCAGCTCTTCAGTCAACTCACCTGGCTGCAGCAGTGTCTGTGGGCAGAAGACTTTCACTGTGAAACGATATCAGAGTTGTAGTGACTACACAGTTCTAAGGCTGAGACTCTGCACTTGCTTGGGAAACAGTAATGTGAGCCTGTCAGTCCCACCCAGTCAGCACACAGCTTGATCAAATGTTCCGACTCTGGAATCGACATGCTCTCACGTGGGTTTGCATCCTTAAGTTAAGGGTCAAAGACATAGGGTACTTTACAAAGCCACAGGTCCAGCCAGTCAAAATAACTTTTGCATCCCATCCCTTTCTGCGGTACAGAAGTGATAGAACAAGGAATGTGTATTTTAAAACGGTGCCTAGATTACTCTGAAAACTACATAAGGACATTTTGGGGAGTGGAGTGGGATATGTGTATTTGTTTTCTGTTTGCCTTAGACAGTTTCATGCAGTTCAGGTTGCCTAGAGCTTACTATGAATCCAAAGCTGACCGTAAACTACTAACTTCCTTGCCTAGATCTCTTACATGCTTAAATTACAGGCACCCCCTGCATGCCAGGTGAGATTGTTTTTGTTGTTGCTGTTTGT
>NW_026068085.1:1642669-1833579 GCF_014885135.2 Alexandromys fortis
TGCTGCTGCTTGTTTTGTCTTTGTTTTTTGTTTCTAAACTTATCTGACTAGGTTAAAAAAAACATAACCAACCATTCATAAACAAAAGCAACAGCAACACAAGACACCCAAGAAAGCAAAACAGTCCATATAAGTAGAGCTGTAGCATCCAAACTGGGGTAGAGAGCTATTAACCATTGCAGCATATAAGCATAACCTTGGCTTGGACTCTAAACCTGGACCTATGCTAGCCCATGCTATGTAACTAATATGGACTAGAAAGAAGCTTAGGATTTAAGTCACCAGCACCATAGAAAACCCTACCCAAGCTCTATGCCTGGTAGTTGCTGTGAGAGTTTTTGAATGGGGATGGCAAATAAGCCTTGAACCCAGGGGATTTGGTTGAGACTCACCGTGTGGACAGAGAAGGATGGACTCTGAGTCACAGTTGCTTAGCTGGAGAGACCCCATAGTGGAAAATCACACAGCAGCAATGCTAACCCACAGCAATTACAGAGCCCCTTTTCATAAAATGTAAAGTGCTGGTCCTCTGAGGCCAGGAGTAGGCAAACAAAAGATTTCGTTTGCTTCTTACACTGCAGTTTCTAGAGAACACCTTCCCACAAGCTGTTAGTCCTATTCTCATGCAGTATTTACAGCTACTAATGATTATTCCCTCTGGTTTTCTACTGCTTTCTTCTGGAGGGATGTCAAGATTGCCGTATCCTTGCAGGGCAAAGGAGAACAGATTATACATTTCAACGACTCCATGTGGGCAAAGATAATCAATACATAAAGTGTGATAGTGTCTAGTAGCTAAGTGGGAAGAATGTGTTTCTCAGAAATCATCTACTGTTCTGCTTTAGAGGACAGTGGCACATGGTGGCTCTGCACAGGACAGAGGTACTCACTGTGCATCCACTTTCAAGCATGCTTCCATTTGCCTACAGCCTCAAACAGTGCATTTGATTAATCACTTGATTAACACAGAAAAATGCACCCACCTCTGTAAAATCCCCAACATTGGAATTGTCATCTTAAAATGCAAAGACAGATGATAACGTTCACGCAGAAGAACCTAGATCTTCACAGAGTAACTTCTCCATTAGAAATTATATTCAGAGAAATCCCTGCCTCTTCTGTGTATAGAAGCCTGGGCTTGGGATGGAAGGGATGTATAATTGGCGTGCAGGCTCTCAAGAGAGGAGCATCATTGAAGGAAACATTGAAATAATTACTAAGTATGTGGATAAAAAGAGGCATGGTAATAGTTACAGGGGCAGGAAAGGAGAAGGAAAAGCAGAAAGAAATCAGTCTTAGATGATTTTAAAATATATATTATTTACCTGAGAGAGTTAAGGTGTATTGGCTATGCTTTTAAAAGCTGGTCTTAATTACCCCAGAGGTTGGAATTCTATATGAGATAAATATATTTTTAGATAGTTTGCTAAAATATGTATAATTTACTTAAGGAAAAAAGGACTGTGTTCTCTGGAGCCGATCTGCCCTCACAGGTAAATACAAATTGAAGTAGATTCCTAAGCAGCATAATATCTGCAGCTGCTGATGGAGTGGAATGCCTGCGAAGGAGCTAGCAAGGTCCGTCAGTTAAGCACATAATAAAAATGTATTGAAAAAAAATACATCATTTTCTCAGTGGACTATAATTGGCTATGCATAGTAAAAAGTCTTATTTTCAGAAACGAATTCTGCATCCATAGGGTTTTAAATCTCAGTAACTGTGTTATTTTTAAAACTCAGAATGCTAAGCAATATTAGTGAGAGTGGCAGAAGGGCCACATGGTGGATGTCATTCTACAATTTACAACTCTCTTTGACATCTTTTTCCTTCCAGTTTTTTTGAAAGCAGATGTCACCTAAAGTCATAGGTGACACATTAAAAAAAATGGAGAAGCAAAACTCAGCTTCGCCTCGTTCTCTGATTGATGCTTTCAGACATTCTATGAGTACAATTGACTTTTAAAATATAGCTTTCTATTACATGTATATAATATACATGCATATATATTTCTATTACATGCATATAATACGAAGATTTTTTTCTATAGCCAATCAAGAAAAGTGAGGAAGACACAAAGATGTCTGTGGTACCCTAACTACCTAGCTGTGCCGTTTATGTGTGGTTTGGTTTAAATTCTTCCTTATACTACTGACTGAGAAGCTTCCCAGCACATTAGTCTCCCGGCTCATTTCCTCAGTTTTGCTTTCACATCGACACTATGCTTTGGTTATATACAGCTATAGATGAAACCAGGTATGGTGATACATCCCTAGCACTTGGGAGGCAGGGGCAGGTGCATCTCTGTGAGTCATAGGCCAGCCTTGTCTACAGAGAGGGTTCCAGTTTAGCCAGGATTACATAGAGAGACCCTGTTTCAAATACACACACATACACAAACACACACACACACACACACACACACACACGAGAGAGAGAGAGAGAGAGAGAGAGAGAGAGAGAGAGAGAGGCTCATCTAACAACATAAACTCAGAGTGAAAAGAGAAGAGAATATGCATGTAAATGGAAACAAAATAAAGCAAGAATTGATGTGCCTATTTGAGCCTGTTATAACAGATTAAGAAAAATATCTGTAAAAACACACCCTAACTTTGAATTTTGACATGTGTATATTGAGTTTGAAGTTGTCTGTTGTTATCAGGAAGCTAAGGAGGGCCTGTGGTAGCAAAGAGGGGAAGCTTCTTTGAGTGGGAAGAGGATAGCTAAATACATGTGATATGAAGGTAGAGGAGACACATTGGGGTTAAAATTGTGGGATATAAGGCCAAAATTAAGAATGTATGAAAAAGCCTTGTGGAAGCCTACTACTTTGTAAGAATTTTTTTTTAATTTTTAAAATAAAATTAAATGGAGGTACTTTGCTTGTACACCAGAAGACGTGGGTTATTAAATGAACATCTCTGTTTCAGGTATAGTGTGCTTCCCTACAAACTACTGGGCTCCCCAAACAACACACGCTTACTGGTACTGTACTCTGCCCATCATAAACTAGAGGGTAAGACTCTGTTGCTGAAGAGAACACATTTTTCTTAAATCACATAGACACAGCAGGCTACACCTGACCCACTTCCAACAGTTAGCTTTCATCGCGGTGGAAAGCGCTGTGCCAGTGACTGGGGGAGCCGTCAACTGACTTCCTCCGTGATGAACTCTGCGTGCTGCAATACCAGCCTGTCAGGTGAGATGTGCCCAAGCCTTCAATAATGGCTTGATTGCTACAGGGAAAAGGAACTGTTTTCTATTTGGATTTGATGTCTATTCCACATGAAGGCGTTCATGCCTGATACCTGAGACCTGGTCAAAAGCCCACGACTATGGAAATTATAGGCTCTAGGTGGGGAAACCTGTTATCAATGTTTTGACAAACAGTCACGTGTCAAACCATCTAAATATTTTTATTCCAATAGGTTAATGCTGTTGCCACCATAAGTTAGAGAAACTTCCTGCAGTGGGCCGTAGTTAATGCAATGGTTTCTAAATGCTCAAATTACTGAAAACAAGTGACTTGTGGATGCTCAGCTCTAAAAGTTTCCACAACCCCTCCAATTCTCAGAGAACATCGCTGAAAAGAACGTAAGGGTCAGAACATGGGAGGAGTGCAGTAAAATTATGTCCTGACATCACAGGGCAGTTGCACTCATGAACTAATAGCCGCTGTGATTACCTGAACAGGACCTCCATGAGATCCATCCAGTCAGAAATTCTATCGGGGTAGGAAAGGGTCTCAGAGGCTTCCCTTCTAGCTGAGGAGGTATTGGGGTATCAGCAGCAACTGACTGCAGAGGGAGGGACTATCACTTTCTTTGGCGGTATGGTGGCACAGCACTAACTACACTCAGTGGGTTTACTAGCAGAGGACAGTGGGAGGAACAAGTACTGGGAAGAGCCGGAGAGCTGGTGGAGGGACTTGGAGATAGATGTTATCTAAATACATTGTGTATAAGTGTGGAATTATCAAAGAACAAACACAAATTATCTTAAACCGACAGGAGTTTTATGACGAATAAGGGATCAAGTCATCAAGAACACATAAAATTATAAATATGTATGTACTCAATACCAAGTCTCCCAAATACATAAAGCAAGTATCGTCTATAAAGGGAAAGATAGATACTGAAGCAGGAAGAGTTGAGGGACTGGGTACCCACTTTCAATCATGGGTAGATCGTGGAAAGCAAAAATCCTCACGAAACATTTAATTTAAACTACGCTAACGCAATAGCCATGCACAGGTCATTTCATTGTCTTTTGCTGTCTACACAGGCTCTGTTGTACTTGTCCTCGCTGTTTGTGTGTGTTCCACTCTAGGATGGTTAAGTGCACCATCTGAACTGTCTTTGGCTGCTATAACCTCCTGTTGTATGTCACCATCTCTATTGATGTGGTCATAGTTGCTTAAATATTTGTATGTTCATTTTGTACTATCATTTTACTCTCTACTGTTATTTTAATTCTCTACCTTTATCAAGGGCCTCTCATCCAAACTTTCATATTCACAACAGTGACCATTCCTTTTTCTTTCCTAGGTCATGCATCCTCAGCATCCACCATCCTCGCCCAGGACATCCTCACAAAGCCACCCACTATGATCTACTTTCCATCCTCCCCACCTCTTCCAAGACATTCACCCCTTTCTATCCCAGCTCTGAATTCTTCCTTCTACCTTGTTGTCTGCTAAAATTATGTGAACTCTCTATTTCTAAAACAAGTTCCAAGCCCTCACCAGCTCTATGATCCTTTCTCCCTTTCTCTGGCCCATTTGGAGCCAGACTGTGGTGCCCACAGCTGCCCTGGGTTTGTGTTTCAGCTCTCACCAGGCCAGGATACAAGCACTGAGACCACAGGCAGTCTCACTACCAGTGCACATGCCATTATCCCTTCAGTCTTCATCTCCCGTGACGGTGTTTAATTCTAGTTCAACTTCTCAGAAATCTTGATTTCCATTCCACGGAACCTTTCTTCTTCCTCTATCATGCTGACGTCTCGCTTTTATAGTCTATTCTGGGGTCCTCTGTGCCTTCACAGAGGCATGTTCCACACTCTTGTCTTGAGCCCTCTTCCTTTTGCTCTTAACACTCTCCGCTCCAGTACTTTCCTTTATTTTTAAAGGTTATGTGTCAGATTTAAGTCCCCGACTGTAATCTCTCTTTAAACTCCAGATTCCTGTCATCTATTTATCATCTGTGAGAATACCCAGTTTGATGGTCTGATGACATTTTGAACTCAACATGCTAGAAACAGAAGTAATTTTTTTTTTTACCTGTAGAAGCTATCTCTATTCAGAACTGCTGTCCGTCTTAGAAACATGATATAACATGGACCCCTGTGGGTCTAGGACAAGTGAAGCAGTACAGGAATGCATGCTGCAGAGAGTATACTGCTTCAGGTTTTACTTCCTAGCACTGTGGGTATAATTACCCTTAAGAGACGCATATAAATGTTGAAAAGAAGAACAGAAATATAACGACAAAATGAAGATCCCTTGAAAGACAATTTCTCTTGCTTATTATGAATCAGCATACAACAGGGGTAGTTGGAATTAGCGTGAGACTATGAGGCCCAAATCACTATTATCAAAGCATTTATAAGATGATAAAGTTCATAATTTTGTGTGCTATAATGCGTCATACTTATTATAGTATTTAATTATTACCACACAAATTTATAGTGTTTGCGTGGGGACGGCACATGTAAAGGCCTCGTAAGTTAGGTAGAAATGTTGATATCAAGTCTCTACAAAGAAGGCCTATCTCTCAAATGTGCCTGCCAGAAACTTTGCTTCCACTAAGTCCTTGAGAAGAGACATCAGGTAGAGTTCTCAGTACCAGGTAAGCAAGTCTTAAGATTCTGATTTTTTGATAGCTTTCATGTAGAAATCCAAACGCAGTCCCAGAAGATTCAGAAGTTAGTCCCACTTGGAAATGTTACCTACCCTTTTACTGTCTGTCAGCAGTTAACCACTTAACACAGGAGAAGCGGAAGGCCAACAAAAAAAACATGCCTGCACTTAATTCCAAGTGACAGCTAATATGGTACATTAAAGGCTTAATACTATACACATGGTAGTTATATAAATAGTAGCATTAAAAGGGGTTATAGCATCACTAAGACACCCTAAATCTAAAACACTTAAAAAGCACATTTGCAGCACAAAGTTATCTGAAATTATTTTAATTGGTCTGAAGAAGACTTCAGATTAGTGATGAGCTTTGACTTCTTTGATTATAAAAGGGAAACACAAATGAATGCTTTTTAGGCTAATATCATTCCCAGGAAACTACCATATAACCTATGCTACTTAAATGCCATTAACTACCGGTGAGCGATATTTTCACATTTTATGTAAATTTTGTTTCCTTGAAGGTTTCACTTCTAATAAATATAGCTGGTGCAAAAAAAAAAAAAAATCTCTTTTTGCATCCATTACTAAGAAACTTTGGTAAGGGGAATGGGGAGGAGGGAACAAGTTAAAGACAGAATGCATTTTACTATTGAAGTTTTCTTTTTAAAAGTGATATGAAAAATAATCCAGTTACACTCTTTAGCTGAACTGCTTACAAATAACTTATCTTGAAAATAAATCAAGTAAATCTGTCAGTTGTGGGAATTTATTTTCCACGTGTTATCTAGAGATAAGCCAGGCTGTACGACTAGATTTCCAGTGACATAATTGTGCATGAATTCTGATCTGATTTGGTATTACATGGTACAAAAGCTGACACATTTTCTCTAATATACTCCGTTAGACTGGAAAGAAATCACCAAGCAGAAAACCTGAAGACTTTGATTCAGAAATGATTGACTTTGAGGTTAGCTAGATGTAAAAAGGACTTGTTCAACTACCCCAGGCCCTGAAGACTCCAACAAGCAAACTTAACACAGGGTGGTTTCTCTGGGGGATAATAAATAAAATCTTACATTATCACACTTCTCCCTTGTTTATCGTATGCTCTGTGTGTGTCTCCAAAACATTCAAGTGTGGAATCAAAAAGAGTACAGATGCTAGACCCTGCCCCCAAGTCACTGCTGATCCTACATGACTGAGACACAGGAACCAATGCAGGCAACAACATAAAACGTTTGTTTTAGCATCTACATGATGCTGCATTTCTACAGCAAAGAAATAGTAATCCATCAGTCCTTAAACGCCAGGGAAAACAGCAGCTAGCGCCATTTAACGGGGACTTGATAGAACTGTTTATGGTTGACAGCAAATGTTTCAGGGATATTGTAATCTTTTAAGTTCTCTGAGGAAAGTTCTTGAACAAATTAACAAAATGCCAGATATAAACCAATGTCAGTTTCAAATTATATTTTCTTTCTTTTTAAAATAAAAATAGTAATTACTGTGGGCAGAGCTAGAAGACAGACTGATGGAATCAGTTCTCTCCGTCTACCATGTGGGTCTCAGGGTTGAACACTGCTCATCAGGCCTGGTGATATACACCTTTACCTTTGAACCACCTTGTCAGCCCCAAATTATATTTCCCAAAAAGCAGAAGCTACATTGTTTTAAAGAAGGAAGCCTTCTACAGTCTCCTTTTCTCATGTGGCCTTTTATTTTTGGCAACAAAACCTAATAGGTAAATCCTGGGCTTCTAGAAGCCAGCACAGTGTCAATTCCCCTTTATCAGTAGAGGACAGTGACTGTTGAAAAAGTTACACAGAAGGTCTGTAAGAGATCCTTTGTAACACTTTCCTAACTCATAATTAGCAACTAACTTCAAGAGAGAGCTTAGCCAGAAGGAGAACCTTTCAGTTGGGATGCTGTCTACAGGCCAGATCACCCTTCATTCTCGTAAGCCTAAACCAAAACATAAACATATGTGGGCTGATAACCTGAGGACAGCCACATATTTGAAGCTGTTCATTGTATTTTGGAAATAACCTAAACTCCTTCTTGAGATTGAGTCTTCAATAGGAAATAGGCTCCGCATTCTTAATGTTGTAGAATATCAACTAGATTCTTCCACCACTGGAAAATTATGGTTGATTCTATTTTTCAAAGATGCTTATATAATCTCCCTATCTCACAGGTTCTTATGCAATATGACCTTCATATTTATTATCAAGAGGTAAAACTGGACAACCTGCCAGTGGCCATGTCTCCAAAGCATAAGGGCACCCCCCCCAGCATCCACCAATTACTAACACTCAGGAGTAGGACCTGAGTGCCCCTTACCCTGTCCATTCTGGCATTTTCACTGGCATTGCCTTAATCCCACCCAGGAGCACATACACATTACTAGTTGAACTAAGGAGGTTATTAATAACAACAAAAAAGGAGGACTTGAAATTGGGAGGAAGATGAGGTGGGTGACTGGGAACTGGGAGGAAATAGTGGGATACAGATACAACCAAATACTTTATATAAATGTTTGGCTTTTCAAATAATAAGTTAAAATAGTTAAAAGAAGAGATTGAATTGGACCTCCCTGTTCTAGAGTGTGGAATGGCCTTGGTGTCTTACCCGACCAACATGCTGTAGTAGAGGTGACTATCTGGGGTTTCTCAGTCTAGGTCAAGCCTTGGTCTTCTGCTCATGTCTCTTGGAACTCTTGAGTTTTTAAAATTTCCCTCTCACAACAAAGCTGTTAGAGCGGGAACTTCCCAGGCGAGCCTGGCTACCCCACTGAATGAGGGAACATGTTGTCAATATTCTACAGGTGTGGCTATGGTCATAAAAGCTGGGCTTGGGAAATAGACAAGTATTTATTTAAACTTTCCTTGCTCCACTTCAGTTGAGATTTTTAGTGAGCTATGTAACTTGGTTTTTTGTTTTCCTCTTTTTACCTGTAGGACAGACACAGGGTGACTGTTCCGCTGTTGCTTATCCTGCCAGTATTGCACTGGGTGTGACTTGCACCAACATTGAGCTAGGCATGCCTGCTCTATGCTTTTTCCTCTTGGTCAGCTCTTGAGGCAGCAACAGCGTCCCGTTGCTTTACATTCGACTTTCTTTCTTCCATGTTACACCTGGGCTACACATGGAAAGCACATGGGAGGGGACACACCCTGTGTACGGTCCTGCTGCCATTACTTTTCCAAGTGCTGTCAAGACCCAGGGCCCAGGGGCCTTGACCTGGTAAGCACATAAAATGATTCCTCCATCTTTGCTGAGCAGAATGGGTTATGGCCGTGCTAACTGCACACCATTTCTAAATGACTCAATGGAATTTCTTAGGTTTCTCAAATTGGCTTCTCTCTATACTGTCGTCATTCTTACTGAAGCTGAAGATGCCACTATGTTTTTCTTTTTTTAATTTAATTTTATAACATTTTTTTCATTTACTTTACAAACTGACCACAATTCTCCCCTTTCTCTTCTCCCATCCCCCCTCACTCCCATCTACCCACCTCCCCATTCACTCCTTCTCTGTCTCTATTCAGACAGGGGCAAGACTCCCATAGGACTGAAAAAAGCATGGCTGCCTCTATTTCTTATCAGAGCTATTTTAGAAACTCCTAGAACATTTCTTCCAGTTTATCTACTTCTTATTTTATCCCCTGCCCTTTGCCAAAGCTCTTCTTTTATATTAATGAACACTTTTTTTGCTGTTAATTTCCGTTGTTCACCATATTATACTATATGAGCACATTTTTGTGAACTATTTGTTGAATGTTGTGCATATTTAACCTTATATTAGCTTGATGTAACAAGTTCACATCTTTTGTTTGTTTTAAGTCAGGGTCTTATCCTATAGTCTAGGCTGTCCCTGAACTCACCATGTGACTAAAATTGGTCTCGAACTTAAAGACAACTCGTTTCTCACTGCTACTGGTGTTTAAACCAGGTCTGTGTCAACATGTCTGGTTGACTGTACATCCTCATGGTGCACGAGGTGATATTATGGTACCTTTAGACATTGGGTATTGATGGGGTTGGAGTACTTAGGCTGTACATCATCTTGATGAAAACCTTCAGAATCCTTTCCTTGTAGTTATTTGGACTAGCAGAATGCTATTGAGTATAGGTGCAGTTAGCACCAGAACAGCTTCTCATTGGGAAGAACCATTAGTGGACATGAAGATCTCTCTTTAAAACACAAATTTAATCACAAAAAATCCAACTTTAACTGCCTTTGGGAGATTTCTTTCAAATTCCATAGATGAGGACTGAAGATTCCAGAATCTGAAATTTACATTTCTTTTGTCATCTTTATCTTTCCTCCTGACTTTTCTTTCTTTTATACTGTGTTTGATGTTCCTTTTGGAAACTACAGCTCCCAGACTCCTCCTGGATTACGGATACCTGCGTGCGCGGGCACGCCCAGGTGTAGGACATTTCTCCCAGATACCCTCACGCTTCCCGTTAAAAAGCGAGCTTCCACGAGGTCTCGCTCTCTCTTGCCCTTTACCCTTGTGTGTCCTGCACACCTGTCCCTTATCGTGTCCCCCTCCCCCCCATTAAAGTGCACCCACGTGGGAGCTGCGTGTCTTGTCTGTCCTGTGTTTGTCTACACACACACCCGCTTTAAAAGAATAATAATGTTGACCTTAATTTTTAATGCCACACCTTCTAGTACATTTGAATGCATCTTTGAGACATAAATAAACATTACCTTTTTGGTGGAGCATTTGCTAACAATTATTATGAAATGTAACATAAGGGGGGCCGGCTTATTGGGGTTTTCTGTCCTGCCCTATACCCCACAGCCCACAGGCCCCAAAGAAAATCACACAGAGAGCTCTATAAGTTATAAACCTGATTAACCCATTAAATTAGGCTACTTATTAGCTCTTGTAGCTTATATTAACCCATTATTTTGATCTATATTAGCCATGTGGCTCAGGACCTTTTTCAGTGGGGGTAGATCACATCCTGCTGCTTCGGTGGTCTGGGCAGGAATGGGAGGAATCAACTTCTTCCTTCCCAGAATTCTCCTGTTCTTATTGCATCATTTCTACTTCGTGTCTGGTTTTTCCACCTATACTTCCTGCCTGGCCAATCAGCATTTATTTAAAACATGATTAACAGAATACAGACAATTCTTGTGCAATGAGAAGGTAGTTAGCCCCTTTCCCCTCACCAACATTGCTTGTAATTTTATTGTGACATTTTTCTTATTGTATTATTATTATTATTATTGTACATTCAAATGTACTAGAAGGTGTGGCATTAAAAATTAAGGTCAACATAGTATAAAAGAAAGAAAATTCAGGAGGAAAGGTAGAGATGACAAAAGAAATGTAAATTTCAGATTCTGGAATCTTCAGTCCTCATCTATGGAATTTGAAAGCAATCTCCCAAAGGCAGTTCAAGTTGGATTTATATCATAATAATAATATGATTGGTTTTTCGAGACAGGGTCTCTGTAGCTTTGGAGCCTGTCATGGAACTAGCTCTTGTAGACCAGGCTGGCCTCGAACTAACACAGATTCACCTGCATCTGCTTAATGAGTGCTTAAAGAGATTAAAGGTGTGTGCCACAACTGCCCAGATCTCCTTATTGAATTATTTATCTGTGTGTATGTATGTATATATACATATTGCTTAGAGCCCTTAGCTAGTAGCTCCCAAAAGGCTCATATTGTGCCTGATACATAGTCATGTGTCTCTCAATCTCTATTTCTAGGTTAGAAACATCACTTTTTTTTCTCTTTTGGATAATTTATTATCAATGCTGAGTGCAGATTATCAATCCCTAGAAATGGACCCATTGCCTCAAACTCAGATCCAACTGCCTCCACTGAATGCAGCTGTCAATGTAAATTACATAGAACATCCATCAGCAATCACTTAGTTCACTTTCTCTTTCTTTTAAACAGAATTCAGTTATAATTAATATAATTGATCATATTAATATAAAATGAATATATAATATAAACATATAATAATATACTTAACATACAATATAATGTAATTAGTATAACATATATGATAATATAATAATAGCATATTAATATGATATATTAACATAACAGCAAGTCATCAACTAAGGGTTCTTGTCAAGATTATTAGTGACCTCTATAATACCAATTTTAGTTAACAAATCCCAAATTTTTATCTTCTTTTCATTAGTATTGAAAGTTGGTCATTCACTGTTGCTCAGTCTATATTTGCTTGACAGGAAATTGTCTTCATTTTTCTGTTACCTCTTGATAATGTTGCTTGTTTCCCTTAATAATTTTTTCTTCTTAACTACAGAGGGTATGTGTATCTCAGATTTATCCCAAGTCCTTGTCATCCATCTTATTCTAGTCTATTCCCACTGATATTATCTTGCTTCTTATAAAATGTCATCTATAACATGAAAAATTTGCAAATAAGATATATAAGTTTGCCTCTAGGTGTCAAGTTTATATATTCTTCTCTGTTCTGAATATGAGTGTGCATGTTTGCATATATGAGCTTTAGGGTGAATGTAGAAACATCACTTTTAAAGCCCTCCTCCCGTATGTTAAATCTTTATCTGAAGTTCCATTTAAGGGTTGGTAAAGGGAAAAGGTTGGTCTGTGTATTTAGGAGGAAAAAATATTTTACTTCCTTTCTGGTGCTTTCTGTTTTTATAAATTTATGCTCTGGGGCTGGGGAACTGGCTCAGGGGACAATCAGCTGGCTATGCAAACATGATGACCTGCGTTTGGATCCACAGAACTCATCTCAAAGCCAGAAAGCCTTGGAAGCCACCTGCAATCCTAGCACAGGTGATCTCTGGATCAAGCTATCTAGCTGGAGTAGGCAGAATCAGTAAGCTCAGCTTCACTAAGAGACTTTAGTCAGAAAATAAAGCAGAGAGGGGTTGAGGCAGATGCGTAATGAAAGCGTTGGGCCTCCATCTGTATAAATCCATACATACATGTACCCACACACATTGGAACATGCGTATACATATATGTATGCACCTCCCACAAATTCCATGTTCTATTTCAAAATGGAGTGAGTGTGAAGTCCCAGAACGGCATGGAGTGGTAAGGGATGGAAGGCTGGACCCACCAGAGTAGACTAAGTGGCTGAACTAGACCCTTCTGAGACTTTGAGGCTATGAAACAAAAGTCATTTGCTGCACTCAACTCTACCTGCCCATTCCCTTCCTTCTGGGCTAGCTTCTTTATTCCTGGACTGGGGTAAAAAGAGTAGCATCCATCTGGAGAGTTCCAGCTTTATTACAGAATGCAAAGGTGCAGGGCCAAGTGTGGCATGTGTCAGCCATAATGTCATGCAGCCAGGCCTGACATCAGTGCATAGGAGCTTAAAGTGTAAACATGGCACACTCTGCCAGAAATGCTACAGAATGTAAGAATGCACGGGACACCACCACTGCTACTAAGGTCTCTAGTCATTTCTCGATGAGAATCTAGGAAAACACCCATTTCTACATGAACATATGCCTTGCGTCTTTGTTACTCCGACTCTAGTGTAAGCTGGAAAACTTCTGAGAAAAAGGCCCAGAACCATTACATTTTCATATTTATTGTTTTGCTACTAATTGTGGAGTCACAGACTGCAAAGTTTTCAGTACTTCTTTTGTGCAGTGAGAGCCAGTATCAGTTAGCTGGGGTAGCTCCAACTGCCTACCTTTGAAAATTCATCAAGCAGTGAACATCAGCTTCTTCATGTGGAGCCCAGGCTATCCCCAGGCACACTATGTAGTTGAGTATAACCTTAATCCTCCTGCTTCTACTTCGGAAGCACTGAGATTACAGGCACATGTCATGTCACCATGTTGTTTTCTTTTTAATTTAAGTTTTATTATTTTTGTGTGTAGGGCTGTGGAACAAATCCACAGTTTTCTACATGTTATGCAAGCACTCTGCCAACTGAGGCACAACATCAGCACTAAGCATGATAGGAACTGGGATTTTACATGACTCTAGATTTGCCTTGGGAACAAAGGCCAAGAACAAACTCTTCTGTACTAACCCTATCACCAAAGACAGGAACTGATACGTGACTTGTAGCAAGTCTTTTTCTGTCCTATCAGTCAGCTCTCAATGACATGCAGACTTCAATTGAAAGCTCTGCCTATAGTTTATGCTTGCTCCTAACTATCTCTCATAACTTAAATTAACCAATTTATATTACTCTATATTCCATCACTTGGAATCACTCTTCCATTTTGTATCTTCTGTTTGCTCTCTGTGTCTCCTGGAGTCTCCAGCATGCCTAGATTCCTCCGTCCCTTCCTTTCTCTCCCTGGAAACCCCACCTATCCCTCCTGTTCCTCCTCCTATTGACCTTTCCGAATTTATTATCCCAGTCCCAGTAATACAGTTGTACACATGTCCCCCACAGTTACTGAAGATTCTGGTGCAGCCAATCATTTCCTAAAATTGTGCGCTTATCAGATAGCCCCAGTATTACTGAATCTTTGACATTCCCTTAATGGTTCCTTTTGACTGTTACCACACTAATGGATATCTGCATTTTTTGTAGGTGTTTGTGTAGGTAGCACCTGTGGTCAAGTTCTTATCATCAAGGAAGGATTCTTACTTTGTGAACTCTTTTAAGAATTTGCAAAGTCAATGTCTTTTATGAGGTAGAAAATTTCTTTGCCAAACAAACTTTGAGGCAGAATAAAAACCTTGGCACCGTGGGCTCAGTTGGAGCATCTGTGATGCTTGGCAACACATCTGGTTCTGTGCTTTGGTGAGCAGACATTCTCATCTCAACATGCAGTGGTGTCAGCCGGTGTCAGCGATTCTGCCAGCAATCCTAAAAATTCGTGTCTAGTTCTCTGTTCATTGTCAACCTCCTGAGAGCCAGGGCTGACACACTGCTATTTTGAGATTTTTTTTTTTTTTGTCAAGAAATAGGAATGGAAGAGGAAGCTCATTGCTACAATACAAAAGTTAACTAGCTTTCCCTAGGACCTGGCATAAAGTATTTGATTGGTCTTCAAGTGCAAGTTTTGCAAAGAAATCCAACTACCACAGATTGGAAAAAGTTCCACTCATACTTTACTAGATGGTTTTTTTTTTAAACCAAACTTTCTAGGCAAATGTTCTACTTTAAGTCTTCTAACCTATCTTCCACTCTAGGAAGGCACATCAGGGGCAGAAAACTAAATATTTCAAGTCTGGCGAGGAGCAACTGCAAACCTGAATAAGGAGAGGCCGGATGGCCCATGTGTTTGCATGTGGGAGCCCAACAACTGGAACACTAGGACTGCTAGGGTCCCAGCCCCCACCTCCAGCCCCTAACCTTCCACAATAAAGCAGTCATGCTGTTTTTCAGAAAGCAACCTCATTGAACACAGTATGAATTCCATTGGATTTTGGCAAATTTTAGGGAGTCTTTCTGTTCAAGATTGCCACAGACTAATGAACCAAATTTTGTCAGAATTTTGTTTTGTCAAATTTATGTTTCTAGAACGTACTAACACAAACCAGAAAAAAAGTTAAAATGAATGTCTATGGCAACCCAACTTGAACTGAATATAATTAAGTATAATTTCACTTAAAAATTTACATTTTCTTAAGTACTTAAAGAATGGACATTAATGTTAAGAGATAGGTGGTGAGAACAGAAGACAGGATTTTATAAGGAGATTTTACAGTTTCTATAAAAATAGCACCATTTCCATGGTTTATAAAAGACGTGAATCTCTCTTTTTTTTTTTCTGGAGAATAAATCTAATTTTTTAATATCCTAAAAGGACTTGTTCCCTAAATGCAGGTGTTGCCCACTGCTCTAGGGCCGTGTAGGATAAACTACTGTAAGGAACAGAATGACTGTTTCAGGGAGCGAATCATTCTGTTAGGAACAAAATTCCGGTTAGATGGCTCCATTCCCACCTCTTCCAAGGAGCTGTCGGCAGTTTGATAGTTACCCTTGTCTGAAAATGTGGCTGGTGGATTCCCGGGTGCCCGCGGATGCCCACACCCGTGCCCCTGAGCACCACTAACTGGACTGAACAAACTACTAAAACAAACATGAATGGGAAGAAGATGTGTTGAGGAACAGATGAAGGAAACTGAGGGGTGGGTATCATGTATACTTGTACTAACTTCTCAGAAATGAAGAATTTAAAACCTGCTGCTCATTCACCAGCCTATTATCTGAGGTCCTAAGTAGAAACATACAGTACTCTATAGATGTAAAATAACTCACCGTCACTTTAAAAATTTTTTCCTGAAATAAAACTTAAGGCAATTTGGTTAAAAATGGTGTCATTTATATTCTTTCTCATTTCCATTTTAAATGAAGAACTAAGCAGTCTCTTTGACCAAATCAATAAAGAAAAACTAGAAACTTACATTACTCTTTACAATATGGTATTCTTACTGAGGTAGGGAGAACACAGTTGGAAGTAACTATAATAGCTACCATAATAAATTATCGTAAACTTAGTAGCTGAAACAAATTTATTCCTTACAATTCTGTATTGCAAAAGTTCAAAATTGGTCTCAGGGAGCAAAAAATCAAGATGTGGGCAAAGGCTCTAGGCTCGATCCCTTTGTTCCTCACTCCAGCTACTGCATTTTCTCCACGCTCACAGACACGCACAGAAGTGCCCCGCTCTGCCCCAGTAGTAGGTGTTTTGCAGAGTCAGTGCTCACGGACTGACCACTTATTTTCCCAGTAGGAATCCCTTGCTTCTCCACAGCTGTCTGCTGGTCCACAGTCTCCTCCTGCTGGCCCATCCTGCACCACGGCAGCATGCTATGTTTGCTTGAAGAGCCAGAGCTTGCATTCCTTGTCCCTGTGAACATGCTAAGACTTTCAAGTCTGCTCATTGGCACTGAGAACAGAGCCACCTGTCACACAGCTGGGGGACCTCAGCCTTCAGATTCTCCAGCTGTTTCAGCAGCTCTTTCTTCTTTCTGTGACCATCCTGAGCCTTGAGCTTGGCCACAGCTGTACAAGTGGCTGCCACCTGCCCTTTGCTCTGATGGCCTCTTCTACTTCTAAGTACTTGTGATTATATGGAGTCCACTCAGATAATCAAGGTAATCTCTCTACTTTAAGATAAAGTGATCAGCAACCTTCTTATTGGCTACCATCATGCCTTTTGCTGTATGATACAACACGTACGTATTTGTCTTGTCTCTCCTACCCTCCCTTGTCTACACACACTGTCCCCAAGTGCAGCAGGAAAGGGCTGGCTATGCAGTGTCCAGAAGTGGAAATCTAGAACTAACTAGCTTCAGGCTGCAACAGCATGTCACTTATTGTTCTATGTATGTTCTGAAAATGGAATCTGAACTACTTTGTAACTGTACTTCAATCTTGTGTCTTCCCTGGGAAAGCCTGGTTCTAAAGCAGGATTAGATGTCAGAGTTGGAATGAAGAAAACAACTCCACCACTTACTTCTTGTATTGCCTCTGCTATTCACTTATGTTTGGCTGAATCCATTTCCTTACTTCGGTTTGAATTGTTTTTAATACTGAGGTTCATGACCGGGGCCTTTTGCATACTAGGTAAGCACTGTACCATGTGTGTTATAGCTGTAAAACAGTGTTATGACTGTAAAACAAAGCATTTTAATGGATTATTTCTTAGCTACCCTCAAACTTTAATGTCACTATGGTTCTAGATGACAGCCCAGTGGGGTTATAGGCCCAAAGTCCCCCTAAAGTCCACAGGAGCCTTCCCTACATTTTGGTATTTTTATTTTTGCTTTTCACCAGAAGAATAGAAGGGGAAAAAAAGTGGCCCATGAGAAGCCTTTGGCCTGACCAATCACCCCGACTTCAAACTGAATATGATAACTAGCAGGTGATTGTTTCCCTTATTGACTATTGCATGACAGCAGACACCGTATCTAGCAGTGGACCTGGTCAAAGAACACGAAGATTGTTCCACTTCCACTACAGCTAGTGGACAGGTCTACCTGGCTGCCAGATTCGGATTAAAACCATAGTTCTCTCCTTCTATTCTATACATCAAGTTTAATCCCCACTCCACACTCCGGCTTATGAGTATGATGGGATAGTTATTATCATGATTAAGTCATATTTCATGAGAGTTTTCTTTAATAAGGGGAAATTATCTTTGGTGGCTGATGTAATCATGTGAGCCCTTAGATAGGGCTGAACTGGGGGGACTCAAGGGAGAATCTCCACTGATGCCTTTAAAGACAACTAGGTCACTAGGAGCAGAAAGAAGAAACAAGAAAACAAAAATTTCAGTTTCTCCAGTACAAGAAACTAGGTTCTACCAACATGCTAAATCATCCTTTGAAGTGGATTCCTTTCTAAATCCTGCAGATGATAGCGTAGAGAGACAGGAAGTGAGCAGAGAACCAGTTGGCTATGCCTGTATTTGGGACTATTGAACAGAGAACAAGCACTGCCCACTTGTTTTCTGCCTTGCAGTTTGCGGTACTTTATTCTACAAACACAGAAAGCGAACAGAGGAACGCAATGGCATCCCAGGTGAGCGTGGCGGGATTTTTAAAAGAGAAGTTCACTCAGCCTTCCTCTACAGCTTCACTTGGCATCCCCACCATGAAGTCCTTTCACTGAATGGAACCAGAAAATGCAATTTTGTCAGATTAAAATATTTCCTCTTATCACTTAGAATTATCTTTCTTTCCTCCCTTACTGCTGTTTGAGATGCAGAGATGTATGTGGATCTTGGCTAAGGTAGACATATGTTTGAGCTGGAGAATCAAATAAAAAAAATACAGATTTCAAGAATTAAGGAAAACACTCTGTATATTTTGAAGTAACTCAAATATGTTCCATTCATTGCATCTAGCTGTCTGGAAACAAGTAACCTTGACATAACAGCCAAAGGAAAAGGAAAAGCTGTGTGAACATAAATGCCCAAATGCGTTCATATCTCTTATCAATAAACACTACTAGAATGTAATGCATTTGAATTCGCATTTTTCCTGTTGGAACCCAGCATCCTGTCTTCTGCTTCCTGATCCCGCAGCTGGATCTCATTACCAGAGCAGGGTGTACCGTGAGAAGCATGCCGAAACTTCAGACTACAAAAGAGGATTGCCATTTGTGAATTGATTGTCTAGGTTATGCAGGTTGGCCACTGTATGGTTGTGCAATGTGGTGCGAACACTACTATATGCTAAATATCCACCTAGGATATTTAGTTAAACCTCTTTTGCTTATTGTCTAAAAGAGAAAGGAATTGATGTGGGGTCAAAAAACATCAGCTTGGAGCTTTGTGGTTGAGGGTGTTGAGATTGCTCTACAAAAAACGTAACTCTAGGATGTCTCATGGTAAATTCAGAAAATAATGCTGTCCCCAGAAGAGCTTAATGGTGTTCTTACACTATGCAAGTGAGTGAAAATATTGGAAGGCAAAGATTCACATGCAAACCTCACCATTTAAAACCCGTATTTTCTGCCTTTGGGAAATGATGGAGTTGGATTAAATCTTAAAATTAGACTTAAGCAAATGTGAAAAAAAAAGGTTTTAGAAAGTAGGGTATGTATATGACCACAACTGTGAGCAGAATCAGGATAAACTTTTTCATAAAAAGCAAGGACAATGAACAAGAATTTTCAAAGCTTCAGAATCTGGTGATCCAGGTGACCCAGCGTTACCCAGTGTCTTTCCGCACTAGAGCTAACGCTAAGGAAAAGCTATTACTAAGCATATCTTTATGGGCTTCAGCCTCTCAGACCTCTATCTTTTCTTTGTGTGTAATTATGCAGAGGGAAAATACTACATGCTCAGATGAAATGAGGGACTTCAGCTTGTGCCCACAGGACCCTGTCAAGTAGCCAATGACTTGTCCTTTCATTGTGAGTGACTAATATCAATGTTGTTCTAAAGAAAGACACTTTTCATAATCACCCAACAATCCGCTAAGTGAAAACATGTGCACAGGCTTAGGCGCAGCCTGCCAGGGGTCTCTACTGAATGGGAAACAAGTGCTCACATTCTGTGCCACGTAATACCCCATTTACCCCAAGTCCAAAGGTTACAGGACTAATAGCTGCCTTGCGGCAAGCAGCGAACGCAAGACAGTGGTCCCGGTGGAACATCTGGGACATATTTTACATACTTGCAACATATGCTTCAGGTTCAATTAAAGTGAGGCTTTGGCACATTTATTAATCTTCTTTACTTTTATCCTATAAGAGGACCCATTGACCTGACCCCACTACTATACCATATGAGAAAACAGAGACAATGAGAGCTGGAGGTCAGTACCTGTTTGTGTGGAAAAAAACACATGTATGTTTTCATGAAATTCCATTATGCATACAAACTTTAAATGGAGCAACCAATGAAAAATTTAAAACTGGAAATAACTCTTCTCCCATTCAGACACATGGACAGCTAAGACTTACAACGTGTGCTCTGTGAGAGCCAAGCCAACAGAGAAGCTAGTGAGTGGATGCCTGTAGGATCCTTCCTTATTTTCACTTTTCCACTAAGAGAGCTTCAAAGTCTCTTGCTACACTTCAGACTTTCTTTTGGGCTCAGACACCATTTTCCTACTATCAGTTTCACTGATATGTAAGGACCTCACCCTTCTATATCACTCAGACAAAGGACTGGCTGATGAAGAGCAGCCCACTGGGAAAGCACGCTACTGCCTCTCTCAGCTACAAACAACTCCAGTTGAATTCACACAGTGACTGGAGCCCTCCCTTTCTTTGGAAACTGATCTGAAAATCTGTTAGAAGTAGGGTGTCAATTTCAGAGAGCCAATCACTAGCTCATTATGTATACATACAGCTCCTGGGAGTTGGTATTGCCATCCAGATGTGCTCAATCAACATCTGTGTTTTGGTCAGTTGGTTAACCACGGATGCCTATTTGTTGCCTATACCTAAGATCTTCTCTATTTAAAAAAAATGAAGAAGAAAGGGAGACACAAACAATACCAAGAAACTGGTTAAAAATGTATGAGCTGACTTGCTGCAGAGAGACATGGAAGTAGTCGACTTCACTGGAGTTCCTATACATTAGCATTTCCAGGGAAACGCCTGCTGCTGGGATGGGTCTTTATGGTGCCTTTAATACTAAAGCAGCAACAAGCAAGAAGAGCCATAAGTGGACAGCAGCTCAGTCTTTAGCACAGGGAAGTGGTGATTCAGAGCTGGCTCTCCACAGCTCTACAACTGACCTTAACAATAAATCAGACATTTACTGCCAGAGGTGTATGCTCATATTATTTAACCAAAAAGTGTGTGTGTGCGTGCATGTGTGTGTGTGTGTGTGTGTGTGTGTGTGTGCAGATAAGAGATTTCGTTAGGTTATTTTCATCAGGATACTAATGACTGTATGAGGTACAGGAGAGGAATTCCACATAAAAGCTCTATCAATTAAAAGCATTTGGAGCAGCATGAGAGGAAAGCGGGCAAGAAGCATGTGTGTTTGCATTCGACTGAAAACATCAAATATTAGTCAGGAAACGAAGATTGTGAGGTAAAGTATTCAGTGTGACCTTTTCCCCCTATGACATTTCAAACGCTCTCTTCCAACACAAACTCCTGTACTGGGGTTTAACTGCGCATCTCTCCTGGAGTGGTAGGTCAAGGACATAAATTGAGGTGCTCTGTTTTCCTTCCTTCAAAAACACCATGGCTTCCTCTAACGGTGGCGAGTTTTGGGTGGAGATCAAAATCTGGTTTTGTATGCTAAATAATGTGCATGTAATTAATATTTTCCTCCTTGTCTCATGTTTAGAAAAGGTAACTCAATATCTAAAATTGATCAGAGATCACAGTGCCAGAGAGTTTCTATTCTGCTTGCTGGAGAGAGCTGTTGTCCTAATCCCAGCCACCTCTGTGGTGGTACAAGGTCCTATTAATCTCTCCCTCTCCCCAAGAAACACCAATGCCAACGAGCCAGAAATTCACTGCTGTTTACCGTGGTCACCATCGACAAACCAACTAGCAAAAGAATTGCAAGTCAGTCTCTCCAAAGGTCTTTCGTGATGGAGGAGGCATGGGGACATTATAAGTCTAGGCAAGGGCAGTGAGCACAGAGTCATTTAAATGTCCTCCCAAGCATGTCATACACACGTTCTTTTGCTGAGCAATTCTTTGAAAATTATAGATGACATTATCCGTGTCCAATTCATGCAGGATCCTATTTTTTCATGCCTGCCTCCTTCCCCCAAAGCAGAGACTGATTTGTAACACTCAAGATAGGACAATTTTTTGCCCTTCAGAAACAGTTGTCAGTGCTATTATCTTCACAATAGCTATCGAGTTCCAGACAAGCTGATTTTTTTTTTTCTGGCAGAAAAATATTTGACCCAGCTCTGGACAAAAGCAGAGAGGATTTATAGCCATTTCTTCCTCTTTGCAACACGCAGCGGCATTGTTCGGATGATAAATAGCACTGTCCAATTTTCTGGACTCAAACCCTTCAACTCCTTTTTCAACTGTCTGTGAAAACAGTGTCATGTCTGCATCTCCCACACCCAGTACCGAGCGCTGGGAAGATAATTACCTTGTCATCTTTGTCGTCTTCCTCCTCTTCGTCCTCTAGCATGTCCTCCACTACCTGCAGACAGAAACACAGGTTGTTGTCGTGCTCTTAGAGAAAAAAAAATTTGTTCTGTCATTTTGAACCCTTTGGAAATGAAAACTTTATTAACATTTGAGACACATGCTCTGAGCGCAGAAGTTTCATCGAGAGCTGAGGATTAGGAAAGTGCTCAGCCTTTAATTGATTAAAGTCGGGGACCAGAAACTCAGTCAGGAGCAGCCCATTCATGAAGTGTTTGGTGTCAAGGAATCTGCAGTACACAGAAGGTAAATGAACGTGCATTGCAGGCTGCTCAACATCATGAAATTTCCTTCTTAGCGCTTCTGCTGCCTGCCTGTCTCAGTCAGGCATTGCAGACATGAACTGGATAACGAGGCATGAAGAACCCTTCTATTTCTTCTAATTTTTGTTTTGCCCAACTATAAGATAAAAACTGTCTCTGCTAATTGATTCACACTGGTGGCCTGTGGCATAAAACTAACTATGAATATCTTTAATGGCTCAAATTTTAATTCTGATGTATAAAATCAACTCTTGATTGATTTGCTCTGAGTCCTATTTCCTGATTTTGTGGGTTACCTAAAATATTTCTTTTATTTCTTTGTGTTTTTTTGTAAGAACCATTCATACATATTAAGATTAAAAATATATTCCATAATTAAACATAATTAATAAATATAAATTACATTGTCAAATATGGACACTTTAATTTTTTTCTCAAGACAGGGTTTTTCTGTAGCTTTGGAGCCTGTCCTGGAACTAGCTCTTGTAGACCAGGCTGGCCTCGAACTCACAGAGATCCACCTACCTCTGCCTCCTGAATGCTGGGATTAAAGGTGTATGCCACCATCACCCGGCTTAAAAAATATTTTTATTTTATTTTGTGTGTGTGAGTGTTTAGCCTGCATTTATATTTATCCACCACTTGCATGCCTGCTGCCCTTGGAAGCCAGAAGCAGGTGTCATATTCCCTGGACTGGAGTTGTAGATGGTTGTGAACTGTTGTGTAGATGCTATGGAACTATCCTAGATCCTCTGGAAGAACAGCCAGTGCTCTTGCCATCTGAGCCATATCTCCAGCCCCAATATATATATATATATATATTAATGGAAAAGTTATTTCGTATTTGACAAAAAAAAATTATTTCCTTTGGTCAATATGTGATTTGAGGATAGTAAATGCAGCTTTCTGAGGGCCAACAGGGAGTTTGAGGATTGTAAGGTTACATAGTAACTTCCTGGCCAGCTTGGGTTACAGCATGAGTCTCTGCCTTAACAAACAAACAAACAAACTACAATTTCATGTTTTAAATAAATGTTTTCCCACAATAACATGCACATGTGTGTGCACTCTGTAGAAATCGAAAATAGGAAACTCCTGGGAGGTGTTTCCAGGTAAGTCTCAGAGGACTATAGTTACATAGGAAGGAAATTCTGCGCAATTTCTAACTCATGTGCTGCTTCTTCTAATATAGTTTGAATGTCTCAAAATAGAACTGGATGAAACAAAATTATCAAGTACTTTGGAACTTTTCTCAGCAAACTTTTGATGATGACGATACAAAATCCTTTTGTGTGACTTGTTGATACAAAACAAAATTAAGACTATAACGCCGCAGAATTGCATAACCTGAGATACTGTGCAGGAATTCCCAGGTATTTTCTCTCAAGTCTTCTAAAAACCTTGTGTGACTTCAGCCAATAACTCAAACACAAATTTCCAGTTATCAAGAACCAATGAATAACCAAAGACATCTGAAAATCCCAGAACTCTTCCTAATTTAATGCCATATTCTACATCTTTGTTAAAAAGTAGGACTTTGTTAAAAAGTAGTGACTCCCAGAAGGGCCCCAGCCAGACAGTACATTGTGCTGAGAAGGTCTATCACCTCGGGGACATGCAAGTGACCCAGTCTCACAATCTGCCCTTATTATACTCTCCACATATTCACACTGCTCATAAGTATTTGTTCTAAATCCCTTGTCCAGGGTGTACAGTAAAGTTAAGATCTGAACAGAAAGAGGGGCAAACGCACTGAGACTCCATCAATATGCACACTAACCCCGTGGAACTTAAGGAGGAGCTAGCAGATAAGCCTTCATGAAGACTTTTAGCTTTTTCTTGTTTAAAGCATTTACAATATAAATATTTTCCATATTTATATGTCTAGGTGACAGTTGTGGTGATGGATGATAGGGCATTCAAATCAAATTACTTATGATGGAGATTAGATTTCATCAAGAGAAGTCAGTGAACCCTCATGAGATTGTTTTAAAATGACTTTATGCCACAAATAAAGAATAGAATTATCTTACAAAAACTTATATTTAAATAAAAGTCTTTTTTCATTTTTTTTATTTCTGCTAAAGTTGGTCATCAAAAGTCATATTGAATACAACAAGAAAAAAGCTCAATGCTGAAGCTAGTTATAATTAAAATGTGTCATTGTAGGGTCTAGGTGGTTGCTTAGCGAATACAATCCTGTACTCAATACTCAGCACAGAAACAAACTGTACCCTGTTGTTGGTTGTTTTATTACTCTTTACTTGTTTGCGGGGAGGGGGGCTGTCACCCAGCTCCCAAATAAATACACACACAGAGATACTTTTTCTTACTTATGAATGCCTGGCTTTAGCTTGACATTTTTTTTTTTGTTTCTTTGTTTTGTTTTTGTTTTTCGAGGCAGGGTTTTGCTATAGTTTTAAAGACTGTCCTAGAACTAACTCTTGTAGACCAGGCTGGCCTCGAACTCACAGAAATCTTCCTGCCTCTGCCTCCCGAGTGCTGGGATTAAAGGCGTGCGCCACCACTGCCCGGCCATAGCTTGACTTTTTTCTAGCTAGCTTTCCTTAATTTAAATTATGCCTTCTATCTTTGCCTCTGGGCTTTTACTTTTTTCTATTTCTGTACACCTTTCATTACATTTTACTCCGTGGCTGCTGTGTAGCTGAGTAGCTGGGCCCTAATGTCCTCCCCCTTCTTTTCTCATTCATTCTTCCCTTCCCAAATTTCTCCTTCTATTTATTCTCTCTGCCTGCCAGCCCCGCCTATCCTTCCTCCTGCCTCATTATTGGCCATTCAGCTTTTATTAGACCAGTAAGGTATTTCAGACAGGCAAAGTAACACAGCTTCCCAGAGTTAAACAAATGCAACAAAGAAGAATGCAACACATCTTTGCATCATTAAAATAAATGTTCCACAGCATAAACATCTTAAAATAATATTCCACAATGGCATCCTATCTCATCTCAGCTCACTTCTGGAAGGCCAGTGTGACAGATTATGTTCTGAATATTGCAAACAACATAGTAGTTGTTCAAGAACTATTTTTAGTTGGATAATAGATAAGTTAATCATCTGGCTGTCGTATCCTTGTGTTTGTACCGTCACCTTTCCTGCCTCAGTTTATCAGGTACTGGAACTCCAGATCGCATCACTGTGCCTAGCTCTGTAATGTTTCCATAAGCCCTATGGTATAGCATCTACCTTTTTTCACAGAGCTGACTTAGCTCACTTGGAAAGACAAATATAACCAGTGATGCAGATGAATAAAGGCAAATGATCAATTTTTTTTTCAGAGTGGCTTGGAGACAGTACAATCGGCATCTAGTCATTAAGATCCAGAGATCAGCCAGGCGGTGGTGGCGCACGCCTTTAATCCCAGCACTCGGAGGCAGAGACAGGCGGATCTCTGTGAGTTCGAGGCCAGGCTGGTCTACAAGAGCTAGTGCCAGGACAGGCTCCAAAACCACAGAGAAACCGTGTCTCGAAAAACCAATTAAAAAAAAAGATCCAGAGATCATTACTATCAAATTAATTTTCAAAACTTCGAAATATGAAAAATAAACAACTAGGATAATTTACATATATTACAAATGATATTGTGCTCAGTGTGACTCAAGGAAGTCTACAGAATCAGGCTCTTTCGCAAAACCCAAACTGTTATTGCCCTGCCCGAGTGGGTAATCGGCTCCATGCAATCACGCTGCAAATGTGTAGCCAGAACCCCCAACACAGGCATTTGCTTCCCATCTGGCAGAAGAGAGCTGTGTTGTGTGCTGCCAAGGGCTCCTCTCCTCTGTTGTCTTCGACTGCCACATCACAGGTATTTACACGACAGCTGATGGTTTCCTGTTGATTTGTATACATAACTCCAGGCTGAGTTCAGGTGAAGCTTAAAATTCTTTGAAAATCTTGACCGTCACAGCCTGTCTGACCGCTGCTTAAGGACCCAGTGAGGTTAGGTAGGCAGTCTCAGCCCACTTCCTACATCAAAACAAGTCCCCAAAAGTGTCCCGAGAAACATCAGGGCATAGTACAGGTATTGAGGATTGCAGCTTGGAGTCTTGATGGATTCACCCCAATCTGCAGGCATTAGTGACTCAGTGGATGGACAGCTCTGATGTAGCTTCTAAGCTGGGCTGTGCTTTCCGACACAGCCTAGGCAATGCAATGAGCACAGAATCCGCAAGATGAGTTAAAAACAATAAGTTCGGAACCACTGAAGTCCATTTAATGACTGCACAAAGTCTCAGTCTTCCCACATAACTCGAACAACAGCCTGCTATTCAAAGGGATTGTTGGAGATTTTACACGTAACTAAGGAAAAAATAGAAAACAAGAGTCCTAGCCTCAATTTCCAGTTTTTCCTCCTCAAATAAAACCCAATAAGTGCTGCATAGTTCTAAGTGCTCAAATATCAGTAACCCCAAATTTGTAAGCATTAACTTTATCACACCACACCACACACACATGGGGCAGAGAGGAGCAGGGAGAGACTGTCCACACCACACCATACACGGACGGGGGCAGAGAGAGGGTTGGGGGAGAGACTGTCCACACCACACCACACCACACCACACCACACCACACCACACCACACACGGAGGCAGAGAGGAGAGAGACTGTCCACACCACACATGGGGCAGAGAGAGGGACGGGGGAGAGACTGTCCACACCATACCACACCACACCACACATAAGGCAGAGAAAGGAGAGAGAGACTGTCCACACCACGCCACACACACACATGGGCAGAGAGAGGGAGGGGGAGAGACTGTCCACACCACATACACGGGGCAGAGAGAGGGAGGGAAGAGACCGTCCACACCACACTACACCATACACACACACACACACACACACACACACAGACACACACACACACACACACACACACACACACACGGGGGCAGGGGGGGGAGAGACTCTCCATACCACACCACACATGGGGCGGGGGTGGGGGACTATTTCAAACATTTCCTTGTCCTTTAGAGGAAAAGGAAAAAGACTGAGAAGAGATGCATTTGTTAGAAAAGATACATATGCTGAGTTGGATTTCCCCCCACTTTTCTAATAGGGGTTCCCTAAGATAAGGTCCAGAATTATTTTTCCAGATTATGCTTTCTGATACATTGCTCGAAAGCAAGTAGTATTAATCAAACAAAAGCAGGGCACCAGGGAAATCAGAAAGACGTAGCGCACGCAGCTAAAAGCGATACGACCTTCTGTGATGTCGCTTGTCACAGACTTCTATGCCACACGCGGGAGGAAGGTCTGGAGGAAAACTGATTCTGGGTACTCTTCCTTGACTGTAATACTAATAAAGATGACATTTTAAAAGCACACAGGCAGCCCTGTACCAGTGTGCCAGTCACATCACAGCCAAAGAACAAGCAGATAGCGTTATTGAAAAGGATAATATTTCCTCTTCCATATTCACTATTTCCTGAAAATTTGTCATTAGCATATAAAATTTAATATGTACATTTTAAAACTCCCTTTTCAAAGTAAAGCCAAGCTGTATCTACAGAACCTATATATCTTAAGCAGGTGAAAGGGAATTCTTTAAATAATTGAAGGCTTTTTGTTGTATCCAATGCAGGGGGATATGTTATAAATTGCAAAAATTCAAATCTTATTTGGCTGAATTGTTAAGGATCCAATACTACAAATAAAAAGTATGTCTAATTATTCTACCAGTGATCGAGAGATGCGACGGAGATGGCTGTGAAGAACAGAGAAAAATCAGAAATGAGTGAGTTTAGTTAACTCTGCTACTGGAGTCCCCACAGGCTGGCCGTTAGCAATAATACATTATAACACCCATTTAGGGTGTGTGCATGCACCTAAGGTGGCAAGAGGACATCTAAGGATTCTTGAAAATTATGAACATGCATTATTATTTTTCTTAGGAATAATGTTGTTCCCCTATTTATAAGTCTTTATTTAAAAAAAAAAAGCAAAAGAAACTGAGTGATATTAACCATCGAATCCTAAATTGTCCCAAAGTCAATGCTGACACAAATAGCCTCTTTTTTGTTTACTTGTCCTTGAAGACAATCTTTGAATTAAGTGTCTGGGTTGCTAGGCTCAGAAACAATAGTTGCACAACTCAAATGCTTTGAGTCCAACAGTCTATAAAAAAATACATTTAAAGAAATCACTGCTGGCCAGATGTACAGCGACAATGTTAAATATTAAAGTAAGAAATTTGTCAGAAGTTTTGGGTTTAATTCCATAATTAAAATCCACGGTGGCTACAGATGCTTGTATTTGATTCCATTCCAGGCCATGTGCCCATTTCCTGCCATTGCAGAGAGTGACGTACTAGGGGAGAGAAGGATGTTTCATCAGGGCCTGGATTCTGTTTAGATCAAAGAAATGCATAAACCCAGCTGAGCATGCATCTTTGTGCCAATGGATTTATTACAAGTATACGTGTAATGGGAAATTATGGGATGTGTAGGGATTGAGAAAGTTATTTCGCATTTGAGAGTAGCAGAGTTCTGGCTGAGACTTCTGTCATCACTAAAGTCTTTACAGATGTGCATGGGCAGATACCTTTTTTTTCTGTTGGACCCCTGTTTTCTCCCAAATGTTTGAGAAGAAATTTTACAGAATGACTGTAACAAGTGAACTACCTATATGAATTATTAATTGTTTGTAAAAGTAATGATGCCCAAAGAGCTCTGAAATGCACCGTTTTGCCCGAGCAGTTCTCAGAGCAAACGACTGTGTGACGACTTCCTAGTTTGATTCACGCTGTGAAGGATTTGACCTTGAAGTGTTTCAGCAGAGGTAGTCATCAAGATAACTGGCGTGGTAGTGAGCCAGGCAAGCTGGATGGATTGCAACACAAAAGGCAGCCGAGAAAGCAAAGCACTCATTGTTGAAAAACTTCCTGATGTTTAGAGACTCAAAGACAATTATTTCATGGCGACTGCGTTTCTGTGGCCCGTTTTGGGAAGCGCCATGTTGTAAGTTAGTCTGGTTCTTAATAGGAAGGATGGATTTAATGTGGGTATCAGGTGACTCGATTCCTGCCACTGATTATGGACAGCCTGTATTTTGCACCATCAACAGAACTCTTATTTGCAGTATAATACGCTTTGCTCGAAGGGACATGGGCAGTAAATTTGTTTGACTGTCCAAAAGGATATAACCTTTCATTCTCTTAAGTGGTGGTTTAACTTAATATGCAGTCCTGTCTGCTAGAAAAGGCTAAGCAATAGCTAATAGAAATTCTATATCCAACATAAGCATCTTAAATGAATTTCTCTTCATAGTTAGTCCTGGTATCTTAGATGTTCATTCTTACAAAGCACTGCGAGAATTCTAGTGTTTATTTGAACTATGTCTCCATCTAAAGGATTCACAATGTACTGTAGTTTTTGCTTGCAAAGAATTTTTGGTGTCTTTAGGATAATGTGTGTTAATTCAGCTGAAATTACGTCTTCTTGAAAGTGTTATTTGCCAAATTACAGTAAGGTGTACAAAAGGCCAAACATTTTGAATTGTTCAACATCGTTTTCAAGTAAAATTAAAAGTGAACTTACTAATCTGTTTGAAAAAGCAGTATTTTTTAAGTAAAATATTTTGTTCATAAGTAATAGAGTTCAAATAAAATGCCACTTTCTTAAACATTTTTGTTAAAAACCAAAGTTATCCACACCATTTCAACAGGAAGGGCATAATATGAAATGTTTCAAACTTTGAAACAACCTTAATAATTTTTGTGCCTTTGAAAACTCAGGCAAGCTCAGTGTTATTTAGCGGTTATGCAACGCAAGCAGAGGGGCTTCCGTGGCCCCTGTTACAGCGCATGTCCTGCACCTGCACGCATGTCTCTTCTCTAACTCCTGAGAAATGCTTGAGAATACTAAAGCTACACTAGGCCATTTCTAATGTAAGCAAATGCATAATTAACACATTGCAGCACAGATAAACACTGCACATTTGAAACATTTGGGCTCTATAAGAAAAACATTTGCAAATAAAGCATTTCTCTTAGAGCTTAATATTACCAAAATTTTGGATCTACTGAACTCTTTTTTTTTTTTTTTTTTTATTTTTTGAGACAGGGTTTCTCTGTGGTTTTGGAGCCTGTCCTGGAACTAGCTCTTGTAGACCAGGCTGGCCTCGAACTCACAGAGATCCGCCTGCCTCTGCCTCCCGAGTGCTGGGATTAAAGGCGTGCGCCACCACCGCCCGGCCTTCTACTGAACTCTTATGAGAATTCTTAGTATCTATTTTAAGCAACATGTTGAGTCATGGAGGGAGCAGGTGGAATGAACTGTGTGTTCAGGGAAAAGATTCCGATATTAAGTTTTTCCTTTTGATAATTTTCACCTAGAATGTTAAAAACTGAGAACATTATGTCAGAATATTCAGCTTTTAAAATGAAGCAGGTTGATGCAAAATCACAACCCTAAAACTTCAGTTCTTAACGTACGAATTTTTTTCTATAAGTAATGGTAGTTTTAATTGTTTTTTGTATAATAAGAATCATCTTTACAAAAGAAGGCCCTAATAGGCTTGGATGTACATTTGGCTTGAAAAGAGCATGTGCAGTGAATGATAAATTTTAGCTTAAAAGCCTGAGAGAAAAGAATGTCCAGGAACCTCTCACTACCTGGTAATGCTCTAGAGCTTCCTGTAATAAGTCAGCACGCGCTCGAGGTCTCTCTGAAGCCTGCCTGGTGCACTCACCATTCCTGCTTTATGTAGTGTACTGTGTGATTGCTAAATTAGAGCACAATACATTTATAATATTTATAGGACCAACATTTAGTTAAATAACCTTTATGTAAGATTTATGTTGATTTTTTATTTCTCATTTAATGGCAAATTATGAATAGCATGTTTCATAAAGATAATTCTCCATTTAAATTCATCAGTCCATTAAATATTAAAATTATGTTTCTGATGCAATCGAGAACAAATTTGTCCAGCTTCAGTGATTATTTGCACTCATAAAAATTAGGCTTGATTAATAAAATTTAAATGCTTGATTAAGTTGACATTTTCATGTTCCATTCTGATTTATTAAAATTGCCCATCTCCAGGCATGGTGCTGGCAGAGGAATTCCTTACCCTTCCTCTACTGGACCCGTCTTTCTCGAGGCTCTTAGGAAAGGGGATTTTGTGGACTTCATGGTTGTTCCAGTGAAAAGTTCATGTTAACTTGTGGTGCTGCTTGCTTTGTCTATGCATAGTGCAGGTTTACAGTATAGTAATCAACACGAGTCACCCTGGCATCTCTCAGTGTAAACTAAAGATGCCACATATCTATAGCACTCTACGAGGATAACTAAAAATGACATCATCCATAGCACTATAGATGAGAATCCATCTATGAGAATCCATCTTCAGGACGTTTTAATCTGTCAATGACTTCCTTTGCTCAAATTTTATTATATGCTTTAATTTTTAACCACCTGATGGCTTTTATTGGTATTAGTATATACTTCTTTATTTTGAAGCACTCCAGCCTGATTGTGCACACAGGCAATCTTACTATGACATCACCTATACTTTTAAAACTAAAAATGATTAATGGCTGTGAAGAAAAAATTCAATTTTTAAAGAAGGTCTTACTGCCGTGCCCAGTGACAACATTCTTCTCAGCAGAACTTAGAAAACAACATTTCAAGAGGTTGCTGTCTAATGTAACATGTCAGCCATCCTTGGTACTCACAATGGCTCACCCTGTTACCTGCAGGGTGAGGAGACTAGCGGTCACTTACTGAGCATTTACTATGTGCTTGGCACATTGTGTAGGCTCATTAATCCCTGGAAGACTCCAACAATGTAGCTATTGTCCTCATTGCCCTGGAGAGAGAATTAAGGTGTAGAACAACGAATACATTTGTGTAGCTGACAGGTAGAAAGTTTGGAATTTAATCCCTGGATTTGTTAGTTTGTTTGGCCATTGACAATTGTAATGACAAATTGTGCTGTATCAGTCTTCACAGCAAAGCAACAGTAGCAGAAGACTTGGTTATTTTTGGAGTGATAATGTGTAATTGCTATTTTCCTTTTCCTACACGATTAAATATATTCAATAACAACTGACTGAAAATGCCTTTCAAAGTCTAATTTCAGTTTGGTCACTACCATACTATTCGAATTCCCCACATGGAAGGGTAGAGAAACTTACAAGCTGTGTTATTGACAAATATACCTCATGCAACATTTAACAAATAAACACAGGATTCAGTGTAATTAGATCCCTAGTAATATTGCTGATTCATTAGCATCTTCTATAAGCTGACAGACATATCATTTATTTTTTAATGTATGTATTTAAGTTCTTGGTAACTTTCTGAATCAGAGGCAATAAACACCTAGCAGGATATTCAGTTGTTAAGGCATTTGCTGTACAAGCACGAGGTCCTGAGTTCAGATACTTGCTGCCCCACAGCATGTAAAAGCTGAGTGTGATCGTGCACATGTGCATCCCTAGTGTGGCAGCTGGGGGGCAGGCATTGTGGGGAGCAGAGATAAGGTGGATCCCTTATCATTGGCTCATTGGTTAGTCCATAAGCTTCAGGTACTGTGAGAGACCAGAAATCGTGTCTCCAAAAATAAAAGCAGAGAGCAACCTTTGTCTGTGCCCACTCCCATACACATATACATCTGACCACAAACATGCACATGAGCACATATATAGCTGTAATAACATTGCATATACCACAGTCAGCCACACGTATAACATACCAACAGAGTGCCCACCCACATACATGAAATCTTCCGCCAAGACCACCCATCCTGCAGGCTATGAGGACTGTGATGAAGGATGAGCTCGTTACAGGGCATGGATGAGCGGATGAGCTCCATCTCATCTCCTTTATCACCGTATTGCTAATGGCTTGGTGTCTAGGAGAAGGAAGAGGTGAGACCACCTGGGAAGTATGAGAGTGGTCAATAGAAGTAGGGAATCCTTCCTGAGACCCGAGAACTGGTTGGCACCCTTTTGTTTACTTTTGTCTGGCCTCTCATCCCTCAATTAAAGAAGGCAGAACCAGGGAAGCAGGCTGAAGCACGGATATTTTTTTAAAATCGACTTACATGAGAAAAAACCCTTGAGTGAAACAATCTGACGAACCCATCAAAGTGGTGCATTCTTTGGTCCCACGAGAGGTTTTGAGGGGAGTTAAGGGACTTGGTGCTCCAGTGCCTGTCTAGGACCCCAGTCCTTTCCATAAAGCTTTCATAAATCGTAAATCATAAACCATAAGGCAATGCTTTCAGATTTCTTCCATGGGTCAAGACACTTTAATTGGTGCAAACAATGCTGGGTTTCAAGGAAGAGCTCATTCTCTGTAAGTATCAGGCATCTCTGCCTTATTATGGTCCTCAGAACTGGAGCAGCCCGGAAGAGTTCAGGTGCAGGGGTGGGTGGGGGTCACTAAAGTATGAGACCAACTATATCTTTTCAGACAACTGCCACTAACTCTAAACTCCCAAATCTCTTCCGAATCTGGTAGTCTTAAAGAGAGACCTGAGCTTCCAGCGAGGAGATGAGATCTTCAGAAGATTGCCTTTTAAAACTAGGAGTGTTGCCTCACCATTGTTTTCTGTGTGAACACATGTCACGTACAGGTGACACTCATATCCCACCATGTTATGGTTTTATCTTTTCAATTTTAAGTTTAGATGCAGTCTGAGAATAAAGTAAAGGGCAAGCTTCAAGAAGAGAAAGTATTAAAGGTAAATACGGTGTCAGTAAGGTAAAAAGGTCAGGTTCAGGGGTGGGGCGGAAACTGCAGATCCACAGCCATCCACGTCCAATTTCCTTACACACGCAGCGCACACATAGTCATTATGGGGCATCTTTTAACACTCCGCTTATCGCACACAAACACACCTAAGGTATCCAAGTGTTTGATTTGGTTGGTTGCTCATCCAATATGTCACAAACTGATCCAGGAAAGGGACACAACTTACTTATCTTTGATTGTTAATGCTATCAAATTTTAAAGAATTTTTATGTAAATTTATACAACTCTTGACTGTGAAATAAAAGTAAAGTATTTGCTTATTAATCAAACATTTTTATTTTGGCACAAGGTTTGACTATGAACTGCAGGCTGGCCCAGAGCTCACCAATCCACCTCAGCCTCCTGGGAGTTAGTATTATAGAATGAGGCACAATTCTGAAATCACCAAGTGTTTTTTGAGCAACTATCATGCTACAGAGATCTTCCTCTGTGATAGAATTAAATGTAACCATCACAGCGTGGTAAGAGAGACTCATAATGAACCAATGATTACAAATAGTGAACTGCTGCTTTTTCTCCTTATTTTTCTCTCTATTTTGGTCTTGAGGTTTCTAAGAGTAGCCGTAAGGCATGGTACTTATTACTAGAGGAGATCTCCTGGGGGAAGACATGCAGGCACATAAATGACTAATGTATGGGAGGCTCATGTGTCAGCAGGTAGACACAATGGTAGGGTGAAATAAAATTCATAAAACAAAACAAATTTCTATCTAAGTTTTCAGGGACAGTAGGAGGACCAGGGAGAGATGAAGGGACACACAGAAACAGAGGAGCACTCAGTCAGAAGGTGGAACATACGAAATGAAGATAGGACATGTGTGATTATGTGTTTATTAGGAAATTATTACTGGATTAATTCAAAGAAACCACAGGCAAAGGCTGGAACTTGTTGATTTGATTCTGGTGTTAACTAATTTGTTTTATTACGATCAGCAGCTCTGGGATGTGTTGGGCTCAGAGTCTACCAAATAAGGAGCAATAGGGCTATATTGCAAACAACCTTAGGAAGTGAGATAATTTGAATGTAATTGGCCCCAATAACCTTAGAGGAAGTGACACAATTAGGAAGTATGGCTTTGCTGGAGTGGATATGGCCTTGTTGGAGGAAGTGTGTCATTGTGAAGGTGAGCTTCGAAGTTTCCTATGCTCAGGATACCACCTAGTATCTCAGTTGACTTCCTATTGCCGGCAAGATATTGGATTCTCAGCTACTCCTCCAGCACCAGGTCTGCCTTCATGTCATCATGCTCCCCATCCTGATGATAATGGACCTCTGAAATTGTAAGTGAGCCCCCTCAATTAAACGCTTTCCTTATAAGAGTTGCCATGGTCGTGGTGTCTTTTCACAGGAATAAAAACCCTGACTAAGACAGGAAGATACATTTTGACTAGACAAAGATGACCTGGGACTACTAAGTTTCAAATAACATGGTTTAGTTCAAAAGCAGGTGGTCTGGCAGCAAATGTATCAAATGAATTTATGACAGAGAGATAAGACGAGCTGTCTCTCTCTCTCTGTAGCAGCTGATGTGGGAGGTAGAGAGGGAAACAACAAGAGGTCATCAGGTATTCTCCTGGAGAAAGGGCAGGTGCTGCTCACCTGGACATATAATAGGCCTTTAGAAGGTGAAAATTATATTAAATACAAAAAATCTTCAAGATGAATGTATTTTGATCCAGAGGTCCTTTGACGGCTTTACCAGAAGATAATGCCCAATTATACACTCAGGGTTTTTCTTACAGGATTAAAATGGAAACAAACAAACAAACAAAAACAAAAGTGTGTGCTCTTTATCCATCCAGCTCTCTCCGGCTCAGGTCCTTGGTGATTTTATTTGCTAAAGGCGTCATTCATAACTCTGGGATCAATCCTTTGGGCTTCAGGGTTAGAGTGCAAGGAAAATCTGGGGAAGGGAGATGTACCATGGTGATGACGGTAACAGTGGAGGGCTGAGGGCAGCGACAGAGGTGTCAGGTGCGAATCCATGTGATAAAGTACCACTCTACACTGTGAGTGATTAGCCACTGAGACTAAGTGCTCAGTGGAGAGTGGATGTCTCTAAAAGATTACAGGTGTGTGTGTGTGTGTGTGTGTGTGTGTGCATGTGTGTACTTTTCTAGGGCATCTAAATAGTTGTAACCACCATCTTATGCTCGGGTATTGCTTTGGGAACTAAAGGTCTGATTCTTTTCATGGTCCTCCTCAGATTTTTGCAAGCTGGCAACCTTGGAAAAAGTTGAGAAAATTGCGGTTGAAATAAGCACAAAGGGAGAAAAAGAGCAATTATCCATTTTTAGATGTGTTCAGAGACTGTATGACTCAGAGCCGCTGCTGTTAAAAGCACTGAAGATGTGGTCTTTTTTGGTACCAAGAGGCAAACACAGGAGACTTGTGCTCCATGTCCCTTTCAGTGAATGATAAAACTCACTGATGTAGAACCTAGAAGTTCATACAAAGCGCTTCTGCCATGGTCCCCCTCTCTCTCGGCTGTGGCCAGCCCTTTAGGCCCTCTTAGACTCACTTATTCACTATTCTGCAAATTCTAGTATTCTACCAAGGGCTGCTTTCTAGATAGGAGCATTTGACTGGTTGGGACTCAGGACAGACACCATATGTTTCTGTGGTGACCAATCCAAATTTTCCAATGGCATTTCTTCCCTTCTAAGCTTTGTTTCTAGAAGTAAGTATTCTGGGCTTACATGGATCAGACCCAACAAGAAAAACAAACTCATTGCTACTGTAGAAGGGAGAAGAAGGTCTATAGCTTTGTCATCGGGAGGAACTAACTGAGCATTCCAGTATTTACTCCCGTTTTAACCAGGCAGACTTTGTCTCCATTTGTGTCATAGTCATCCCATGAGTCAGAGTGATTACATTGATCTGCCTCACTCTTCAGTCTGTTTCATGCCATCATTGATTAGCAACCGAGACTGCTGTGTAGGAGGCATATCATGACAGTGGAGATGAATGTTCTTTTAAGGTATAATTAAAAAATCCTGCTTGAAGGATGTTTGTATGCCAAAAATTTCCAAGACTTTCCTCACAACTGTAGAGGATATTCAGCTTTGTGTTACTCCTCCCATGCTTGCCTGGGGAGTGGAAAGTCACTCCACAGGCCACAGGCACTTCCAGAATGGATAGCAGCACCTGGACTGGAGCAGATGTCTGGTGTCATTCCTTGGAAAGTCACTGAGAAGCCTGTGAGAAGGAGTCTGGGCTTCTGGGGTTCTGTGGACTGCACTGGATAACCAGAGATTCCCCAGGAAAGATACGCCCAAAAGCACAATATGAAAACCAGCTCAAGGCTTCAGAAAATAGTTGACTTGGTTTCACTTCACATGGACTGTACTGTGGAGATCATTGTTCATGTTGCATTTCAATTTCCTCATTTATAAATTAGAGATAAAGGCATTTAGAACAATTTCCTTGATATAATTATTGTAAAGAATGAAAAGAAGTGATGTCTCCAAAAGACTAGCAAGATAACTGATGCATCGAAATTACTTAACGAATCTCTGCTCCGTTTCTCTGGGTTAACAGTCAGATGTGGGGAGGACGTCAATGAATGTCTGTCAAGGTGTATGCTTGAGGGTAGAATTAGTGCTACTGTCTTTGCTGTAACTCATGGGATTAAATCTGCAGAGGGAGAAGTGGGATGTACCAAAATCGAGCTGAATAAAGAAGCATGACTGTGGTTAAGAACACAAATGGTGTGTGCCTTTGTGTAAGTTATTTAGCTGTTTCCCTATGGGTAAAGTAGACATTATGATATCACAGAGCATGCAGTAGACTTCTGATTCCATGGTCCACTCATTCCCTTCATTTTCTGAGGCCTGGTCCCTTTTCCTAAGGGCGAGTTCCTGCAACTCAGTTAATTCCACAGGGATATTTTTCCTTAATTGTTCCATATGAAAGTACGGGATTGGAGAATTTAGGAGGACCCAACCCAATCAGCTTGTTTTCCAAAGAGATGACTCAGTAAGACAATGCCTATAAAGTGTTTCGCATAGCCCTTGAGATGCAAACAAGAGCTCAGTAATTTTAAAATCACAAATAAAGAGTATTGCTGGTCTCAGCTCTTCAACTGATGACAGTTTTGTGGGCAGTGCCTGTGATTTGGCTAGGTGGTACCAGCCCAATAGGCAGTGAAGGAGGAATTTTCCTGACGGCTCAAACTGAGAAAGGTTGGCATTTCTATCTTTTTATCCTTTCATGCCAGGGACATTCCTGAAAAACACACATGTTAAACAGGCTCCTTTGGAAAAGCGAACAATTCTTGTACTGCTAATTTTCACATCACGTTCCTAGAATAACTGGACTCAGACCCAGCATTTCTTATTTTTCGCAATTCTGACTGGGAAATATGAAAGGATGCCATTTCTAACACACCTCTTCCCGTGGGCACCCGCAGAAATAGCTGTCTGCTCATCCTACCCTTAACAGGGTCTGCCTATTAAATGTATCTCTATGTACTGGCCAAGCATCATAGTGTCTCCTTCTTCTGTTTAAACTAGAAGCACTAGTTGGAAAAGAGGGGGGAGGGCTTAGTCCTGGTGGTTCTTGGGCTGGAAAGCTTAATAAATAACAAACACACGAGGAAGCCCTTTCCTGGTTGGGTATTAATTTCAACTCTCAGTCACTATGTTGAAGACAGAATTTTCACCCATCTATGTACTTAGTGTGCTATGAAATTATGCTAACTTTTGTCTCTTTTCTGTGTAGATCTAAAAGTCATTTTGATTTGTTTTTCCTTTAGTGTTCATCCCAATTAATTTTCTAAGGTTTCCCCTTATGGCAGAAACACCCCCACCTCTCTCCCTCTTCCTACAACTTCTTCAGGAAGTTTCCTGGTTTGAGGTCAGTCAACAGTGTGACTAATTCACCCCAGAGGTCCTGGGTGCTTTGTATACATGCTGAAAGCCTCAGCAAGGTTTTGAAGATACTCAGACACACATTCACACACACACACACACACACACACACACACACACTCACATACACAGACACAAAACTTGTCACCAACGAAGTATAATTTGGGTTTTCTTTCAAAAGGAGAAAGCAGTTAAAACGCACAGCTGGATATGCCAGAAAACACAGAATTAGACATACTGGATTTAAGAGTTATGTAAGGTCTCAACTGAGCCAGTGAATGAGAAGTTGAAAGAAACATTGAGATTGCTCCTCTAGTCCCTGGGAAGAGCAGAATATGTGGATATATGTGCTTTGGGCAAATAAAAGGCAATTACTGGGCGTTATGGAATACAGTTGACATTTCAAGTGGTTTAAGCTATAGAATGTCTGACAGGGGCTGTGCTGGAAGATAAAACGTTGTCCAGGCTCAAAGAGAAAGACTGTAAGGACAGACATGCTGGAAAGGAAGCCTGGAAAGGGTCTGCTTCACTGTCGTATTTTGTAAGAGACAAAGGGCAGTTTGAAATGTATATTATGCAGTTTAAATTATGTTATGTGATAGTTCTATAAACTTATAAAAGTTTCAGATAATTTTAAATACAAAGATAAATTATATATTACAAATTTCCTCCTAGCAGTGAACTTTCCACACAAGGCAGGCATGTTCTAGAAAAAATAATGGATTTTACAGCTTAAGAATTTTTTTTATTAAGAATTCTCAAACCAATGCCTAATTCTTCAAGATAAATCCCATAGGACTTAGAAACTAAACTAAATTACTACTTTTCTTATTTGCAAATAATCTTGTTTGCAAATATGTCTCAAGATAGCTCTCTGAAAAGTAGATATTCTTCTCTTTCAGCATCTCCCCGAGATAAATAGGACAAAAAAGTAATTGTCGGAGACAGCTCTATCTTTTTAAAGAAAAATTCTGGATTAATTGAAGAAAAAATTACCTATTAGTCCCCAAGACATCAATTTTTACAGCAGTTTGGGCCTGTCCCTTAGCATGCAATTTAACTATATATCCTTAGCAATAAAAATAACTTCTTGTCTATTGATACTGATTAACCACTAAAACCTCGATTAGCAATCTTGTATTTATTTTGCTTGATAGAGTTTACAATATAAAATATTTTAGGGCTTAGGAAGATGGCTCAGGTGGTAAGAACATTTGCTCTGTAACATGGGGACCTATCTCTAAATCTCCAGTACCTCAGGGCACAGCTGGGTGTGCCTGGGACCCCACGGAGACAGGTGGATGCTAAGGGCTCCCCTCTTCCAGAAACTCTAGCCTGGAATACCCTGGAGACAGGTGAATGCTGAGGGCTCCCCCTTCCAGAAACTAGCCTGCAACCCCATGGAGACAGGTGGATGCTGAGGGCTCCCCTTTCCAGAAACTCTAGGTTAAATGGTGAGCTTCTGGTTTAGTGATGGACCATGTCTCAAAGCAATAGGCATGAGTAATAGAGCAAGACATCTGGCACTCTCCTCTGGCCCCCAGAAACACAGGCACAGAGTCTATATCTGCATAGCCAACATGTGTGCAACATGCAAACAATTGGAACACTTCTAATCTATAAAATATATGCTAAAACAGCCATAAATGCAAAGGTCAGCAGAGAATCTGTTTCTTTAAACTTAGTCTAATCTTGTAAGAGAGACAGCTACACGTTAGAAGGTAAACAACTTTATCATGTAGTTGATGGTTGTATATTAGTATTTATCATTTACTTTAACAATAAGAAAATTATTTTGAAGAACTATAATTTGTTTATGTTGCCATTTCAAGTATAAATTATTTCAAAGAAACTGTTTTTTGCTTGTTTGTTTTGCCACAGGTAAGTCAGTAAGTGCATTTGATATCCACTATTGCAATGAAGTGTTTTGTAGTAATTTGAATTGATAATCAAATAATTCTGTTGTTATGAACATACATAGTAATGGCAAATATTTGTGATTGATGCTATATCATAAATAACTAAAAATATTCCTGACTATAAATCAAATGGAGTCTATAAAACACTCACCTGAAGAGTATATTCTCATTTACTTTTTAGTTCTTTTCAACCGTTTCCCATCAGGTCACACAATTACACATGTTGAGCTTGGAGAAGATGCTGTATCCCTTCAGTCACATGTGGAATAATCTCTGGTATGTTCACTAGGACTACCGTGACTGAAACAACACAGGAGGGGCAGGCCTGACCCACGGACAAAGCACAAGGCCCTTGTCAGCTGAGCTCCAGCTCCTTGCCTCATATGTTCTAAGAACTTTCCCGAATGTCCAAGGGAGTACAGATTTAACTTAACATTCCCTGGATGAAGTCAGAGGTCCTCTCCCTTGCATCAGTATATAACATACTTGACTCATAAACACGTAGTTATTGTTAGTGAAGAGTCATTAATTTAAGGCACTTTAATAGACTTTGCAGACTAAGAACCATCAACTCTTTCTCCAATGACAGTTTACAAAGAGAACTGTCTTAAGTAGAATACAGTAACTTGGTCTGATCATTAACAAGTCTGTGTGTGACCTTATCTCTCGGGACAGGATCCAACATGAGGTAAAATGATGAGGAGACGAAAAGAAACAAGGCTTTGGAGTAATAGCCGTTAATGATTTTAAATCATAGCTCAGTTCGTATACTCCCCACTTTAGTTTCTACCAAACTGAGTCATTCCAGAAGCAGGCGGATGCTTCATATTGTGTTAAGTGCCATTTAGGTTTGAGCTTACAAAACTTTCCTCTGGTTTATAAGACTAAATTCAATGTCATCTCATCAGAGGGACAAGGAATAATAAAACACACAAAGAATGAAGAGACTTACTGTATCACGTTGCCTGTTATCTTTCCCTGATATTATTAGGAAGTAGTTCCAAGTCAGCAGTAACAATAACAACAGTGGTATCATGTAGAGCTCAAAGTTCCAGACGACAAAGAGGAAGAGCTGGTGGAGAGAAAAAAGAGAAAAAGACACAAGTCAACTCTGCACTTACTTAGGTGGACTGTCATGCACACCCTTCTCAAGATCCATAGACCTGCATGCTGCAGAACAGAAAGTTTGGTCTGGAAAGCAAAGCTCTAAGAACTTAGTAAGCATTTTGCTAAAAGCACAATTGATCCTAGAAAATCACAGAGAAAATTTTTGCTTTATTTAGTTTCTGTAAAGGAAAACTTGATGTCGTTATTTTATCAACACAATTTTAATTCCCCCTTAAGTGAAATTAATCAAGTATTTTTGTTATTGTTGTTTTATTTTTGTTTTTTCAGTTTAATGAAAGTTACAGTGTTGTCAGAATAGTTTGGTCTGTTTGTCTGTCTTAATCATAAAGAATGAATCACCACTTAACATCAGGGACATTCTTTTCACAAATCTCACTTGGATAATACAGAAATATTTGTATAATGCATAATAGGCAAGTGAAAATACCATGTCCGTACCACAGAACCCCAAAAACCTCATATTATGAACAAACGAACAAACAAAAAATGCTGATTCCAACAAGTGTTAAAAGAAGTTGACTTCCTGTTTGGTATCACACAGGAAGGGAGATGTTTGCAAATGAACATGAGTGAATGCTTTCAAGCTATTTCATCAAACAAAATTTTAACGTGCCTGTTTGTATTAGTTTTAACGCTACCCATTTGAATAAACTCTTTTTAATTGCAAGACAAATGTCAGAATAAGAACTTAGGGTTGCTGGGGAACAATTGTCTATATTTTGTCAATTATATTTTAAATAAATGCTATTGGTCAGTAGCCAGGCAGGAAGTATAGGCGGGACAACTAAACAGGAAGTAGAGGTGGGTCAATGAGAACAGGGGAATTCTGGGGAGAAGGAAGTTCCTTCTGCAGTTCTACCGCAGCCACAGGAGAAGCAAGATGTGACTGCCTTGCTGGAAAAGGTACCAAGACATAGACTAACATAGACAAGAATAACAGGTTAATCTAAGTTATAAGAGTTAATAAGAAGCCTGAGGTAATGGGCTAATCAGTTTATAGTTAATGTAGACCTCTGTGTGATTTCTTTGGGACTTAATGATTATGGGAACTTGGTAGGACAGAAACCCCGACAACATGGGGTGACAGAGGAAATCATTCTATGCACATTTACATTGGAAAAGAATGGGATTGGAGCCATAAGCCATGACTCTCACCTCTTCACCAAAGCACTCCTGAGCAGATCATCTACATTCTCTGGCTCTGTAGCTCTTTCTATCAGTCTACTGTCACCTTAAATCTGGTGGGATTAAGAGCAGAATTCCTTTCTGATCTCAATGCTAAGGAACTGTGGAACCTTTCTGTAACTTTCATATCATGTATTTTAATTTTAATTTCTTCTTCTGTAAAATGAGGACAACAAGTTTTGAGAATTGCACAATTACCACAGTGCTCAGGATGAGGGCAAAAGCACAGAGCGGTGTCCATGCAAGTGATGCTCAGAAAGTTTGCTAATTCTTGACTGGAAGTCAAAATAGCATCTGCCTAATAAGATTTAGTTGAGCAGTAGCATAAGTGGGAATTTCAGTCAACTGCTCAAGGTAACACAAGTCTTGCATTTCATAGACCTAGAGAGTTAGAGAAAGGGTCATAAAGACATGAATGTGAACAACAGTGCTACCTGAAGCCTTCCTAGTAAATACAAGTCCAGGGCCTGGGCCTATCCAAATAACAGAGAGATCTTCCATATGTGAGCCACAGAACTTGGGATCTGGGCCTTGAGCAGTGTTTTTCCTCTGTTTCCCTAGCTGAAGAGTTCTATCGACACAATCACAGTCAACACTGATGTTCTAAAATCTCAGATAACTTCATGGTATAACTGTACCACTTCAGTGGATGACTCCAAGGAAAGAGTGTCTTCTGGAAACACCAGGTCCGCATGCACAAGACAGACGTAAGCACAAGCTAGACCAAACCTCAGCAAGGTAAGTGGGTTGGGTATGAAATCCATCCCCCCCGACCCGAGCTGTGGAGTGTTGACAACTGTTAGCTGCTGGGAAAGGGAGAAACAGGCCAGTTCTTTCTAAAATTGCACCTCCTGGTAAGTCAGCCATTGTCCACTGAGAAGCAGAAACTAGTCTTGAAGGTTTTTCAGAATGCAAAGTTGGGCAGATGGAGCTCGGAAGAGCTGTGGGAGAGGGTAAATATGATCCAAACACACTGTAGGATACCCTCAAAAACTGTCAAAAATTAAAAATATGCTTAAAAATATTCTGAGAAGTGTGTATTTCATTAGATTTTTCATATTCATAACTCAAATGGACACTAGTATGAATATATAATTATTTGGTATTACATGGCAACAATAGATTCAACTTCCAGAATAAGAACCATTCCAAATATTTCATTGTGTGAAATGGTAGATTTTTTTAATTTCCAACAGAAATGTAGGAAGGTTTCTAGAAAATAATCTTCCTATTTAATTTTTGAAATTTTTATAATGTATACAAAGAACATAGGATGGGATTCAGATGATCACATTGCTAATATGATCCAATGGGATGATGTCAACCTACTAAGGAAAGATAATCTGTTTTGTAATATCTGATCACTGATGGTCGAGTGACTGTATCGCTTCAACCATCTCTCAACATCATCAGTTACTTCAATCATTGGTAACAAGACACACTTTGTGCATATTTTCAACTATAAACATCATTCTCTTTTAATACCCTTAACTCATCACTATGCTCTTGAAATACAATGCTCAAAACCAGCAAAATATATCTCATGCATTTCCTTTTTTAAAAAATATTTCCTTTTTTTAAATTGATTTTGACTGAGCACTACATTTTTCTCTGCTCCCTTCCCTTTCTCTTCCCTCACACTTCAACCCTCCCCCAAGGTCCCATTGCTCCCAATTTACTCAGGAGATCTTGGCCTTTTCTACTTTCTACTTCCCATGTAGATTAGATCTATGTAAGTCTTTGTGCCCTCATTGTTGTCTAAGTTCTCTGGGATTGTGGTTTGTAGGCTGGTTTTCTTTGCTTTATGTTTAAAAACCACCCATGAGTGAGTAAATGTGATAGTTGCCTTTCTGTGTCTTGATTACCTGACTCAAAATAATGTTTTCTAGCTCCATCCATTTTCCTGCAAAATTCAAGCTGTCGTTAATTTTTTCTGCTGTGTAGTACTCCATTGTGTAAATGTACCACACTTTCCTTATCCATTCTTCAGTCAAGGGACATTTAGGTTGTTTCCAGGTTCTGGCTATGACAAACAAGGCTGCTATGAACATAGTTGAGTACATGTCCTTGTGGCATGATTGAGCATCCTTTGGGTATATAAAAGTGGTATAGCTCGGTCTTGAGGAAGGTTGTTTCCTAATTTTCTGAGAAATTGCCATACTGATAGCCAAAGAGGCTGTACCAGCTTGCATTCCCACCAGCAATGTAGAAGTGTTCCCTTTACCCCACAACCTCTCCAGCATAAGTTGTCGTTAGTGTTTTTGATCTTGGCCATTCTTACAGGTGTAAGGTGGAATCCCAGAGTTGTTTTGATTTGCATTTCTCTGATGACTCAGGATGTTGAGCATTTCCTTAAGTGTCTTTCAGCCATTTAGATCCCTCTGTTAAGAGTTCTATGTTTAGGTCTGTACTCCACTTTTTTTTATATTATTATTTGTTCTTTTGATGACCACTTTCTTGAGTTCTTTGTATATTTTGGAGATCAGACCTCTGTCCAATATGGGGTTAGTGAAGATCTTTTCCCATTCTGTAGGCTGTTGTTTTGTCTTGTTGACCATGTCCTTTGCTTTACAGAAGCTTTTCAGTTTCTGGAGGTCCTGTTTATTAATTGTTTCTCTCAGTGTCTGTGCTGCTGTGGTTATATTTAGGAAGTGGTCTCCTGTGCCAATGTGTTCAAGTGTACTTCCCACTTTCTCGTCTATAAGGTTCAGTATGGTTAGCTTTATGTTGAGATCTTTGATCCATTTGGACTTGAGTTTTGTGCATGGTGATAGATGTGGGTCTATTTTCATTCTTCTACATGTTAATATCCAGTTATGTCAGCACCATTTGTTAAATAAGCTTTTTTTTCCATTTGATATTTTTTGATTCTTTGTCAAAAATCAGGTATTCAAAGGAGTGTGTATTAATACCTGGGTCTTTTATTCAGTTCCATTGGTCTTCCTGTGTGTTCTTATGTCAATACCAAGCTGTTTTCACTACTGTAACTCTGTAGTAGAGTTTGAAGTCAGAGATTGAGATGCCTTCAGAAGTTCTTTTATTATACAGGATTGTTTTGGTTATGCTGGGATTTTTGCTTTTCCATATGAAGTTGAGTATTATTCTTTTAATGTCTGTGAAAAATTTTGTGAAGATTTTGATGGTCATTGCATTGAATCTGTAGATTGCTTTTGGTAAGATTGCCATTTTTACTATGTTAATTCTGCATACCAAGAGCATGGGAGTTCTTTCCACTTTCTGGTGTCTTCTTCAATTCCTTTCTTTAAAGATTTAAAGTTCTTGTCCTTTAAGTCTTCCACTTGTTTGGTTAGAGTTACTCCAAGATATTTTATGCTATTTGTGGCTATTGTGAAGGGTGTTGATTCTCTGATTTCTTCTCTAGCCCTTTTATCATCTGTGTACAGGAAGGCTACTGATTTTTTTGAGTTAATCTTGTATCCTGCTACATTACTGAAAGTGTTTATGAGTCGTAGAAGTTCCTTGGTAGAATATTTGGGATCGCTTATGTAAACTATCATATCATCAACAAACTGAGAGTTTGACTTCTTCTTTTCCAATTTGCATTTCCTTGATCTTCTTTTGGTGTCATATTGTTCTAGATAGGACCTCAAGAACTATATTGAATATATATGGAGAGAGTGGACAACCTTGTTTTGTTCCTGATTTCAATGGGATCACTGGGAGTTTCTCTCCATTTAGTTTGATGTTAGCTGTTGGCTTGTTGTATATTGCCTTTATTATGTTTAGGTATGTTCCCTTGTATCCCTATTCTCTTCAAGACCTTTATCATGAAGGGATGTTGTATTTTGTTGGAAGCTTTTTCAGCATTAAATGAGATGATCACATGGTATTTATTTTTGAGTTTGTTTAGATGGTGGATTATTTTGACAGATTTTCGTATATTGAAGCATCTCTGCATCTCTGGGATGAAGCCAATTTGATCATGGTGGATGGTGGTCTTGATGTGTTTTTGGATTCAATTTGCCAGTTTTTTATTTAGTATTTTTAGATCAATGTTCACGAGTGAGATTGATCTGTAATTCTCTTTCTTAGTACTGTCTTTCTGTGGTTTATGTATCAAGGGTAATTGTAACCTAATAAAAAGAGTTTGGAAATGTTCCTTCTGTTTCTATTGTTTGGAGTAATTGAGGAGTATTGGTATTAGTTCTTTGAAAGTTTTGTAGAATTTTGAGCTGAAACCATCTGGTCCTGGGATTTTTTTTGGTTGGGGGACTTTTGATGACTGTTTCTATTTCCTCAGCAATTATAGGTCTGTTTAATTTGTTATCTGGTCTTGATTTAATTTTGTTAGGTGACATTTATTCAGAAAGTTGTCCATTCCCTTTAAGTTTTCCAATTTTGTGGAGTACAGGTTTTTGTAATATGAACTGATGATTCTCTGTATTTCTTCCATGTCTGTTGTTATGTCCCCCTTTTCATTTCTGTTTTGTTAATTTGGATATTCTCTTTCTGCCTTTTGGTTAGTTTGGATAAAGGTTTGTTTATTTTGTTGATTTTCTTGAAGAACCAACTCTTTGTCTCACTTATTCTTTGTATTGTTTTCTTTGTTTCTATTTTGTTGATTTCAGCTCTCAATTTATTTCCTGTTGTCTAGTTCTCTTAGATGAGTTTGTTTTGAAAAGGTTCCATAAGGTATTGAGAAGAAGGTATATTCTTTTCTGTTTGGATGGAATATTCTATAGATGTCTGTTAAGTCCATGTGAGTCATAATATCTGTTGCTTATTTCTCTGTTTACTTTTTGGCTGACTGACCTGTCCAGTCATGAGAGGGGAGTGTTGAAGTCTCCCACTATTAGAGTGTGGGGTTTAATGTATGATTTAAGCTTTAGAAGTGTTTCTTTTATATATGAAGATGCCCTTGCATTTGGGGCATAGATGTTCACTATTGAGATTTCTGCTAGATTGATTTTCCTGTGATTTATATGAAATGACCTTCTTTGTCTTTTTAAATTGATTTTAGCTTGAAGTCCATTTTGTTAGATATGAGGATAGCTATATCTACATTTTTCTTAGGTACATTTGATTGGATTATTTTTTCCCAACCCTTTTCTCTGAGATGATGTCTGTCTTTGAGGCTGAGATGTTTTTCTTCTATGCAGAAGAAGGATGGATTCTATTTTTGTGTCCAATCTGTTAGCCTGTGCCTTCTTATAGGTGAGTTGAGTCCATTTATATTAAGGGATATTAATAATCAGTGATTGCTATCTCCTGTTAATTTAGTTTTCATTGTTGGTGATGTTAATTTGTGTGTTTTTGACTTCTTTTGGGATTTGCTGCTATGAGACCATCAATTGTCTGTGTTTTTGTTGGTGTAGCTAACTTCCTTGGGTTGGAGTTTTCCTTCCAGTATTTTGTGTAGGGCTAGGTTTATGGCTAGGTATTGGTAAAATCTAGTTTTGTCATAGAATATCTAGTTTTATCTTTCTATGGTGATTGAAAGTTTTACTGGGTATAGTAGTCTGGGCTGGCATCCATGGTCTCTTAATGTCTGCATAATGCTTGAGCACAACCTTCTGGCTTTCATTGTCTTCAATGAGAAGTCAGGTGTAATTCTGATAGGTTTACCTTTATATGTTACCTGGCCTTTTTCCTTTGCAGCTCTTAATATTCTTTCTTTACTCTGTATGTTTAGTGTTTGGATTATTATGGGGTGAGAGGACTTTTTTTTTGGATCCAGTCTATTTGGTGTTCTGTAAGCTTTTTGTATCTTTATAGGCGTATCTTTCTTTAGGTTGGGAAAGTTTTCTTCTATGATTTTGTTAAATAAATTTTCTGTACCTTTGAGTTAAACTTCTTCTCCATCTACCTATTAGTCTTAGATTTGGACTTTTCATGGTGTCCCATAATTCCTGAATATTTTGGGTTAAGCTTTTGTTATAGTTTTCTTTAACTGATGAGTCTATTTCCTCTATTGCATTTTCAGTGCTTGAGATTCTTTCTTCCATCTCTTGTATTCTGTTGTTCATGCTTGTTTCTGTGGTTCCTGATCATTTTATCATGATATCTGTTTCTATAATTCCCTTGCCTTGTGTTTTCTTTATTGCCTTTATTTCAGTTTTCAAGTTTTGAATAGTTTCTTTCATATGTTTGTTTTTTTTAAGGGATTTGCTGATATCTTCCAATTTTTTGTTTGTCTTTTCCTCCATTTCTTTAAGGGAATTTCTCATTTTCTCTTTAAGAGTTTCAAACATTCTCTTGAAGTTATTTTTTTAGGTCATTTTCTTCTGCTGCATCTATATTTCATTGTTCAAGTCTTGCTGTTGTTGGGTCTTTAGCTTTTACTGGTGTTTTGTTGCTCTTTGTGTTGTTACATGTGTTCTTAGCTTTTCACTCATCTTTTCCTTTAATAGGTGTGGTTGAAGCTGTCTGAGAGTCTGTTGATTACTCTTCTAGGTGTCAGTGAATCCAAATCTCAGATGGTTGTTCCTTGTGGTACAGTCAGTACCACAGTTCTAGTTACTCCATGTTCCTGGAGAAATCTCAGCACTCTTATGCTTTGCTCTACTTCCTTGTAGTTTGCTGCCTCAGGCCTACTTTGGCCTAGGTTACTGCCTTTGATTTGTTTCTGTAAATCCTGGTCTGGATCCCCTTCTGCTGAAGTCTGTAGTTAGAGTTGGTCCTGCAAAGGTCTTTGGCTCTGGTATACTGCTTCAGAGTTCCCAGGCTCAGGTGTTCCCAGAACCACAGAGGACCTGGCTCAGGCTTACTCCCTCAAAGGTCCTAGACTCGCGCTTGGACCCACAGAGGTTTCAGGTTCCTGCCAATTCCCTTTGATGTCCCAGGTCAATGCCCAGACCCACAGAGGCCCTGGCTCAGGCCTACTCCCTCTGAGGTCCCAGACTCACACCTGGCCCTGCAGAGATCTCTGGTTCATTCCTACTCCCTGGAAGGTACCAGATTCACACCGATACTGGCAGAGGTCCTGGCTAAGGCCTAGTTCTGGGAAGTCCTAGACTCACACCCAGACCCACAGGGGTCCTGGCTTAGGTCTACTGCCTTGAAGGTCCCAGATTCACACCTGGATCATCAGCATTCTCTAGCTCTGGCTCACTTGCTCAGCGGTTACTTCCCTGTACCTGTTTGGTGGAGTTTGTTGTTTCTCGATCAAGTCAGTGGTTGAGGCCTGGTCCACCAGTGTCCCAGGACTCTCTCATGCATTTCTAAGGTACTCAAAGTGCACCATGTATACAGTTACCAGAGTATGAATCGGGGGAAGACAGAGAAAAGAGAAATCAATCAAGGAAGGAATTATATTTGCTTTAGAGATACTTACAATGGAAAACACATCTTCTTTTTTACTGTTTGTGAGTTAGGGAACTACTCCTTGTGGAAGTGAGAAAGCATCTTTGAAAAAAAGACAAGGATAGGGCCTTGGATGAACTCCAAATGAAAAACATTAATTTTTTTCAACATTCAAATAATATAAAATCTCAAAAGTACTGAACATAGGTTAACAATAAAAACAGCTTTAAAATTTTACCAAGTGTTCAGAAGTATGACAAAGTGCTTACTGGACTCGAGTTGTTAAGAACTACTAAGAAAATGCAGCCATTCACTAGAGTATTACTGGAAATTCTAGTTCTTGCTAGTCGGTGAAGGTCATCTAGTAAAAAGGGCCCAGAGTGGAAGCATCCTTTTCAGTTCATTCTCTCTACATTAGAGCTCCCTTCGTCTTCCCTGGGTCTACTGCCTATATGAAAGCCTGAGATTATACAAAACACCAGACTTTCATGTTCCAGTAAGGTAGTAGGAGCAAGAAGGCTTCTGAGAAAAACAAAGCTAAGCTAGATCTGGCTACACTTTTTCATGGGTTTGGAAGAGGGCAAAAGCAATGCAGCAGTGAAATGAAAGAAGAAATTAAGAAATAAAAATACATTCATAATGTACACACACACCACAAAAATATAAACCATAAGGTGTTAGATATGGCCTAATCTTACTCTAGAACTGCATTTTCCTGCATCAAACACAGAACAAGGACCAAAGAATTCTAGAATGTTTCAGTATTGCATTAGACTAAAAGGAATTTATGTAGTATTTACTTTTATTCAATCCCATTAGTTTGGAATACTTTCCCTATTCTCTTCCTCCATCAACCATTCTGTGGCTTTTCCTCTTCATTATCGGATTCTAATCCCAGTAGCTACTTTTTAACTTGGGCCGTTGGCATTTCACCTTCATAGAATCCATGCCTCCATTTTACATATGAAACAACTAATCCTGCATTAGCTATCCCTTCTCATGAGAGACTCAAAATCCTTCAAGTATTTGATTTTATTTTTAAAACATGTTAGATGTTTCGATTTGTAACTACAATGCCACAGTTAACATTTTAATAAGATGCCAGTCACTTATGACCTCTGCTGGTAGAAAGGTAGACATCCAGGCATGGTGGATCATGCCTATAATTCTAGCTATAATTCTTGGAAGGTTAAGGCTGGAGGGTCAGGAGCTAAAGGTCATTCTCAAACTACCTAGCAAGGCTGAGGTTAGCCTAAAGTACATGAGAACATACTTCAAAAAATAACAAACAAAAAATCGAGAATTCTGTGCATTAACATGTATGTTAGAGTATGCTAGAAGCTCTCTTCTAACTAGCCTGGTATTGTCAGCTGTGATTACCATGTTCCTTCAGGAGCTGCTGGACTGAGATGAAATGGAGAGAAAAAGATGTTCACATCAGATTCCAAGGTGCCTGAGACTCCCAATCTCTAGTCTATGGCCTTGGACAGGTATTGAATTTCTTTATGTTTTCTCATCTGAAAGGTAGAAGTTTACTTTGCAGATTTGAAATGGAGATAGTCTAAGGCTTGGTACCTAAATGTGTTCAGCAAGCAGAACATATTGGCTCTTATTACACATCAATTTCTTGTCCTTCTTGCAGCTTTCCGTCTTTCCTATACCAGCCATAGTTAATTATGGCTTCAAGAGTAAGAGCTATGAAGAAGCCATGGAAGTGACATTATGGTAAGATTTCTAGTGCTTTTACATTTAAATTAATTTGTGGGGATTATGTGCAGTTTTGTTCCATCTCCTTGTCTCCATGACTTCTGCGATACCTTTTTACACTAAGATGTGGATGTAATATATTATTTCTTATGGTTCAGAACAAAGTATTAAAATAAAAGCCTAAAAATCACCATGATATCATCACCTTCATCACCTCAGCTAAAAGTCAGATAGCATGAAGAAGCACAACTACTCGCTGAAGAGAAGCTAACTGAAGATGCCCAGGTGTGTGCAGCTGAGCACTGAAGAAATGCCCAGCTGGACCTGTGTTGACCTTAAGATGCTGCCTTGATGCCTTGTTGCTTCAAGTTTGGAATTATGGCTCCATGTATGAACATCAAAAGCAAAGTGATTTGTAAATTATCCCTCTCCAAGAAGACAAGGTATTGTGGTAGAATGTGACATTCAACAGAAGCCCAGTGAAGGGGCTTTAGTTCCATTTCTGACATTTGGTATTATAGGATCTTGAGCAAGTCAGTTACTGTTTCTCAGTTTGTATTGACCCATCTCATCAGACAGCTATGGGGAACAAATGAGGCAATATATGTGCGGTGGATGGTGGGCCTTGATTAGAGTCAACCTGTCATGATTCAAAGATAAGCTTATGGGTGTGTCTGTGAGGGAATTCCAGAGGTTTCTATGAGGTGAGGAGACTCGCCTTGAATATGGGGGACACCCTCCCATGGGCTGGGACCTTGCACTGAATCAATAGGGAAAAGCACATGGAGCCCCAGCATTGATTCCTCTGTGCATCCAGACGGCAGACACAGTGCAGCCACCCGCTGCCAGGCATTCCTTGTCACAAATGACAAAGCTGTCCCTTTAAACTGTGAGCTAAAACAAATTTATCTCCATAGAGTTGCTTTGTCTGGTATTTTGTCACAGCAAGAAAATCACTCAGTGCAGTGTGTAAAGAAGACTTAAGCACTGTATGAAAGCAGGTGCCACCCCCCAAACCTGCTTAGTGCTTCTCTTAAATCCTTCCTGAGAACCAAACGATATAATGAAAACTTGCGCGCACCAATGTGGACAGGTACAAGTCAATGCATTAAGGACTTGAATTGTTAAAAAGGAAATTTATTTATCTCTATTCTCTCTCTCTCTCTCTCTCTCTCTCTCTCTCTCTCTCTCTCTCTCTCCTGTGTATGTGTGTGCATTTATAGAAACAAGTACTCATGATAAAATATATGGACCAAATAAACAAATCCCACAAGTGGTTGCAATAAATGCTGAGAGGTGATTGGGGCTTGACTGAGGAAGACAGGTGGTGTTTCCTGGGACAGTGCGTGCACTGTGTGAGAGGTGTTTATTGAGGAAATCTATTAAACAGAGATATTACAGTTAAAATTTTTACTAGTATTTTCAACAAGAAAAATCCTGAGATTTATAGACAGTTGAATTTTTTACAGTATGTCACGTAGCATACATTGCCCATCTTGTGAATTGTAGAGTAAAAACAAATAGGTTCTAAATATTTTTATTTTAGTGTGTGTGCACACGCATGCGCATGCATGTGCACGTATGCGTGAGCATGACTGTGTGAAAGACAGAGGATAATTTGGGTGAAATGGGTCTCTCCTACCATGAGGATTCTGGGAATGGGAAGTGGAGCATCAGGCTTGGTAGCAAATTCCTTTACCTGATAAGCAATCTTTCTAGCCTTAATACTTTTTGACAACTTCATGCCTCTTTTATAAGAGATATCTTGGTTTTAAGGATATCAAATTATATCTGTAACACATTTTTAATTGTAAATTCAAGTATCATTTATCTGAGTCCTGGCTTCCAGTCTACAGTATTAGCATGACTATCACAAAGTATCCATGTGAGTCAGATTTTAGAAGCATTTCTAAACCTTAACCATAAATATTCAGAATGGATTTTTAATTTACTGAAAGAGAAACAATATAATTTGTACTAACAGGTATGTTGTTTGCTGTCATGTGGATTGAGCCTGAGGAGAGGTGAGTGGATGGCTGCAAAGGCTACACATCAGAAAGATTGTTTTACATGAGCGGAAACCGAGGCGATAAAAGGCGCTCTGACCCCCAAACCGGCAATCTGAGCCCAAACCGGAACTCTGATCCCCAAACTGGCACTCTGACCCCCAAACCCACAATCTGACCCCAAATAAGCACTCTGACCTCCGAACCGGCACTCTGACCCCCAAACCGACACTCTGATCCCCAGTCTGGCACTCTGACCCCCAAACCGGCACTCTGACCCCCAAACCCACAATCTGACCCCAAACAAGCACTCTGACCCCCAAACCGGCACTCTGTCCCCCAAACCGACACTCTGACCCCCAAACCGATATTCTGACCCTCAAACCGGCACTCTTGCCACAATGTCCACGAACTGAGGGACAAAGCTCTGTGCAAGGCTGGGGTTTTGAAAACGTCGATCATTCAGTGTGGAGACTTTCTGTGCGCCATTCCTTCTCCCTGCTTTCCTCTGTGACAACTGTTCTTCACAGCAGCATGGAGAGAGAGACAGTGCTTAGGTGTCATAGCAAAGGTTTGGTAAGGCAAGCAGGTCAAAAACTGACGGTAGAGATAAGGTTTCTGAGGTGTGTTTTCACTCTCTCCATTCTCCCCCCTCTCCTACGGCTCGGAATAATCAAAAGCTGGCTATTCACAACGCTTCTATTAAATGGGTTTCATCTGTCCAAAATGTTTAGAGGGGGTTAGCAGGGTGGCTGCAGTGGCAAAGACTGGGAACTGAATGAGCCAATTACATTTTTACAGACAAAAAGGCCCACTTTTCCACATAAAGATTAAACAAACAAGAAATTCTGCTCCACTGAAACCCAGCTAAAGGCAGATAAAGTGCCACCCTTATATTAAAAAAGGCATATTATATCAAGTCAAGTGAATGATTCAGAGTATTGAGATTTCATAGCTACACCGTTTCTACAGAGGGCCTGATGTGCCTGGCTTTTATTTCTTTGAGCTTGAGAGTTTGAGTCCCAGACAGGACCAGGCCTTTCACGCCAGGCTCTCAATTGATTCCTGCATTGAAGTGCAGTGGGAGATTGTATGCAGTCGGTGATCACTCCACGCCACACACGACTACCCCGGGGGAGCCCACTTCAAAAAAATAATTTAAGTTGGAATATTGAATATCCTATTCTTTTGCAAACTACAGTATATTTTCAAAAGGAATCTCACCCAAAATGATTAACACTTCCCACTGTTCGGGAAGAAAGCTTGCCCTTTCAGTCTAACAGCTGTGGATCATTAGCTCGCCACTGATGAGATATGTATTTTTCTTTCTAATTAAGAGATGAGATTCTCTATTTGACTATCTCTTCAGAAAAAGTGAGGAAAATAATTCTGCCTATATGGAAAGTTCATCTTCTACAAAACAATGAATAATTTCAGGTTCCTTTTAGAAAATCTTCTCTCTCCCCAATTTAATTCATTTCCCCCTACATTCACCACACATTTCCAGTCTAGTCCTTACAGTATTAACCCATCTGTCTCCCTCTCATCGCGTTTTCCTGTTTGCCTCAGCACCCAAAACTGTTCATTTCAGGTAAGCAGAGGGCAGAAACATGAAAATTGCAAAATGCTTATATGCTTACAGGATTTTTTGCTTTTAGTAGAGAATTTTTGGCATGAGACTATTTTCTAATGTGAAAGGGGACTCAGAAAAGATGAATGATAGACTGTCCTTTTTGATGCAATGATTAGATACAAACTTCAATTTTCTTAGCCATGTTTTAAAATTGACTTTTAAAAGTGATCATGATGATGAACTATTGAGAGGAAACATTTATCTCTACTAGCAGAGCTGGACATAAACATGGAAGCTAGAGAACGGATGCAAAGCGGGTCATAAAATACTTTGTTTTCTCCTTGAAATGATTTCCAACAGATGTGCAAGGTGGTCAAGCTCTTGGTTTAGAAACTTGCTCGAAGGGTGTAGCGGCAGGCTGGAGAGTGGTACGGTTTGTTAGTCTATTGTTGCCCCCCTCATCACTTGCAACACGAAAAGAGGAGAGGAAGGGAGGAGAGCTGACTTTCAAAACTTAAGTCTCTGCATAGCGCTTTCTTTAGCTACAGTGTCTTTAGAAAGATGTAGGATAATTTTATTTGCCAACAGGTAGTGTAGGAAAGGAAATTAGTACACCAGTGTTTAGTGGGTGGGGCAGTCCTATGGATCACTGTGAAATGGTGGGGAATTCCACCCATTTGAGAATTTTCTGCACAAAATGCTGATAATTCCTTATAAAGAAACATTGACAGTTATTGTGTGGGCAAAGTGTAGTTTATAATTAGCTTAGAAAATATATACATGCGTGTGTGTGTACGTGTGTGTGTACGTGTGTGTGTGTACGTGTGTGTGTGTACGTGTGTGTGTGTACGTGTGTGTGTGTGTGTGTGTACATTTCATCCTGGAACTCATAGTTAATGATAGTATCAAGACTAAGAGCTGTGTGAAGATGCTATAAGAAGAGATACTATAATCATATTTCAGTGTTTTTACTTTTAATTCACGGAGACCACTTGTAGTAATGTCTTCGTACTGGTTCAGTTTCTAGGTGATGGCATGACTTAAGATTTCAGATTAAAGGATTGAGATTAAGTCAGTAGTGGAGAAAAGGTGTGCCTACTTATCACCGTCTGCATAAAATGTTTTCTCTGCCTACAGTGTTTAGTTATGAAAATGCTCAGGGAAGAACCACAAGGTTCATTTACTCTCTTTTGTTAAGTCCAGCCCCTCACGTCACCAGAGTGACTCTTCCTGAAGTGGCCAGACTGAGATGCACTTGTCTCTGGTCCTTCTTTTCTGTTGGTTCCACAGAAGCTTCCTGCACTGTCTCCACTTGTCAAGGGAGACAGCTGAGGCAAAGCGTCTAACCACTGCTGTAGCCCGGTGTGCCAAGTCCTCCTGTATATGTGCTGCTCTTATTGGTTAATGAATAAAGAAGCTGCTTTGGCTTGTGATAGAGCAGAGTAGAGCTAGCAGGAAAACTAAACTGAATGCTAGGAGAAAGAAGGTGGAGTCAGTGAGAAGCCGCGAAGCTGTCAGAGCAGACAGACACAGGATCTTTACCCGGTGAGCATCAGCCATGTGGAAGTACACAGATTAGTAGAAATGGGTTAATTGAGGATGTAAGAGCTAGTCAATAAGAAACTAGAGCTAATAGGCCAAGCAGTGATTTAATTAACACAGTATCTGACACATACAAACCATAGACACAGCACCTGACACATAGACACAGCACCTGACACATAGGCACAGCACCTGACACATACAAACCATAGACACAATACCTGAGGACTCCTAGGAAAAGGGGGGGCCAAAGTGCCTCAGAAACAGCACTGTCAACTAATGGGTGCATAATCACACAGCTTTATGGATGGAAATATTATACCAATAGAAGCTGCCTGTATAAGATTAGGGTGGTTATTATTTAGATCTTTTCTCTCAGGCTTGCAAGTTGGACTGATATTTTGTGTTATTTATTTATTTATTTTTATCAAAGTCAGAGATAAAAAGCTCTGGATTTCCTTTGAGATGCCAAAAAAAAAAAAAAACTCCAAAAGGAAAGCTCTGAGCATGTCCAATTTGACATCACATCAATCACACATGCATAAGTGAGAAAGATGCGAGTTTTATGTTAATCATATATGGATGTAGAATGAAGGTACGAATGCCTATAGTTGCCTGGGGAATATTGATCTTTGGAGGTCCCTTTTATGAGAATTAATCCTTCAGCTATTGGTTTTAAGGTCTGCCACAACATCAAAGACAGCCATTTTCATTTTTGTTAGTCATAGAAATTTGGCATTCAGAACCAGGCAGCAGGAAAATAATATTTGGCATCCTAGATAACACATGACATTGCTTAAATGACCAAACATGGAGGATGGGGAAGATAAGCACTTATTTCACCTCTAAGGGGTTATTGTAGCAAGTCATCATCACTTCAAACACTAAAACAAATTGAGAATTTGTTAAAACGCTTTTGGCTTTACTTAAGAATAGTTACAGTTGGTACATCTGGAATATTCTCTATCTATGCTTTGGAGACACTCGTGGATCTAGGAGATATGGCATATCACAGATGGATGTGCATTGGGGAGGTTAGGCCCCTTACGTATTTCCTAACTGTATTTGATGTAGAAGAGTAAATTTGTTCTTTTATACCCCCAATGCCAGGAAAACTGTCATTTTCATCTTCATGGTATTCAAGTGATTAAGTCATGTTCTAAGAACATGTCTTATCTTGAAGTTACTAGCAAATAAAGTGATTTCTTAAATGTGAGCATGGTCTTAAGGAGAATCTCTAATTTACCTGCTCTCTGTTTTCAGCAGTGCAATGAAGATTCGCAGAACTCAATTATACACAATTATCTTCTAAAGAAATGAATCTGCTGCCGTCACCGTTTGTGAAGCAGGTTGTTGGTCAATTCCTCTTCCTGTGTATGTAAATGCTGTATCTAGGTACGTACATTCCTCACCAATGTTTGCTGATGTACAACATGTTCAATCTATCCTAAGCTCAAAAGTTGGCTTTAAGTCTCTCTCCGTTATGAACAGGTACAATATTTAAGGCAACAGCTGGCAATTCAGTTGCTCATAGGAGGAACTCCCTCTGTTCTATAGATGGTGCCAGGAAACAGGATGCTGTGCTATCTAACGAGCCAAGTGCGCCTTCCTGAAGTCTGTGGTACACTTTACTTTAAAAATTAGACCTGTAGTCTTTATGTCCTCATTTCTAAGTCGCTAAGCAGGAATGCCTCTACAATAGCAGACGATCGCTGTGGGGCTTCCTTCCAGGAGCTGCCTGCAAGGGGGGGCGCCCTGCCAAGTGCTGGGATACGCAGTACCATTCTCACTCCTTTCCACTCAAATTATTTCACTCAGATTTATTCAGCTTATCATGATTCTCTTTCCTAGCTACTTATTTTTGAGCTCTCTTTTTAATCCTTTACGATATAACTTGCAGTTATTGTTGATTATTCATTGTCTATACTTAATGTCTTCGTTTTACATTTAAAATTACACAGCCCAAATCAGAAAAGAATGTTTTTAGATTCTCGAACTCTTGCGTAGATCTAAAACCTAATAATATCAGATGTCTCCGCTATCTCACCAGCTTCTAAAGCTCCATCTCTCGCTCTGTCTTATAATTTTCTAATTTTCTCCTTCAGTGGTCTCATTCCCCCAATCCCTCTGTTCTGGAAAAACTTCAAGAGTTATGTTTAGCAGCTCTAGCTATGTCTGAACATATCTCTTTGCAATTCAAATAATCATCTTCGGCTGACTTTAACAGGCTTCTTTACTCCATTCCATCTTTTACCCTTGCTGCGTAATGTTTACTGGGGAATCTTCCTCCCATTGCTTAACAGGTCTGAGCGGGCTCGTTACTGCATGGGAAACCTAAAGGTGTAAACATTCTGAGCACATCTCTCTTGGCTATTTTCCAAACCTCCAAGCATTTTTCTTCAATGCAATGGTGCTTGTGTTTCAGTGGTAACAGAACTTATCAGAGAACACTAGTTTAGACAGCAAGCAAGCTGAACTCCAACTGTTCCAACAGCCTGACTTTTACAGGGAAAGGAAAGGCCCACGGCCAAGACCACTGAGATGAGCAGGTATTTTTAGTTCACTTGTAGGCCAGCTCTAATGTAATTCTGAAATGTTTTCTTCAAACCCAAGCCGACTTTTCCAGGGCTGTCCAAATCTGTTTTCTTTTATAGCAAGTACAAATTCTTGGAGCAAAGGAAGCGTGCAGATCATTCACAGTGCCTCTGCATGGCTATGGTGTTGATGCCCGATAGCTCAAATTAGTCCCCCAGACAGATGAGCGCATTGTAATTAGCTCTTGTCAAACTGTTAGAAATAAAAAAATGATTTCCAGTGTAATAAAACTTACAAAAAGAAAATCTTTGCTATCATTTTCAGCCAAAATAGTTCTGGTAATGGCTTATAGCTTAGTGCCCCTCAGTTCTGAAAGAAGGCCACTGAGTTCTTGGAAAAGGTATCACTTCACTGACGTTAGGATGAGACATGTATTATCTTTCAGGAATTTTTGTTGTTGTAGTAGATTGCCTGTAAAATCTCATTCCAATAAATGACCTGTCAGGATTGGACATATTCTGTGGGGCCACCCAGTGCAGAACTATGGTTCTCAACCAAGATTCACGCTTCTCTGACTATTTTGTCAGCACATTTTTCAGGCTTTTACGATAAGTGTATTGCTATGATGAACTTGGTTGAATAATTAAAATTGCATTATATTTAAACAAGAGAGGGCATTGCGCAGTTTTATTCATATGGACCATCTTGGATACCAAGCTCTTGTATGACGATCATTAGTGTCTTGCTGGAAGTGTCATCTGGATACACACTATCGGAGCAGTGACTCAAGGGATGGTTCAGATTGATCTTTATTAAAAGGAGTTCCATCACACTGGAATTTAGCATCTTCTTAAGGAAAAATACAGGTTAGAATAGACAGGTGGCTAACTTAGAAAGTTTAAGTACTAACCAGGACGTGGTACAACATGAAACTTTCAGGTTATAACCAAAATGTTATTCACGTCTTCGTGCCCCTTAGACTCACCCAGAGATATGGTAGGGTTTACTTGTAGGAATGAGTAGGGGGCATAAATTTCAAAATCATAAATTACTGTTGTTCAAAAGTTAAGAAAAATGGGTGATAGAATTAAAGCCTCTTGAAGAAAATACAGTGGCTTTGGGGCAGAAAAGAATTTAGAAATATAGCAGCTAAAGCAATCTCTCTGTATTTGTTCTCTTCCCCCCTCTTCTCTTCTTATTCTCTCTCGCTCTCTCTCTTACACACACACACACACACAATATGTATATCTCATGTACACATATATATGATTTAAACATGTTACCAAAGAGAGTATATGCATAAGCACGTGAAAAGATATTCAACATCATTAGTGGCCAAAGAAACACAAACTGAAGCAAAATGAGACACTATTCTCAGCCATTAACGTGGCTATAATCAAACAAAAATGACAAAATCTATGGTGAAGCTATAGAGAAACTAAAGCCCTCATACCTTCTTGATAGAGACGCATAATACTGAGCTGCTATGAAAACATTTTGGTAACTTCTTTTAAAATAAATTTATATTTAAAATAAAAATAAGCATGTTGATAATTTATTTTAAAATAAATTATTTATTTTGCATCCTAGCTGCCATCTCCCCTCCCTTCTCTCCTCTCAGTCTTCCCCATACCCATCCTTTCTGTTCCCATCACCCTAATCCACTCTTCCTTTGTTTCTGTTTAGGAAAGGGCAGGACTTCCATGAGTATCAACAAAACATGATATTTCAAGTTGCTGTAATACTAAGCACCTCCCCATGTATTAAGGCTTGGCAAGGTGATCCAGTATGAGGGGTTAGGGTTCCAAAAGCCAGTCAAAGAGTTGGAATTTTGGAGGAGGCCACTAGTTAGTTCCTGGCTGCTCAGCCCCGAAATAATCACACAGAAACTATATTAATTCAATTGCTTCTTGGCCCATTAGTTTTATCTTCTTATTGGCTAACTCTTATATTAATTTAACACATTTCTATTAATCTGTATATCAATACGAGGTCATGGCCTACCAGCAAAGTTTCAGCACGTCTATCTCTGGCAGCGGCTCCATGGTGTCTCTCTGACTATGTCCTTCTTCTTCCCAGCATACAGCCTAGCTTTCCCTACCTAGTTCTATTCTTCCCTGCCATAGGCTCAAAACAGTACTTTATTCATTAACCAATAAAAGCAACACAGAGACAGAAGGACCTCCCACACCATTGGAGACAGCCCCTATTCCCACTGTTAGGAGTCCTACAAGAGAACCAAGTTATACAATTGTAACACATGTGCAGAGTGCCCAGGTCAGTTTCATGCAAGCTTCCCAGTTGTTCAGTCTCTGTGAGCACCTATGAACCCTCATTGGCAATTTCTTAAAAGAGCAAATGTAAATTTTAACCAACCATTCCTGTGTATCTGTCCCCAAACCTGAACACATCAGGCCTTGGACTTGCCCATAAATGTTTGCAGCAGCATGATTCATAAGTGTCTCCAAAGGGAAACAGTGAAAATGATTATCATGGTGAATGGGTAGTCAAAATGCACAGACTACACACACTAAGCTAAATTCATAACTACAGCAAGGGATATGTACTAGCACCTTAAATGTCACGGATCCAAAAATATATGCAAGTAAAAGAAATCAGATAAAAATAACATATGATCCATTTGTTCTAAATGTGCAGAAAAGGCAAATTGCTGGAGATAAAAAACAGAAGAGTGGTTACTGGGCATTGGGAACAGATAGTAACTATAGTTTGGCAAGAGGCAGCCTTTTGATATGATAAGTTTAATCATATATTTTTATTTTATGCATATGAGTGCTTCATCTGCATGTATGCATATGTACTTGTGTGTGGCTGGTGCCCATGGGGGCCAGAGAGGGCACTGGCTCCCTGGAACGTTGTTACAGAGAGTTGTGAGCCAGCTGTGGGAACTGGGAACTGAACGTAGGTTTTCCAAAGCAGAAGCAAATGCTCTTAACTGACAAGCTATCGCTGCAGCCCAGTGAAATGACAAATTTTTATCAAGCTAAATCCCAGTACAAGTAATTAAGAGAAAGTAGGTGGAAGTAAGAAATGGCCAAATTTTCAAAACATCTAAGATGCTAGTGATGACACTCACTTTCTGATTCTCTGGGGGGTAGGGGGGCTCTTCATTTGAGTTCAGAGGAGTATCGGAACGATTACTAACAAACAGCTAAAGCAAATATCAATATCGGCCACTAATTATAATCAGAAAAGCAGATTCTACAGGCAGGTGAGGAAATGAAGCAATGCAATGCTCCCACCTTCATAGCTGCCTATATATTCTTATGCAAAACTTGAGCAACCTTAAAAAAAAACACAATAAAACAGTTTTATCATTCTCTGAAAAGCACACCACCACCACAATACTGACAAGGAGAACTCTGCTTGAAATGGGAAGAGAGTCAGAAAAAGAAAGATCACTTAGATTAACATCCTGAAAGAAAATAGGTCAAATAAAACAAAGAAAAGCAAATCTTGGCGCATCAGGGTGGGAGGGGAGCTTGCAGGTTCACCTTCCTTGGCCAGAAGACAGCACTCGGGTGAATATGGTGGCTTTTGGTGTCTTCTTACATGGAAATCATGTTGGGAACCATTTCATTTGAGTCTAAGTTGGGATTTCATTGCAGTGATCTCTAGTGCCAAGTCACCTGGAATACCACCTATCAGGAAATAAAACTGGCCTCCTATATCCACCCACAAATAAAGAGGAAAGACATGTTTGAGAGGATTTGTTTCATTTTTCTGGTCAGCAACAGTCAGCAACTCCCCTTGGTTGGCTGGGTTTGTTTTTCTCAGTATATTGCATCAAGAAAATAGAATTGAAAACTGCTGAAGACAGCAGGAAGGAAGAAAGAAATCTGAGAACCACTTCCAACCGGTTTTATGAGAGCACTTCTAAAAACCCTTGGATAATCCTGCATTTTCCAGTAACAGCTACAAAGTATTTCTTGTGTTCCCCCCACCCACAATAAAGCTTAATACATGTATTTGTACATTAACTAAATTACATCAAGCATAGAAAAGCAGGTGAGCCTGGCAGGCTTCCCATTGTTTCTACAACCATTACCTCTATCAATTGCTGCAAACTATCCTGTCTGCGTTCCACCACCAGCTAACATGGAGCTATCCTGTCTCCCAGGGAGACATTGCAGAATCCAGCTCCCCTTTAACAGGCTCTTTGCTGTGGGATCCCTTCATGGCTTGCATTCATGTCTATGCCTCTCAGGAAGAACACTTGGAACCAGTGTTCACCACGTTTCTCACTCTAACAAAGACAATGACTGCGGGCAACCAGATGCTGTGTGGAGTGGTGATGTGTTTGTCCTCCAGCTGCAGTCAGTCATGGGGAGGCACAGAGAGATGCCTGCCTCTTTATGTTATTTGTTACAATTACACTAGCATTTTATTAATTCAAAAGCGCTTTACAGGAAAATGTAAGTATGGCTTTTAATAGGAATGTTATACTTGGACCTGATACCAAGGCTAACAGATTTGAATCTGCAAGGAAAAACAGGCTTTCAAGTCAAAACCCAATTTGTTACCAGAACTTTAATCCGAAGGATTCTCACAAACATATTGCAAATGACAGGTTTTTAAGTATCACAAGAATGCAGACTCAAACCTGGTCTTGACCTTGGCATCCATGGAAATTAGAGAAAAAGAAAATAAATTTTATATAATTTGTTTTAAAAGAAGTAACTGACAGAAACAGAAATAAAAAGCCTAAAAAGGACACCAGCGAAAGACACCCTATAAACAAGGATGAAGGGCATTTTCTAAATTTATCTCATGAAGCAATCACAGTTTACTCATTTTTTTCATATAGTAAAATTTCACTATTGGTGAAATTTCACTATTAGTGAAAATCGTATTAATACATTTGAGTAATTTTATTAGTGTTAAATCTAAATAATTCAATTTGAATAATCTCAATGTTTATATTTCCTTTGAGATTTTTAATTTGTGGTTGGTGTTTATATGTTTTTGTGTGAGTGGGGGGGGGTCCAAGCCTCCAGAAGCATGGACTCTCCTGGATATAATGTTAAATGCAGTTGTGAGCTGTCTGAGATGGGTGCTGGAAGCCAAACTCAGGTCTTCTACAAAGAGCAGTGTGTGCTCTTAACCACTGAGTCCTTCCTTCACCTCCCCACCCCAAATGAAATAAATCTTAATTAAAATTATTATTATGGTGAACTAATTCTATCTACCTCCGTGCTCCAATGGACAATTCAACTTTATTCCACTTATTGATTTTAGGTACACTTTTGTCATATTGCTGATGAGAAAATGACTTTAAGGTAATGTGTTACAATAGCAATCATTTTAGTCACCTACTTCTAAGTGTTAACTGCAAAAATAAGGTGGTTTAATAAAGGCACCATTTTAAACAACATTTATACTTTTTCTTCCAGATTGTGTGGGAAGATGTTAAGAATATATTATAAAAATTGTTAAATTTAAAAGAACTTTATTATATAATTTAAAGGTATCATTTTATTAATTGGCTCTAAGAACTTCTCTTTCTTCACTCAATGTCCTTGTTAAAGCATCAAAGTTAAGACATGTGGCTATGAGAGACAGGTCCACTGTTATGTGAAGGTGTGAGCACTCGTAGGTGGCCATACTCCAGGGGATGGCTCCACACCCAGGCAATGTGACAGCACCAATTGGATTTAGTCATCAAAATGAGAAAAAGAAGATGTGAAGCTGGAAGGAGAGACACTGGGAATCATTCAAGGGGGATTGCAAGGGCAAATAGAGGGTTGGTAAGGTCTCTCTCTCTCTCTCTCTCTCTCTCTCTCTTCCCAAATAATAAAAAGTTATAACAAAAGTAGGGTTATTGACAGTTTGTTCTGAAAACCTGCAAGAGAGAAATCCTGTATCTTACTAAAAGCTTTTATCTTTTCACACCCTCAAGACTCAGTGCATTGGCATAAACCAAATGTTATAGCATAACTTTTCAATTCAGTTGCCTTGGATAGTCACAAACTTCTTAGCCCCTGATACCCTACTAGTGCAATGCTAATTTGGGAGGTATTTTTAGTTCTTGCTTTATTTCTTTTTAGTCTTCTTTGCACTCCTGAAGATTGAAGTCAGTCCTTTCTGCAACTGCTCCCAACCCTGAGCCTTTTAAAGTCTTATTTTATATAGGAGCTCACTAAGATTACCAGGCTGGCCTCAATCTCATGATATTTATGCATAAACCTCTCTCCAATGTCATTGGATTACAGGTACAATGTCCAGTTCAATTTTTAAAGGTTTAAACTTCAATTCTAGGCAATTATGGTCTTTCATGTCTGATATAATTTGCAATGCAAGTGTTGGAGAAGGGTGCTTGTTGGTTCCCAACCCTCTGGCTAGCTTAGACCTGAAATAATCACACAGAAACTGTATTAATTAAATCACTGCTTGGCCCATGACTTCTAGCTTCTTATTGGCTAATCTTTTATATATTAGTTTAACCCATTTCTATTCATCTGTGTATCGCCATGTGGCAGTGGCTTATGGGCAAAGTTTTGGCATGTATGACTCTGGGCTCCACAGCTTCTCTCTGTTCTCTCCTCTTTTCTCCCAGCATTCACTTTAGTTTTCCCTGCCTAGCTTTTTTCTTTTTTTTAAGATTTATTTATTTATTTATTATATATACAACATTCCTTCAATGTATGCTTGCATGCCAGAAGAGAGCACCAGATCTCATTATAGATGGCTGTGAGCCACCATGTGGTTGTTGGAAATTGAACTCAGGACCTCTGGAAGAGCAGTCAGTGCTCTTAACCTCTATCCAGCTCCCCCTTGCTTTTTTCTTTTGTCCTATCACAGGCCAAGACAGTTTCTTTGTTCATTAGTCAATGGTAATCACAGCATACAGAGAGAAATCATACATCACACAAGAAAGTTACTAGCATCACAAAGAGAAAAAAAAATCTGTTAGTCATGCCATTATTCTGGTATGGTATTTCTTATTATATTACTCAACCAAAAATGCATGATAGCTACTCCCCTTCTTAAGAACCATCATTAACCTGCAGCCTCTCCAGTTGATATGCCTCTTTCTGATTTCCCTGGTGAAATCCTGCTGCCTCTCCAGTGACTGTACCTGGTGCAGCAGTTCCATCTCTGGCTCCTGCTACGTATACCATGGACCTACGCCTAGGTAACAAGAGTTCAAGGAAGGGCAAGTCAGAGCAAACCAGATTCAGCTATATGTCTTTGGTATTAGTAGGCTAAAAGAGAATCTCTCTATTTTATGTCACTAAAAGCAAGAAGAACAGAAGCCTGGGTGGAGTGTTCAGTGTCATTTATGGAAATCCTGCCTAAAGCCAAAGCTATTACAGAGAAAAACCAACCCACTAAACAAAGTTCTGGTGGAGTCATTGAACCTCCAGAACCAGACTGATATGAAATGTAATTTTTCCTTCCACGAGTACCTATGTTATAGATAGTAAAAAGGTAATTTAAACACTTCAGTGTAATTCTTAGAGCTTTTGAAAAATACAAAGTTTACCAGCCACTTCTGTCCGAGGCCAGACATGCTGAGAATCTCTGGCAGTGGTGCTGAAATCTGTATTTCCTCTTGTTCCTAGTGATCTCCTCATCTGTGGGACCATTGTGAGCATGCATCAAGGTCTTCAGTCTTTCCACCAACACCATCAGGGCTGGGATAGTGCCTACACTGTCAGCTTCCTAGAGAAGACGCTCAAAGCAATGTAAATGGCATTACCCTTAACCCTAGTTTCAGAAAGGAAAGATGCCAGGCACAGAGATACATGCCTGTAATTCCATCCACTTAAGAGGCTAATGCATCACGGTTGCAAGTTTGTGGCCAGACTGTGCAAATTGGAAAGACCCTGTCTCAACAAAAATGCAAAAGGACTGGAGAAGTAGCTCTGTGATAAACCTTTGCCTGAAATATGTAAGCCCTGGGTGCAATCTCCAGAACCACGGTGTCAGAAGGTGAGAGTGGGAAGGGTACTTCAGTTCTGTGTGGAAGATGTCAGTACAGGAAGCCTCCTTCCTCCTTTCCAAATAACCCCTGGCACATCAAGACTTCCTCTCACCCATGTGTGTTCTGGAAATCATCAGGATGCCCTTCCCCATACCTGTCTGATGCAGGGCCAGTCAGTAGGAATAGTAGGACCAGACTAGACATAATTGAGTTTATGAAGTAACACTCATGTTCCTCCCAAAGTCAATCTTCTCATTATCTTAGAGCACTGAGGCAAGTCACACAGCTGTAACCGAGTTTATATCTAACACATGCAAACTTGGGAAAAGGGGTTATCTTTCCGACACCATGCCTGATTTCTTTCCTTTATTAAAATATAGGTAGCAATGATGCCTTTAAGGCTGCCTTGAAAGACTCTTCTCTAGGAAGCCTCTGGGCTGTGTGTGAACAACACACCAGCCCTTCTTACAGCTCTGGAAAGAGGGAAAGCCTTGGGTGAGTGCACATAACGGTCTCCTATTGGCGTTGATCACAGGAAACACTAAGGAAATGAGTTAGAAAAGTTCTTAAAGTCCTGCAAACACACTAAGTGAGATCACGATCCCCAACCTCAATTTGTTATTTAGGTATCTTTCTCCAGTTTTATGAAGTGTGAGAATATACTCCAAGTTCACTATCCTATGTTTGTGATTGTCTCTCAGGATGCTCTTTACAAGAGAAAATTAATTATTCAGAACGAGCCTTTGGGTAACAAGAGCTTGCAGGGTGATGCCCTACTACCAGCTCTATCTAAGGGTGTATGTGGTCCTGACAGGAAGCTCATCTAGGCAAATCGCTGTTTAAATTTTTTATTATTATTACTATTGTGTGTGTGTGTGTGTGTGTGTGTGTAGGTTAGAAGTCAACTTGAATAAGTTATTTCTTTCTTTAAACCATGTAGATCTGACGTAGGTTTGGTGGTTTGGGGATCAAACTTAGTTCAACCAGTTGGGCAGCAAGTGCATTTACCCACAGTACCATCCAGCCGGACCCTCAGCTAGAATACTCTAAGACTATACAGGAAGCCCAGGATTTCTATTCCATTCATCAGAGGTGGCAGCTTACCTTCTGAAGTTACCGATCATTCCATATCATCAGGCAATCTGGATTAGTTTTCCCTAACTGCAAGTGAACTTTTTCAAGCCCAAATTCTACAACAGGCAGATAGAATAGAGGCATAGTTTTTGCCACTAATTACTGTGCTATTATGAGAAAGCATTTACAAACAGCACCCTTCAAGATAGTTCATGCTGGGCCTTTTCAAAGGTCTGGAACAAATAGTTTTCTGGTGTTTAGTTAAGGCTCCCATAGTACCTGCCTGTTGTGTTGTCTTGAATTTCGGTGTGTGGGCAAGTTGTTTTGATGGATAATAATTCCCACTGATTTCACACCATCCCACACTTCTTCTTTTTAATTTGTGCCTTAAAGACTTGTCACTTCTGACTGAGCGGGAAGCTTGAGAAGAGACGTAAAAAGCGTTCCTTTGTGAGTTGACACAGAGGCTTCATTCTCACAAAATAGGTGTGATTTAAAAAAACAAAAAACACGCAAGTATTTTGTTGCTTAACACATATTGGAAAATAAAGATTAAGATTAATAATTCTAAAGCCAAAAATAATGAACTTTGCCTTGCCAATTCCTTCCCCTGTTACAGCCAGTCAGTCAGAGCAGGAAAGTGTACCTGGTAGCTGCACTTTCTGGGGGAGGATCCCTGGAAAGCGTAAGGTTGTTCATTCCTTGTTTGCTTTAAGATCTTCGTTGCTTTCATCACGGTGAGAGTTTCACAGCATCCTCCTTAAGATTTCTGAAGCCTAAAATAATCACACTAATGCTCTTTGGCATAGAATTTTGAGGTTTGTGGAAAAAATCTTTGTTCCTTTGCTCAGTCCATATTCATGTGGAGGCGAGGTCCCTTTGCTCAGTCCATATTCATGTGGAGGCGAGGTCCCCTTTGCTGAGTCCATATTCATGTGGAGGCGAGGTCCCTTTGCTCAGTCCATATTCATGTGGAGGCGAGGTCCCCTTTGCTGAGTCCATATTCATGTGGAGGCGAGGTCCCCTTTGCTGAGTCCATGCCCATGTGAAGGCGAGGTCCCATTTGCTCAGTCCATATCCATGTGGAGGCGAGGTGGCATTTTACAGACTTCTGTTTGGGTTAGGCTTCTCAATTTTAGAAAGAGTTGTCAACTGTATTCCCACCTCAGTTGAGGCTTAAGGCATGATCTCTCCCTAATTGGCAACAGACTATCTGCACTCCAAGTACTTGCCAAAAGAGGGTACCACTGCCTGCTTGCTGCCCATTGCCTATCAGAATTCACTCGGGGGAAATGATATTTGCGGAAGATTGCCTGAAGGAAATGCATTCGTTTTTAGATCTTCTAAATTTTATTTGGGGATGCGGCCAAACCATTTGAGAGAAACATGCTTAGATCTGTGACTTTGTCACCTTAGAATAAACGGTTGCTTTGGCCATGGACTGAGCACTGAAACAGACACAGTTCATACCATTAGTGACGATGGTTGCAATGACCCTGCACATGAAGGGTCAATGTATCTTTTTTCCAGATCAAAACCCTTCACAAACATTGCTGTAAACGAAGGCTGCTTGTTCATCACCTTATTTCCTTAGGGCCACGAAGGAAGATAACGCCATTTTACACGATTTGGATTGAAATTGGTATGGCTCTAAATTCTGTATGTGGAGCCCGTGTCACTTTTATTCACTAGGCTGCATTTTGGTGGTGCGGCACCAGCCTCTATTGGAGAAGTCAGAAAAAAGACTTCTGTGAAAAGCAGATTCCCTAAACGCTGGCTACAGATCAGGTGATGCAGCATCAAGCTGTGGCAGGACTTGAAGAAGAGTCCTTGTGATTGCAACACAGGAAACAGTTGAGCTCACATGGAGCCACTAGTGGGCTTGATAAAATGATACTGACAGCTTCTCTCTTCACTTGCTCTCCAGGGAGCCTAGAGCCCAAAATTTAACTTTATGTCCAGTGATTCAATTTTAATTTTATGAGACACCTTCGTCACGAGATTATCTACCTTCCCATTCTGTCACCATCAATGGAATTTCTTCACTTAGACACTTAACTCAATACGTTTTTGTAATCATTCCCATTATTCTCATAGTTTTTCGATAAAAACAAAAGCAAAATAAGGACTCTGTAATATTAAACATGTAATGTGTTTGAGAAATTGTGCCTAAAAGCACAATATTAAATTTTCTTTTAAAAATATTTATAGTTTATAATAATTGGAAGTGGGGTTCAGAAAAAAAACTCAGGTATTAGTTAAAAACCATACAGCACAACTGGCTTTCTGGCTGGCTCCAGAACCCGAGCTCTTAACTGATGTGGGATTCCCCTCTGTATGCTGTGAATACCATTGGTTAATAAAGAACTGTCTTGGGCCTTTGCAGGGAATAGAGGTAAGCAGGGAAAACTAAACTGAATGCTGGGAAAAAGAACGTGGAGTCAGAGTGAAGCCATGGAGCTTCTGGAGACAGACGTGCTGAAACTTCGCTGGCAGGCCAAGACCTCGTGGTGATGCATAGATTAATGGAAATAGGTTAAATTAAGATGTAAGATTTAACCAATAAGAAACTAGAGCTAATGGGCCAAGCAGTGATTTAAATAATACAGTTTCTGTGATTATTTTGGGACTAAGAGTCTGGGAACTCACTAGCATCCTCCTCACTACAGTCAACTCCCATGTTTGTCTCTCTTCCGTGCCATGCTGTGTTACTAACAGGAGCAGGTGGATGTGAAGGAGAGGACACTGGGATGACAGAGTCGGTACCCTAACAGGAAGGAAGGGCAAATCATCCTTATATTTCTATTTGGGGATGCTACTTTAGCATTAATGGGCTCTAGCTATTCCTCTATCCATGTGAGAGACTGCTAAATACAGATGAGCTAGATACAGATTAGTGGTTAAACTTCATCAATTTTTGTTCTGTGCTCAGTAGGTTTTTTTTTTTTTTTTGTCAACTTCCTGGGTCACCTGGGAAGAGGGACCCTCAACTGAGAAAAATGCCTCCATAAAATTGAACTGTAGGCATTTCTTTTGGGCATTATCTTGATTAATGATTGAGATACGAGGGTCCATTCACCTGTTGGCAGGACCACACTTGGACAAGTGGTCCTGGGTTGTAAAAGAAAGCAGTCTGAGCCAGTCGTGGATAGGAAGCCAGTACACAATGTTTCTCTCTGATCTCTGCTTCTTCTTCTGCTTCCACCTTTTTGCCTTGAGTTGCTGCCCTAACTTCACTCAGTGATGGACTATATTCTGGAAGCTGAAATAAACCCTGTCCTCCACTAGTCACTTTGAATTGTAGTGCTATCATAATTGTAGAAACCTTACAGGGATATCTTCCTAACAAACTTGGAGGAACTAGAGTGGTGAAATAAAGAGAGGACTTTCTCTCTGGCTCAGCATGAATTCTACTACCAATGATGGGCCACTTTGGCCCACTCAGTCATCAAGACAGTTTTGAGGGTAACTAATGTGAACATGATTAACACAGGTCTACAAGTCTATATAAATAAAAGACTTTGAGTTGTCCTTCTACTCATGGAAATTAGAAAACACTTAACTGAGCATTGTATCAGAACAAAAGTTGCCATCAATTGTTTCTTTAGAGTACCAGCAACTGATATGGTTACATCAAGAATGGCACAGCAACATAAAACACTAGCACTGCAGTAGATTGGAGACTGAGGTTTAAATCAAGACAGGAATAACATGAACAGTTACAGATGCTCAGACCACTGAATGATTAGCAGCCAGCGCAGTTAAAGAATTGATGATATAGCAAGTCAAAGCAATTCTGCCCAAGAAAATTGGTCAACCTATTATTTCTTTAGATTTATTCAAATATCTATCACTAAGTGTCCAGTGGGAACTGGTATGTGTTTCTAGCTACAATAAGCTGTAAGACATTTGTTTTGTCTTTTGTAGTCATACACAAATAGAAATGTTTACAAAGATTTTTTATATAACTGTTTGTAGGTTTTAATCTCAAAAATGTACTGGCTTTTTGGGATCCTGTTCTCTTTGTATGTAAACCTTGCTCAACCTAGTTGTAGTGGGGAGGGCCTTGGACTTTCCACAGGGAAGGGTGCCTTGCCCTCTGTTAGGATTAGAAGGGTGGGAGGGTATGTGGAGAGAATGGGAGGAGAGAAGGGAGTGGGAATTTGGGTTGGTATTTTTTTAAGTAATAAAATAAAATGTACATGCCAGAAAAAAATCTTTGAAATTCCTTTAAGGATATACTCAAAATTTTCTTCTCTTAGCTGACAGACACCTGGCATCTAAGCCACTAAATGTGGTGTTCCATCATATCCACAGCATCCAATTTTTTCCTTGAAGTGCTTAAATAATAATGAGTTTTACATGTAGCGATAATTACATGGAGTGATATTTACAAATTAAACTCAAATTAACAGGATAAAGAATATATATGGCTACAGTGATTTTTATTAGAATACAGCTTTTATATATTTCTGAGTGACTATGTGTTTAAGAGCACTTTCTGCTCTTTCAGAGACCCCAGATGAGGTTCCCACCACACACATAGTGAATCACAAATCTGTAACTCCAGTACCTGGGTATCTGATATACGTTCTGGCCTCCATAGGCACCAGACATATATTTGGTACACATACATACACACAGGAAAGACACTCATAAGTAAATCTTGAGAATTCTTAAGTCTGGACTCATGCATTTTCTAGTAGAACTATTTTTTGTAATCAGTTCTTTTAAATATTAATAAAATATCAGAAGAAACTTCTTAATGTCAATGATATTCAGGCTAGAAAGAAAAGTTATAAAGAAGAAATAGTTTACTTCTATGGACTCTTTACTGATTACAGGATAAGCATCTTTAGTGAACCAGGTGATGCTTGATTAGAGTCTTAGAGATTTCTGAAGAAATGGGACAGTCCCAAGGGCTCTACGGATTCTGTGGTATCCCTAATTAATTCCTCTTTGAGTTCATTATCCAACAGCTGCTTTATGAAAATAAAGGACATGCATCTCTCTATACAAATGTTTGAGAGCTCTTTTATACCACATCCTTTCCCCACACAAGCCATTTTCTCTAAACTAAAAGAGAAGCTACTTCCATCGCCAGAAGAGTTTGGAAAATTCTTCAGTTTACCTTTGCTTTTTTTCAGTGTAAGAAAAGCAAGACTTCAGCTTTGAAAAAAAAAAGTATGTTTTGTTAAAAAAAAAGCCAAAAATGCACATTGGATAAAAAAGACAACATCTTCAACAAATCATGCTGGTAAAACTGGATGGGTGCATGTAGAAAAATCCAAGTAGATCCATACTTACCACACTGCACAAAACTCAACTCCAAATAGAGCAAAGACTTCAAATTTAAACCAGATACACTGAACCTAATAGAAGAGAAACTGGGAAATACCTTGGGATTCATTGGCATAGGAGACTACTTTCTGACCAGAAAACCAATAGAGCTTTTATTAAGATCAATAATTCACACATGGGACCTCATGAAAGTTAAAAGCTTCTTTAAGGCAAAGAATATCATCATTAAGATAAAGCAGCAGCCTATATAATGGGAAAAGATTTTCACCAATTACACATCCAATAGGGGACTAATATCCAAAATATATAAAGAACTCAAAAACTGAGAGAGCAAGAAAAAATAACCCTATTTGAAAATAGAGTACAGATTTAAACAAAATTCCCAAATGAGGAAAAAAATGCGGAGAAACACTTAAAGAAATGTTTGCAAATGTATTCATCAGGGAAATGCAAACCAAAACCACACCTGTCAGAGTAGTTAAGATCAATAAAACAAATGATAGATATTGCTGGTGAGGATGTAGAGTAAGGGGAACACTCCTCCATTGCTGGTGGGAATGCAAACTTGTACAGCCACTATGGAAATCGGTATGGTGGTTCCCCAGAAGTGTGGGAATCCATCTACCTCAAGATCCAGCTATACCACTCTTGAGCATACATCCAAAGGCTGCTCTATCCTACCACAGATACACTTGCTCAACCATGTTCATTGCTGCTCTATTCATGATAGCCAGAAATTAGAAATATCCTAGAAGTGCCTCAACAGAAAAATGAATGAAGAAAACGTAGTATATTTGCCCAATGGAGTAATAACCAGCCATTTAAAAAAGTGAAATCCTGAAATTTGCAGGTAAATGGATGGAACAAGAAATAAATCAACCTGAATGTGGCATCCCAGACCCAGAAAGAGAAATAGGGTATGTATTTACTTATATATGGTATTATTTGTTAAGTCAATGATAACTAAGCTACATTCCATAGAACTAGAACAGGTAGGTATAGAATAAAGGAGGACAGATAGATCTTGGTAGGAAAGGGAAATAGATAGTTATAAATGGATAAGCTGTAATAGGAGGATCAAGGGTAAAAGGAGAAAAAAGAGGGAATGTAAGGAGAGATAGCTAAAATCAAAGGTCATTTGTGGGGCATTATGGAAGTCTAATATAGTAGAAGCTTCCTAAAATATATACACCTACAAAATGAAATTACCAAAATAATGGGGAAGATAGAGCCCCACCAAAAAAAAAAAAAAAGATTACATCAAATTGAGCTGTTGGTCAAAGGGGTCTCATGGGAACCTCCAAACAGCCTAGACAGTTGCCAAGACTATAGTTTGCTTTTCACAAATTGATAGCAAGTTCCCATTGCTGAAGACAACACATACACAACTCACTGAACATGGAGAAGTCGACCTGGTGCCTACATAGAGCCTTTGTCCCTATGTGCTAGCATCTTTGGTACAGAAAGGTGCTCTGCACACCACCAAAAGAGAAACATAAACATGTATCCAGCCATACCCACTTGGATCGACAATGGTACCCTGCCTGCAAAGTACCCTACTCAGTGTTAGCATAAAGCTTGCATGGGTATCCACAACCAAAATCCAGTATCTGATTTGCCTTAAGGCCCACACTGTGAGATACAACACGTAACTGAAATCCCAGGGACCTAGGGTAAACCAAATACTACTGTTCTTAAAAAAAAAAAAAAAGAGCAATAGTTCTTAATAACATTCTGCTTTATTCATACATTCAGTGTTTTGCTCAGCCATTATCAGGGAAGCTTCCTTCTGCAGTAGATGGGAACAAATATGGAGATCCACTGCCAAACATTATGCAGAAAATGAGAGACCTTGGAACACTCAGCCCTAAATTGGATTTCTCCAGCAAATCCTTCAGCTTAAGGCCCACAGAACCATTTGCAAGAGGAAGTGGAACGGGCATAACGGCCAAAGGGGATGGAGAACACCAAGAAAACAAAGCCCTCTAAATCTAAATGACAGGGCTCACGTGAACTGAGAAACTGAGGCAGCAAGCACAGTATCTGCAGGGGTCTGCAGCAGGTCCTCTCTGTTTATATTATGGCTTCCAGTTTAACGTTTCTGTGGGATTCCTAAGTATGTGAAGGACTGGGTTATCATTTCTTATGCCTTCTTGGGTTCTTTTTGCTCCGTTTGTTTATTTTGTCCAATTCCAATGCGTTAGTCAATGACCTAAAGCAAGTGGGGGAGGGAAGGGCTTGTTTGCCTTGCACTTATACAGCGCAGTTCATCACTGAAAGAAGTCAGGACAAAACTTATGCAGGGCAGGAAGCTGGAGGCAGGAGCTGATGGAGATGAGATGGAGGCTGCTGCTTATTGCCTTGCTTGCCATGGCTTGCTCAATTTGCTTTCTTTTTTCTTTTTTTAAATTTAACTTCTTTATTGAGTCGAGAGTTTCACATCATGTACTCCAATTGTGCTCACCTCCCAGGTCCCCAATATCCTCTCCTCACCCCTGTGCCCTCCCACCAAAGGGAATAAAACACAGTAAGTAAGCACGTAGGAAGATTCAGTCTGCTTTTTTATAGAAAGCAGGACTGCCAGATCAGGGTTGGAACCACCCACAATGGGCTGAGTTCTCCCGGATCAATCACTAAGAAAATGTCTTGCAGGCCTGACTATAACCTGATCTTATGACAGCATGGTTTTATTTCCTCCTCTTAGATGGCTTTCGCTTATGTCAAGTTGTTATAAAATTATCTAGTAAATTTTACTATATTATGTTTTACTATAAAAATAAATGGTAAAATTTTTTTAAAAAGAAAGGAAAGAAAAGGAAAGGCAAGGCAGGTTTGCATACTTTCTCTCCATGATTTTCATAGCTTCATATCTACCTAAGATTGCTTTTGCTGGAGAAATCTGTTTGCAATTTCTTTGACTGACAGATTAAACATTTAACCCTCACTTCATGAACTGCTTTACAAGAGATCTTTGGACGTTTTTTGACTTGCTGCTCACAGTTTACTGTTGATTCCGTTCTTCAGAGACTTGATGTAGGTTCTTCCCTTTTGCTTTGGGTTATCTAAACTCTCTCCTCCCCCCTTCCTCCCTTTCTCTTTCTCTTCTCTCCCATAATCTCTCTCTCCTCTTTCTCTCCTTCAGAAAGACTTCAAAATAAGGGGCCCTGTTCCAATCATCACCTTAAATGTGAGCTCTCTTCTTGGTTCCTGTACTTACTAAGTCTGAATTTATTGTAGGCCCTTGTAGTGCAATTTTTGACACACCATTTAACTCCCTTTGCATTGGGAGCCTAAGGGCACATTCAGGCTCACTGAGAGTTAAAACATGTGTCATGAGCTGCAAGGGGCTTGTTTGCCAGCAGGCCGAGAGTTCATTGAGGCTTGAGCAGCATCCTGCAACAGGGTGGGTAGGGATAATGAGATAACCACACACCACAAGTGAGTTGTTCATTTTCCTCTTCAATCGTCTAAAAACACAGTTATCTCAGCAGGATGCGGCACCCCAGAGAGATATAAATATCTTTCAGAAAGGTAAAGAGAACAGGCAAAGAAAAAAAATCCCCAAAATATGAGCAAAAATAAAAAAGAGCTGCAAACAATTTTTTAGAAACAAAATTTCATCTAGAAGTTGAATCAGGCCAGTTGTTTTTTGTGTTTTTCCCCAATATGTTTTACTTTAATTGTATGCAGATTTATTCTAATACTGTGATGCTAATCAACCTGTGTAGCTATAATAATAAAGGCAATGTCAACACCTCATCAAGTAGTCACGCTGTTTCTTTCATCTTAAACACTGTGTCTTCCTTATCCCACACCAAAGTACTGTGAAAATTATTTATACAAATAAATGATATCATTGAAAGACTTGAAAAGGTATAATAATTATGTGTAATATAGCCCAATTATGTGTTAATTTCTTTGTTTTAATTATTTGTATAGTTTTAATGCAGGGGTTGCTAGAAGGTGGAACTATTTTTATTTTTAATGGGAAAAAATTGTTTTTAAGAATGAAAATAAAGACAATTAGCTCTTCAATTAGAGGCATACTAATATATGCATGCTCCTAAATTATTGCCAGTGTTATTACTCCATTTATACTATCACAACTTTCCATCCTAAAAAGTTACTTTTCTCATTGGCATTGTGTATTAATAACTTTGTTGCTCATCAAGTGCCAGAATAGAGGTTTAGAAGTTCCCCAGATTATCTACTGAAGAAAAACCGGGGTAGGTGATGACAAGCAAGCTCTTTCAAGACACAGTTTCCGAATGCATAATAACTTAAGAGAGTGAGAAAAAAAAATAGATTTATCAAGAGAAGAGAGAACTCTCCTACATTCAACACAGCAAATCAGCAAATTTCTTCAGGGAAAGACATCAAATTTGAAAGGCATCAATTCTCCTCTGCTGTCAGCAGACTGTTATTTGTGCTCATGCACCAGCTGGATTTGTGTATGTGCGTGCATAATCTTTTTCTCACCACTGATGTCATCATTAAAGCTGTGCAAGAATTTTGATTTTTCTTTTTGCACAATCTTCAGTGGGGGGGACTTGGACATCGTGGTAAAAGTTGGTGACAAGTTTGAAAAGTAAGGAATGCAGGCATAAAGCAGCGGCTTTTCGCCACTGCAAGCCTAGCAAGCTTCCTGCTTTGTGGTCTTCCGTCTGTTCAGTCCCCCACTGGAGAGCGCATGTAGGGCTGTGTTTGTGAGACTGGGGACATTTCCTGTTATCCAAACAACATCCCTGTAACTAAGATATCCTTTCTGAATGATGGAGTATATTCTAGAGTTTCAATATGTACACAGTACTATCTTTTCAACGACATTCAGACAGATATTAAGCCACTGGATCTGAGTCTCAAGGTAGGAAGAACTGTTAGTACCACGGTACCACACTTGGAAGGCCTTTAACAGTGTCAGCATACTGAGGCTTTTGGGAAGTTTTGTGTGGAAATCTGCAAGCTGCCGGGAATTAATGTGCAGATGAGTAGGCAATAACCAGGAACATTAGGCGCACTTTGCCGCTCTGAGGAAAAGAAGCCTGTGTGGCACTCCAGAGGGAGCTGGGAGCTGAGGTTGGGACAGTGTGAGGGCAGAATCAGTGAGTGGGGCCTCACTAGGTAGCCAGGCACTCTCCACTGGCCGGCACTTCTGTAGATCAGGAAACATAACCTTCTTACTTTCTCAGGGTCTTTTTCAGTTTATCCAGAAACATACAACTTATCTCAAAATAAAATATTGCTAATAGATCTAAGACCTGGATGAGAGGAGGGTGGGAGTTGATTTTCCTAACTGACTGTTTAACGAGGCATTTGCACAGATAGGGAGTTTGACAGAGAAGCTAAGTGGGTGTTTAGTGTCACTGGTCACCTGCTGAGGTGAGGAGCAGCCTCCTGTTGTGTTTACTTTGCCATGCTAAGGACCACACTTGGGCTGTGTCCATGGAAGCCAAACCTTCTGCCTGAGCTGCATTTCCCAACCCACTCTCCCCTAACATTTATTTATTTCTTCCTTACAAATCATGCAAGGTATGAACTTCCTCATTCCAAAGAAGAGGGCCACTCAAGGCCAATGTATGTCTGCCCTTTTGTCCGTGAGAGCCACCAGAAGTATACAGAAAGCTCACCAATCCTCAAGGGTTTACTTACTAGCTGGGGAAAGAAAACACACACACAGGACCAATTGAATACATAAAACACAATACTTTTGGAAATGCAGCAGAATAAGTGATAAAGACAGAAAGCGCTTTAGGACTGGAGAGATTCATCCTTCTATCTTTGAGTTTCTTGTTACCATGGAGGCTGACATCAGCTCAGAGTCTTTATAAAGACACTCTGGGTTGAGAGTTAATGCAGGAAGCTTTATACTATGAAATACCCTTTCCCTAGTAATTTTATAATTTCACAGTCTGAGCCTTTGTCTTTGGAATAGATTTAAAGACTCACCAGACTGCTGATGGTTTTGTCCTAGGCAGTAGCATTAGTTCTTATAAAAAACTGGAACTGATAAAATTTGCAATTTCCCAGTTATACCATCTTTGCTTTTCTTAGACAAAAGAGTAAGATAAGGAAGGTAATTATTGGATTCTGTTCTGAGGCTTCAAAGCCCACAGGCTTATACATTATAAGGCATCTGACTCCCGGAAGGAAAGGAGGTTTGATTGAGAACATGTTCCACTGCACCTAAATCCACTGGGATGCCAATCTCCCCCGGAAGCAAACTTTGTTACTGAATCCCCACTCTTTATAGGTTTAGAGAGGTGACTGTGTCACTTCTGGGTGGGCGTGGGCAGAAGGCAGTCACAGAGGTTAGAGACACAGAGAACTTCTATAGCATCCTTGGATAGGAACCCCTCATCTAGCATCCAGGCGTTACAGGTCCTTGACAAATTATTCGCTTCCCTGTCCTTTGGTGTCTTCATCTGTCGGGTGAAGAAATAGAGTAACCACCATTTGAAATTGCCACGGGGATGAAATTAGTAACTATTGGTAGCCTGAAGCACCAAGTCTGGCATAGGCTGAGCCTATTCAAGTGTGGAACAAAGGGATCAAAAGAGGGGTGCATCCATGCAGAACTCTGCAGCAGATTTTCAAGCCTTTCTCATACCAGAAGGAGGAGAAAGGAAATACCTGAAGTCTAAAGAACTTGGGTTGGAGGGTAGACAAGTGACTGGGCACTTGCTCATTCTTGGAGCAAAATGAGCTTCTTCTCTAGGGCTCCCAAATCACATTCCTTTCCACTTTCATGGACGAGTGAGTATTTTATAAATATAAAGGTTACACACACACACACACACACACGCACACACACACACACCTTAGGCTTACAAGGAGTCAGAAAAGCAGATTCCCTGAGGCTCAGTGCTTGGACAGGACGCTGGCATGGTATTTAAACCTTCCTTCACATACCACCACTTGCTGTAAGGCAGTGATTCGGTAACTGGGTCATCTGTAACACACATCCCTTCCTTTTTTTGGAAATACACCTGTTTCTGGGATTTGATTTGGCTCCTAATTCAAACAGATCTCCAAGTGCTCAGAAACAAAATCAACCTAAAATTATCCACTTATCTAGAGTTACATTTAGGCCATATGGTTTGAGTTGTCCAAATGCCACAGAAGCAACAGCAGCCGCCATCATCAGACTTTACACTTACCCAGCATCTCTCCTGCCAGAACGTTATGTAAGTCACAAAAGTTTTCTCAGAGCAGAGATCTTACCCTAATTCCAAAGTGGTGGCCATTACACTGTGTTTCGGTTTAGCTCCCTTTACTGGGAAGTGCTGAAGAGTTTCTTACAGTAGTCTACTAAAAGCTGGCAGTGTCCAAGCTGCTACAACAGGTAGGCTTTCCTTAACTTAATTACTAGGCTCGCTGCTCTAAGGGCAGAGGAAAATGGTTACGATGTCGTCATTCCCCGAAATCCCTGTGAAACGCCAAGATGCCCATTCATGAGGACATTCCTGTGTACAACCTGCAGCCTTCACAGACATCCAAACCCAACGTTCCCCGTCAATTCACCAGATCGTCCTCTCAGTATTATTACTATGGCAGACATCTTGGAATTTCTAAGTAAATGTATGAAGCATATAATTGCCTTTTTGCAAGGCTGAGTTCTGCAGCATAGATGTGTGTAGCTGATATGATGAATTTAACATAAAAAGTGAGATGATAAGGCTCAGGAAGGATGGTGAGTCCCAGAACAGATATAGATGCACTGGAATGAAAAGGATCCTGACAGATGTTGGCATTAAATTCTCTAAGTAAAGGGTGGTTCCACACAAACCTCCATTTTAATAATATCTACTTTTAATTATCTAGGCTAGAATGTTGTGTAGATGTATGCTTTCTTAATTACAAACCAACAAATCAATAAATTAGCTGAAGAACCAGGCCAAGCACTAAGGCTATGACATGAAGATAGATATTTCCCTTAGAGATCATTCCTACAGTCAGTGAACTTTCAACAAAACTCAAAACTGCCAGGGTTTGCAAGGTGGCCTGGTGGGATAAGGGCACTTGCTCCTCTTGAGCCTGATGGCCGGAGTTTGGCCTCTGGGATCCACATATTGGAAGGAGAGAAACAAGTCAAACAAATTCTTGTGTGAACTCCACATGCACCATGACATACACATGTACAGATAATGGATGGATGAATAAATAAATGTAAAATAAAACAAAACAAAATTTATCTGCAAAGGCTCAAAATGCAATCTCCTGAGACATGTTCCAGTCTTTTCATAGTCATGATCTTTTATAGTTATTCTCTAGTTAAAGCTATCACAGCTGCAATCTAGAAAATTCATAAGCAGCTGTAGTCCCATCCTAGGGGAGAGTTTTCGCTCCGGAAGACTACCACCACACAGGGTTGAACCAGCCGTCTGCTGGGGCCATGTACAGAGGAAGCTGAAAGACATTGGTAACAAGGTTTTTGTAGCGACGTTGAAAAGATTGTAAGAGATGCATAAAAAATTTCAGAACGTAATGGCTAAACCACAAATACTTTAAAATAATGCAAGAGGCTGTAAAATGCATTTCTTGCCCACCTTAGCTCCTTTCAAGATAAGCTTCCCCACTCCAAGAAAGGCCTCCTGCATGAAAATGGGGTATCCAGGAAATACTGGAAAGCAATACCAACCAATGGATTGGAGCCTGGACCTGGCACCTCTTAACTTTATGATCTCTTTCAGATCTTTGATTCATGTTTCTAAAAATGCTAAAATAATAGTGCTTTCTAAAAAGATTATGGCAAAGATCACATGATATTTGCAACTGTCTAGTGTATAATATATGCTCAATAAATATTCATTCCCCTTAATTGAAAGAAATGAATGCACAAATAAAATTGTAGGATTTTTCATATCCCCAATTCACTATCTAATTATGTCCTCTGGTAGTAATTGGATATCTAGAGCAATGACCTCGGGCAAGCATTGGGATGTGGCTGCCTGTGATGCTACAGGGAACCAGAAAGCCAAAAGCTCTGAAGCCAGAAATTCCACACACCTTGACCAGGTGAGGTTCAAAGTGACATCCGTGTGATTTCAGACCAGTGTCACTGGGGAAAATCCTGCTTTCTCCGAGTCTCAGGGGAGAGAAGCAATTCATGGACCCTTGTAAGGGTGACAATGGAAGAAAAAATGAGGAGGCAACTCCTAAAAATTAAAAAAAAAATCTGTCTTATTAGAACAGGATAAGTAAAGAAGCCTGAAATACGCAGAGAGGAGTAGAGAGGATGCATCTCTTTGTGTCTTGATTTCACTCCTATATGTAACACTGTAGGATTCCAGAGAGGGTGCCCCTGTCTAGAGAAACACTTCAGTGAGACAGAGGCTTCCCACCCTTCCTGTGACCCCTGTGATGGGATATTTAACCTCTCCCATTGATCTCTGTGTCTTAAGGCCAGCATCCTTCCCAAGTGACATCTCTGTCCTCTCTTCATTTTTCTTTTGTAATATGAGAGAAAAATAGCATCACATTTTGTTCTAACAACTGGGGCTTTTGAGAGTTAGCAAATGATTTCAACTCCCAAGACTTGGGTTCCTTTCTTGCTCTAGCATAAAAAGACACTCTGCCACCAGGTAAATAGCTACTGACATCTACAGAAGCGGTCCTGCATCAACTGGAACACTTCAAGGGTTCAAGTTGCATTTGAATATTAAGCAAGATGTTTTTACCAGAGCAGCTATGCTTGTTTTAGTTGGCTCCCTTTCCTGTGCCTGTCTCAAGAGAAGGAAAGATGGAGAGTGCTATCCTTAGTTTGAGCCATTTCATTTAAGACAGCTAAATACTTGGCATCGAGTACGTGCTCATTGTGAGAGCTATCTTTGACACAGGAGAACCATCAGACCCAGTAATGTTCAGAGCCGGCTGCCCAGCCTGGGTCCTAGATTTAATGGCAAATAGCAGACAAGCCCTGCTTGTTTCCTTTTAAGATTGGCAGCCGTTCAGCAGGTTCAGAGACACAACCCAAGATGGAAAGATGCTACTGGGGGGAAAAGGCATCGCAAAGTAAATACTTAATGTGTTGGCAGCCTCAGATATAATAATGGCAAATGATAATGTCAGTCACAAATTGGTGGTCAATCACAGAGATTGGCACTTAGATAAAAGTTCTTAGGAGATGTACTTTTCCCATTAGAAAGAGCTGAAAAACAACAGTGCTTTCCTATGCCATTGCCACTCATCATCTCACAGGGCATGCCCCCCCACACACAAAATGCCGTGCAGTTATATGCAGTATAGATCTGTTTATCAGTTCTCGCCATCTATTTTTCAGCGGCTGATTAGTCTCCCTGGGATGTAGACACATCTCCTATCAAGAACTCCTTGGCTCTTTCCTGTTTTCACACATGCATCCCAATATACACATTTCTTATAATAAATGTGCTTATATGTATATATAAACACATTTTTATGCATATATGTTCCCTGTACAATATTCAAAGATGCATTCCAAATGGTGTCTATATGCACTCGTTTTCATATAGGAATCCAACTGGATTCCCAGAGGGAAATGTGGAACACATTGTTAAAATGTCTGTCATCCATGTAAGAGAAGCAGAAATGCGCTGGCCATTAAATTTGCATACAGCCCCAAGCACAGAGGTTCCTGCACGTGCAGCGTTCTACTGTTCCTGATGATGGGCACATCTGACAGGAAGATTCTGTCAGGATTAGCTCAGGAAAAACACCCCCAAGGAGATAATTTGAAGACATACGGAGAATTTGCCTCAATACATGAAAATAAACATGAAATTCTCAGACTCTCTGCACATCGGAGAGTTCCCACCAACACCCCAGCACACACCGGAGAATAATCTACTGGAGCTAATTAACACACAGCCAAACGCGGCGTTGTTAGAAGTGGTTGCCACTCAGGGTGGATTTACTTGCTGCAATGCTTAAGAAGCATCAGGGCCGGCTTTGGTGCTGAGTGTGCGAGAGAATGAAGAAATATTGAAAGTGTAAAAATAGCTACAAAATCAAAATGTGCCAAGCCCCCACCCCCAAAAACATTAGGGAAACTTAGAGGAAAGCACCAGTATTCTCCTAATGAAAGTGTCTTAATTGTGTTTCCTATTATATCAGAAGAATTCATACAATATCTACAGACTGTGGTACAGAGAAGGGTATATTTTATTCCATAAACAACAAATTCTTCACCAAATGCTAGCATATGAATTACAGCATCTAAAAACAACAACCATGTCTTTATGTCCATGCCTCAATTGATTCCATCTTTCTGATTAATAACACTAAGGGAGATCACCAATGTAGAGAGTCTAATTCCTTTCAAGGTATCTTTGTAAAGAATGAAGGCAGAATAAATCTGTTAGGAAAAGTAAACATTGCAGAAGCTGTTTTATGAATAAGAACTGTTCATAACAGTTGATAATAGAAGATTAAACTTGTTAAATAATGCTTTTAGTAAACTTTTATTTTCATTATTTGATCATGATAGAATCAGCAAAAATCATTAGTAAAAACACCTTTAAGGCAGACTTTGAGAAAATCTTAACTTGGAATTATTTTCCCTGAGTTTAGTAACTTATAACAGCATAAAAAGTATTGCAGGGGCTTTTGATCATAGACATTTTATATATTAAATAAACCACGCTTAATGGCAAATGCCTAGAATCCCAGATACCTGAGAGGCTGAACAAGAGGGGTAGAAGTTCAAGGCTAGACAGGACAACGTGGTGAGTTTATCTCAAAACTAAAAGGTTGCAAACGTTTTCTAAGGATATAGTTCAATGCTACAGTGCATGTTTTGCATGCACACAGCTCTTGATCAATCCTAGAACCAAATAAATAATCCCATATGCAAAACTCTATAAATTATATTTTATGTTTACATTAGCCTACAAAATAAAATTGGCAAATGCATTGACATTGAGTACCTACTGTGTACAAAACCTGTCTACCACATCCTCAATCAAATCACAAGGGAAAGCTGTCTTATATCTCGTTAGGTTCAAATTCATGAAGGAAGACAGTCATGAAGAAGGGAACAATAAATAGACTCATTTGACTGGGACTGAACAAGCATGGGATCAAACTGCACCCCCTGAATGTAGCTGACAGTTGGGGCAGACTGAGAAGCCAATGATAATGGCACTGGGATTTGTCTCTACTGCATGTACTGGCTTTTTGGGATCCTATTCTATTTGGATGCACACTTCCCTAAGCCTGGATGGAGCGGGGAGGGCCTTGGACTTCCCACAGGGAAGGGTACTCTGCTCTCTCTTAGGACTGGAGGGGGAGGGGAAGAGGATGAGTGGGGGAGTGGGAGGGAAGTGGGAGGAGGGAAGGAAGTGGAAATTTTGAATGGTATTACTTATAAAGTTATAAAAATATTAGAAAAAAGGCATTGAAAAGATAAGAAAATGTCTGAAATTTTCAACAAAAAAATGAATGTGACATTTCATGCTTATCCATTTTATTAATTAATATCAACAGCAACCTTTGCCTGCCTGAGAACCTTACAAACCTGGGTCTAAGGTAGCAGAAAAACATGCTGGAGACACTGGAAGAAGATGGACTGAAGGGTGTCAGGATGTCAGTTGCACTGAAGTCCCTTCTGGCAGCTCCCGGCTGCCAGTTGTAGGAACACTTTCTGATGTGCCTTCACTCACAGGCTTCAGTGTACACTATGAGACAAAGAAGGATTTCACCTCTCTCCCTTCCCCCAACATCTACTGCTGGTTTCTTTCTGTCTTTTGAAGTCCTAATTCATTCTCATTTTAAATTGAGTTCTTCTTTTTACAAGTTGTTATATGTCCAGATGGACTTGTTAGACTCAATCCACACGAACATAACAAGAAGGGAGTTAGGTTTCCTTCCCCATGCCAATGCCCTGTCCAAGATCTATAAAGGGATGGTTGAGGTGAAGAACCAGTGCATATCCGGGTGTATGCGTGTGTGTGTTTTCTTCCAACACAACCTTGGTAATTCTAACAAACATGTAGTAGAGTAGATGACAGGAGACCAGTGGTTTTCAAAGTGTGGTTCTTGGACAACCACAAGTTGTACCACTTGCGCAATGGCTAGATGTGCAGATTCTTGAGTTCTGGTCTTTTCTTAATCCCACAGAGAACTGAGCAGAAAAGCTCAGATTTTTGGATTGTAAGAACCTTCCACACAATCCCAACATATACTCGAGTTTGAGAACCTATGTGTTAGATCACCAACATTTGTCCTTTCCTGGGGCATTCACCTTACCTGATAAAGGCATTTTAGCTGCTGAGTTAGCTTGACTTGAGTAGTACTGTTCTATGAACTTACCCAAAGTTCTGTGGACTGGTCAATTAGCTGACCTTTGATGATCTTAACAACCAACAAAGCAATTACCCATTTTTCAAAAGCCAATGCCACCTTTTCTTTTAGCTTTTATAAGATAAAGTTGATTGTCCTGTGGATGCCATCTCTAGATCTTTTCCATACTTTAAATTCTATTTTAATAATTTCCCATCTCCAGAGACAGTGAAGAAATAACGACCAAACTCTTTATGATCTCAGTTCAGGGATACAGCCTCGATCTTCCTCTGGAGAGAGGATATCAAAGCTGGTCAGAAAACAAAAATGGCTCTTCACACTCTCTCTTTTGACACCCATGAAGGGATTTCTGGAGGTTAAAAAAAAAAACCTTTATAGACTACCATTAATGGGTAGCAATATGTGTATTTGTGCATATATGTTGAGCTTAGATAATTAGAGAGGGGGGAAATATCATTCCCAGGAGGTCAAGATCATCATCCCTCAGGGTCAGTCCCTGGTGTGCTGATGTTCCAGATGTGGCTGTAACAGAGGAAGGTCTGTTGCCTCCTGTGATCATCTAGTTCCAAAGATTGCAAACACCTGTTCAAGCACCTGCGTCTCGCCCTTGGATTTCTCCATAATTTCAGCTTTGTTCACCTCAGGGAAGACTGGGTTCTGGAAACCACGGGGTTCACTGGCACCTCAGTGTAAGCCAGGGTCAGTGAGAGGGTAGAGGGAAGACATATCAGGTGATCTGTCTATATTTGTAACGAGCAGGAAGACCCCTCAGAGTTGAAAAGAACACACTAAAAATATTTATGACTATTCCTAAATCCACTTATAACCAACATGAAAATCAGCTATACTAAAAATCAGGATGGGGGTCATCAAATCTTCCAGTAAATAAGAAAGCCTGGAGGGAAATAAGTATGTAATATCTAATGTGTATATTCAAGGAAAGAGGTTTGTCTATCCTTGTTTGAGTCTTCCCCTTCTGCCCAGCCCTGGAGTTCTCTATGTGAGAAATGCCATCTCTATTAACCACCAAGGAGGTGACTATGGTTCTTTCAATCAGTGGGAGCTCTAATAGCGCTGACCTTTGGGATCAGAAGTGTCTTATCCTGAAGCTGTACTCTGTGGCTTTGGCTGATCTGCTCCAATGTGAGCATGCAGGTCCCAGTCACCATGAGGTGTTTGTTGAGACTGCAAAAATTTCATGTTTCAAAAAAGAGGTTGCAGTGTTATCAACTACGATCGTAACTAATGCAACACAGCTTCTAGAAATGCAGCAGAGTTTCTAGGAAATCACAACCACAGACTGCTCTGCTGCTTAACAGCTGAAACCAAAACACCTGAGCACAGAGTTCCTGAGCAAAAGTCCATTCCTCTGCTCTCAAGAGCAATTTCCCTGTTCAAGAAACAGTCATTGAGAAATGCGACAAGGCTTCACTCAGTGGAATCGATGGCAAACAGGAAGGATGCTTATGTTTGGAATTTGATTTTTAAAAATTCATGAAATTACACATTCATAGGTCTGAAGCATAGTTGTTTGATAAGAATTTTGTATACAGAAAATCGATTTCCCTCCCATAAGACATGGAATATTAAACTGTTACTAGAACTCCATTAATGAACAATTGAATAGTAATAAAATGGAACAAAAAATTCTGGTCGTAATAATCACAACTTTGAGAGCTCAGGAACAATTTCTAGTGTTGTTAACAGAAACCCGCTGTTACTCGTTTCACCTGGAGTGCTCTTTTTTGCCCTTCTTACCCACCTCCTCCTCACACTGTCAGCCTAGGCTCGCAGGCCTCTTGCTCTCCAAAGCCTACCCCATCTCTGCTCCACACGCTTAGATCACATCAGTTCGGGATTCAAACTTGGAGCAGAAACTGTTAAGGTGGTGGACATGTAGCCAGTACAACGAGAAGGGAATGAAAGAGCAAACGTATTTCCAGTTTTGGCATACAGCTCTCTCTAAAAGATAGATTATTATTCTGAAATAAATCAAAAGCTACAATTCTAAAAACATCATGTACTGTTTTTGACTCATGAATTAGGAATAAAGGTACATTTTGATACAGAACACATGCTCTGAACTGCTTGAATTAATACACTGCTGTCAATTATTCCCAAATACTGCTTCAAAGAGAAGGAAATTACCTTCATCGTATATATATCTTGCATATATTCTTACACATATGGACTTAATTACATATTTTTTACAAATATATTACCTTATACGGATATGTAATTGTACTTTGCAGTAGTTGATTAAAAATAACTAGAATGATAATAATGCAAATCCTTTTATCTTTCATCTACTCTTTATAGAGCTGGGGTTAAACAGCCCTTTAAGGCAGCGAAGTTTCACTGTGTGCAAAGGCGTGACTGACTTCGGGACCAGTCTTTTCACGCTTTGTCCTAGGTACCACAGTGCTCTCCTATCATTGCAAAGTTATTGATTTATTTTAATCTGACGGACACTGCATTTCATGCAAGAGGCTTTTTCACTTCCTAGATTCCAGGATATGTTGCCAGCCAATCTGCTGTCTCCAACCAACCCTGGATCACGACACAAAATAAATCCAGTAAGATTTCCTCATAAGATCCTGAACTTCAAGGTCAAACCACGGCACACCAAATCTAGGCCACAGTTTAAGACTACAGACCATCGTCTAAGTCTGGACTTTATGGAAAGAGCTCTGCCCGTGTTTAACAGATCTGTAACGGAGCAAGTTTTGCCTGTTGGACTAAAGGAGTCACTGGAGAGCTTTCCGTGGTGCAAGACTGCTCCCTACAGGCCATCCTGTAGAATGACACAGAAGACAATCTGTCGAGGTTGGGGTAAACAATTTAGTACAACAGTATCAAAATTATTTGCTGGCAGAAGACAAGCTCAGGAGTATATACAGGTTTCATAACCCACATGGGGATTTGCAGGGTACTTTGCACTTAAAATTACAGTAGAGTTTTTGGGTTTTACATGGCTTCTGTTTCTTATGGAGGGTTATCTTCAGACAAATGTAAATTGCTTTTTAATAGAGAAAATATTCTCTCAATAATATACTCTAACATTCTCAATCTATATTTATTACTTACATGGATTCCATAGAGAATCCATGTTAATAATCTCATTTTCAGGGGAGTGATCGCATTGTTTCCATGGTTTCCTTCATGCCCTGGCAGAGCGGGAGAAAGGGCAGTTCACAGTACACACCCCAGGACGCTGTGAAGATTTTAAAATAGACTCACTCGAATATGTGCAATATGTCATAAACAATACTTAGGATAATTCAGTTTTTATTTCTAAACTGCATTTCTTCTTTAGGGAACTGCCAAATACTTCAGTTATGAAGCTCAGATGGTCATGGTCATCTGTTTTACAATAAAAAGATCTGATATTTCACCAGAGAATGTATGAAATTAACACTGCTTTCTCAGTAATTTCTATGACATGCCACATTTTTGAAATACAGAGAATGGCTCTGAAATACAGATCTATTCATCAGATTATTAGAAATATATTTCCTTTCAATTTTAAAGAATTTCAAGTCTATTTCAAAACTCAATAATATATTATGGATAAAACCCATCAACAATCTGTCACTCCATATGTACAAAGAAGCCTACCCCAAAGTATCTCTATGTGTTAATAATGAGACCAATGAAACATCTGAAGGGTAGAGTGAACCCTACTGCTTCGTGCTGGAGATGCCAATCACTACTGTCAACGTAACTGGGATATGTGAACGGGTCTTCAGTGGTGCTGGTTATACAGCCCAAACTCTGCTTGCTGGTCTACTGAGGAATTTTAAACACCAGTCAGAGCATGTGCAGGTTGCGTAGAAAAGAGAAGCACAATGCAAACACTTGATCCTGTTTGGCATGATGCAATCCTTGAAACAGTCACAAGTAACAATCTTAGGAAAATTTCACTTGGCAAGAGCTCAAAGAAATGAAAAATTTGCTAGAAAACTAAGTCCTCTTAGTTTGCTCTGATCTGCAGACAGCTGAGGGCAGATCAGCACTTCCTTTCCTGACATGAACTTCAAGCAGTTAGATGAAGGATATATGTGTTCGGATTGACAAAGCAGGAGCACTGAGGCACTGTCTGCAGCACGGCCTCCTACCAGACTTCCCAAAGAATAAACGTTGCATGTATAGTGTTTAATTGTATGTAATCATAACGTACAGTATAATTATGGAATGATTAAATGATCTCAATTTTATTTTAATTAAATAGCTAATCTTTTTATTAGAAATGGGTCTCTATAATTACATTGTTCAAGAGAAATTTTATAAAACCAAGGACAGAGTCATAATTTTCAAAAGCAGATTCATAACAAGTTTTCTAGGAAATGAATATTTAATGCATCTAAAAATACTTTTCTTCTTAAATAGATCTCTAAATTAGATTGTTACTTCTGCAACTGATTCATACTGTGTTCAGTCTGTACAACTGAGAGATTACTAAGATTATTCAGGATATGTGAAAGAGTTATTAATTAAAAGTTTTTAAAGTTTTTTAATATTGCTTTCTTTGGCAAGTTGGATTTTGAAGGCCCTCTTATTACTCATCTGCTCATACAAAAGGATGTGCGCAGCTTTACTTCACTCTTAACACAGCCAAAGGCACAAAGAAGGCATGGGTGCTCCTATCGCAGTTTAGGAGGAGATGTAAGCCTGAATAATAAAAATTGCATTGTACTTGATAGGTCCTATCCTAAGGCTATAAAGTCAAGTAGAATCATTGATCAGTGAACATGATTCTGTTCATGTAATTACTGTAATGCTGATAACGAGGTAGCCTATCATGCTGTGTGTTGTCCAAATGTTGACCGTTTCTGGGAGAATTGCCCATCTATGGAACAAAACTATGTTCTTAGCTCATAGAAGTCTATGTGATACCTTTTTATTTGTAGCATTTTGATCTTTTCATGCTACAAAGAATAACTTCAAAACTAAACTCATGTTACCAACATGAATTTTAAGTCTGTCGCAGTTCTCTGCACAGCTTACCAATAAATGCTCTCAGAAAACGTAGCCAATAAACGGCACTACAGTCAGTCAGTTAGAAAAGCGCAGTGGTCTTTGGCATCATTCACTACTTCAAAACCATAAAAAGACAGATACTAAATGCATAACTCACGGATTATCAGTTATGAAAAACAATCTTGTTCAGAAGGCTTAACTAGTACAAAAAGATAGATCACTTGACACAAGCCAATAAAGCTTATTGTTTGTGAATCCAATATTTGATTTTTATCATTTATGTTCAACAACTTCAAATGATTTTTAAACCATATTACTTTTTGAAAAAAATTGTTATAAAGGTGAGCATGGGGATTTGAGATGGAAAAACCATATGTAATCAGTCATCCTTGAAATAATTGATATTTTCACATCAAATCCAGGCCTACAAATCTAAGCGGTAAAGACTGGATCTGCAGCATTGATGCGTTCAGAAAGCCCTCTCCTGCATTCCAGAAATAAAGCCTACCAGGAAGGTTAGCATGGGTTAGATGCCTCCCTCTCTCTTCATGTACTATTCTGGCGGCTGAAGTTTGCTGCTGTGGAGCCTTCTGATGCAGAGAAGGCTCAGTGCCGGCATCAACATGTGGATGGTTGCATGTCTTTTAGGGAGGCTCTGTTTGCTTTGTTTGCATTACACAGACTATAGCCCAAGGCCTTTCATCTTTATGATGAACTCACTTCCTTCTTATTTTCTGTGAGTCATTTCTTCATACTGAGCACATTCACTATATGAAGTGAGAGGTATAATTCCCTCCAAGATGGGTACCCATGAGAGTATCTGGGACCAGAAAGTTCCTACCTGGTGTTGTCTGAGGACTGCTACATTACTTTGCCTGCTCTCGAATATCTCATAGATTTTTACACCTTTATAAAAAAATCACTCAGATATCTGAGAAAATCAAAAGTACATTACTCACAAAGTCAATAATAAATGTGTGTTATCAACTGACAAAGGTCTGATCTCCAAAATATATAAAGAACTCAAGAAACTAGACTGTAAAAGGCTAATCAACCCAATTATAAAATGGGGCACTGAGCTGAACAGAGATCTCTCAACAGAAGAAGTTCAAATGGCCAAAAGACACCTAAGGTCATGCTCAACTTCCTTAGCGATCAGGGAAATGCAAATCAAGACAACTTTAAGATACCATCTTACACCTGTCAAAATGGCTAAAATCAAAAACACCAATGATAGCCTTTGCTGGAGAGGTTGTGGAGAAAGGGGTACACTCATCCATTGCTGGTGGGAATGCAAACTTGTGCAACCACTCTGGAAAGCAGTGTGGCGGTTTCTCAGAAAATTAGGGATCAACCTACCCATGGACCAAGCAATACCACTCTTAAGAATATACCCAAGAGAGGCCTTATCATACAACAAAAATATATGCTCTACTATGTTCATAGCAGCATTGTTTGTAATAGCCAGAACCTGGAAACAACCTAGATGCCCTTCAGTTGAAGAATGGATGAAGAAAGTATGGAATATATACATATTAGAGTACTACTCAGCAGTAAAAAACAAGGACTTCTTGGAGTTTGCAGGCAAATGGATGGAAATAGAAAACTATCCTGAGTGAGGTAAGCCAGACCCAAAAAGAGGAACATGGGATGTACTCACTCATATTTGGTTTCTAGCCATAAATAAAGGACATTGAGCCTATAATTCGGGTTCTTAGAGAAGCTAAATAAGAAGGAGAACCCAAAGAAAAACATATAGGCATCCGCCTGAATATTAACCTTCATCAGGCGATGAAAGGAGACAGAGACAGAGACCCACATTGGAGCACCGGACTGAAATCTCAAGGTCCAAATCAGGAGCAGAAGGAGAGAGAGCGCGAGCAAGGAACTCAGGACCGCGAGGGGTGCACCCATACACTGAGACAATGGGGATGTTCTATCGGGAACTCACCAAGGCCAGCTGGCCTGGGTCTGAAAAAGCCTGGGTTAAAACAGGTCTCACTGAACATAGCGGACAATGAGGGCTACTGAGACCTCAAGAACAATGGCAATGGGTTTTTGAGCCTACTGCACGTATTGGCTTTGTGGGAGCCTAGGCAATTTGGATGCTCACCTTACTAGACCTGGATGGAGGAGGGTGGTCCTTGGACTTCCCACAGGGCAGGGAACCCTGATTGCTCTTTGGGCTGACAAGTGAGGGGGACTTGATTGGGGGAGGGGGAGGGAAAGGGGAGGCGGCAGTGGGGAAGAGACAGAAATCTTTAATAAATTAAAAAAATAAAAATAAAAAAATTAACTAAAAAATGTGCGTTATGTATTTAAGGATGGGCATACTTTTACTTGTCAACTGATCTGACTATCAAGTTATCTTGATGACACCTTGAGAGTTACAAAGGAAAAGTCCAAGGACACAAGTAAGTTTCAGTGACATGTGGCAGATACAATTAGAAGTAGCCAGCATTACAATGAAGACAACAGGCCAATAAGATGGGCATGCCCATTGGGTATCCAGTGGGGAGCTGGAAGAACAGGAGTAGGCTTAATAAGAGGGAGGCCTGTGCATGGTAGAGACACATTTCACGGACTGCACATAGGTCTATCCATAAGATTTCACCTCCTCCTACTGCATATAAACAGTGTATAAAAAGAGAAAAGAGAGTGAGTTGGAGAGCTACTTATATGTGTCAAACATAGTAAGGACAATTAAGTAATGATATGCTTTGATATATTTATATATGAACACTAAGAAAAACTGAAAAAAGGTTGAGGAATGGAAAAACTGAGTAAATATTCAATTATAGAAACTACTAGCTAAGTTTTGAACAGGAAATATGCTAATTGACTAGGTTGGAGTTTAGAACACGCTGAAAATATTTAATTGTCTAGCTTTGCCTGATGCCATGGTCACCTGTAAAAGGGTAACTTTAGATGTCTTTGAGAGAGCTGTTAAACTTGCTAAGAACTGGGTGACCAATTTGAGGAATGATCCCCAGTTTTAATGCTATGCCACCTGGAGTCATAGCAGCTGAAGCAAGTCTTTTCTTGCTACATACTCAAAACATTCACTTAATTCCTATCCCTGGCAAAGGTATACCAGACTCCAGTGAATAATGTATGCAGTTTACTCTCTAATTGAGAAGAACATAAAGCTGTGAACTTTATTTTCTTATATAAGCGAAGTAGCCAGTGCACTCCGAGTGGGTCTGTGTCCAGGGCTCAGTCTCATGCCTGTTTCCATAGTTTTTGGATAGGGCCAGTCTCTAAATTCTATACAGTAATTTTTGAAAAAGATTTGTGTTTTATAATGCAAGATTTTAGTCATTCCCTCACTTTCCAATGTTACTGGAAGCCAAAATTCAAAACAGGTGTTTGGTGCTAAAGCTGTAATCAAAATATCCTGATAAGAGTTCCCTCGGAAATATAGTGGTTACACAGCCCTGTGTAACTTTAACAAACCCCTGTTTTCTTCTTTCTGCTCTATACAATGTGGTGCCTATTTGCGCCCATTCAGGACTAAATTACAGATAAAGTTACAACAAATTTGTTTTCTCAAAAAAGCAGTCAGCCCTAATATCCCTTGAGTAATAAAAGCCTTGTCTTTCATTCAGAACCAGAACTGGCATAATTTTCTTCAAGAAACAAACTCTACTTCCTGTGACAATAGACCTGTTCTTAAAACTCTGAATGGGATACAGCTCAATTTGCAGGTGTTCAGGTCTAAAGGTAAAAGGGCGTTTGACCTCCCGGCTGGCGATTGTTGCTATGGTAGTAACTTCAGTCTGCTAGTTATAGCATTTTATCAGATAAGCTGCCAGAGTTTTCAGCTCCGAATTACTGAGGTAGGCTCAAGTGAATCAATAATTTATACCGATATCTCTCATTCATTCTGATGGTATAGAGATACATACTAACAGCCTGCTGTAGCACGGAACAAAGCCAGAGACAGCATTTAAAGAGAAGGGAAAGAAACCCATTATCTATGTGAACAAGCCCACTGTGTAATAAAGATGCAATGGCATATTAATTTTATTCTTTAGCCGTGTTAGTGGTCAGCGTGATGAGATAGGAATCTCAATATGGTCACTCTGCAAACAGAGACAGGGCTTACATCTGTCACACTGATTTTTACGTAAAATATTTGACCTATCAGCATAACATAAACCACTGGAAAATATCCACGGCTAGATTAAATTAACTAAATTCTTCATATTTCCTTACTGAGTTTCAGTATAAATTACTTTCTAAACACAAGAATCAAATACATTTAGGGGCAATACATTAAGCGTATTGTTAATATAGCCTTATGCCATTAATCATTACCTGGGGAAAATTATAGAGTATTTTATACACTAACACTATGACATTTTTATTAACTCATAATCCCTGTGCTAACAGTGCTGCACTAAACAAGTAATAATTAGGAAGGCAGAAAATATTAAAAATGCCTACTTTAAAATTCTTCAATCAGATTAAAGGGAACACCCGAGTGCCCGTGAGTGGAAACAGCACGCAAAACAGCCTGCCTACTCAAATGTATCCACAGTTTCTGGGTTTGTCATTAAGATTAAGGGAGTTTATAATCTAGAAGCATTATAAAAACACTTCTTAGCAAATTTAATTATAAACAGAGACCACTTCTTGACAGATTTGAAAATGCGTTTGTACACAAGAGGCACCAGAATCACCTCTTGCCCACTTTACCTCTTAGTTCAAGGCTAACATGGGTTTGGCCTGGATACATGGACCGATCCAGGCTAAAGGAAGCTGTGTGCAAAAATAACTGAGGGAACAGATTCAACAAGAAGGGAGGTAACATTCAATGGTAATACTCAGGTTCTGAACATTTTGCTTCCCCAGGAAAAACTGTTTTCTCTTTTCCTTTCCAGTGACTCCTTCCCCCAACCTTGGTAAATAGGAGGGATGGTAAAAGTCTGGAAAGAAGATGAAAGGGCGTGTAAGAGAGAGGAAAAGAGAAGAAATGGAGTGAAGGAGGGAGGGAGAGGGGGTGAGATTGAAACAAAGGAACAGAGAGAGAGGGAGTATGGATGGACAGAGACAGAGAGAGGAAGGGAAGGAGGAGGAGGGAGGGAGAGACTGATAAGAGAGAGATGTTATTGTTCTCACTTGAACTCTTTAACCTTTTTCATGAATTACTCCTGAGCTACCTGGACTCCAGTAACATCTCTGCCCTCTAAGAAAATGTGGGAAAACAGAGAAAGAAAAGAGAAAATATTGGAGTGCTCCTTTTTGATAGTAAGACAGAGTGTGTGTGTGTGGGGGGTTCCTGCTCTCATCTCATTGGGTGGTACAAGCAATGAGTGTGAATCTTGAACTCACAGCAGAGAGGAGAATGGGACACTCCCACCTTCCGAGACTTGCTACACTGCAGTACACTCAGACCCATCGGATTCTATCCTGAGGCTTCAATTCTGTCACTCAAGTCATTTGAGCTGCGTCTGGCACAGTTTTATTTGTCTGTGCCTGAAAAAAGGAAATCCAGCCAGCCAGTGGCGACTGAGATACACAACAGGCTGGATTTGTTCCTTGTTGCTGCCTCTGGCAATGGATTAAAAACTGACAAATGACATTTTTCAGTTTACAATCTATTTTGTTTCCTCATTTAGAAATGGACTATTAGGCTAGACATTCTTGGCAACTGGAGATAAAACTCAGGTGTCTTAAATATGTCACCAACACTGTCTCTGCAGGAAAAGTCAAGCCTTTGGACAAGCAGGACGAGGTGACTTTCCTTAGGAAGAATCCTTACCTTTAGGTTCAGTGTGGGCAAAACTAACTTTCCCAAATGTCTTTTTAAATTACCTTTCCATACTGATACAAATTTTTGTTTTCGGGATGATTCTGATACAAATTTTTGTAATCCTATCGGCATCAGAAACAAAAACCTGTGTTGTGCCCATGACTGTTATTGGAGTCTAAGTTATCCACAGGTCCCTCTACTTAAGAACTTCAAAGCGGTTCATAGAGGTGATTTAATTTAGCTGTGTTCACCCCAGTAACTCCAATAACTTGGTGCACAAAGTTTATAACAAATACTACTTCATTTAATTCTCAGCAAGGAGTGGGCAGTACCCTATTCTTTGATTCTGCCATTAATTCATAAAGGGATATAATATTACATTATACACTTTAATTTTATGGGGAACAATTTGGACTCATATAATTTGAAGGAAATTTAAGAACACAGTAATGCAAGAAGTTTGCTGTTTATTCGGTACCAGAGCACATGCTAGGCATACACACACATGCCAGTGAGGGAGGTCTGCAGAGCAATCGATTATCTCAAGTGAATAAAATGCATGTACCTCTTTCCTGGAAAGCTAGGCTGTAGAAAGGTTTATTTAACCACCGTATACCAATGCTTGTCTATATAGCTAGTTGGAGTTGTTTAGTCAACTCAATGATGATTCATACTAGAAACATGGGAAATAAATTCTTAGCATTCATTTCTAATTTTTTATTTTCTCTTACTAATACTTAGAGAAAACTAATACTTCTCATTTTTGGTGTACCTGAAACTCAAAGTGAACTCTTCGGATTCTTTGTTATTATATTTATAACTCATACAGCAGTTCGGAGAGTTCTACTGTGATGCAAGCTCAATTAATTAAAAAATTCACCAAAGCGTGCAGGACACATAAAACTTAGGCTGAGCGCCCATCAGTACACCAGTAAGGAGTTCCCGCCCATCAGAATGTCCCTTAACAAGAAAAGCTAGGAGCCACAAGTCTGGTTTTATACCCTAGGACTTCCAGAGTACAATGGAAGTTCTGCTTTTCCTTAATTGAGAACAATTTAACAACATAACTCATGAGCTTCTCCATTATATCTTTTCATTCCTGCAGTCTTTGAAATCACCACCAGTAAGAAATTGGGAGGAACTGGCCTTGCTGATTAAGGGAGCCATTTGTCTCTTTGTACTTTCAGCTTCTGCACTGTAAAATCATCTCCAACGCCCTTCCATGTGTAACGTTCCGTGGTTTCATTATGTTGTTGAGAGCGCATGTACTCTTTAATTTTTAAAGCCCCTTGCCCTGGCCATGATGAGAGATATGATTCTAAAGATGATGTTGAAATCGATATGTTCCTGGCATCTTCTGCACCAAGTTATGTGTTCATTTGCTCTAGTTTCTCCAGGTGGTGCTTCCATTCTTTGAAGGGATAAGTGAACTTGAGGTATGCCATTATCTATGGCATTTCTGTGATGGAGAAACACGCTCCATGGCCCAAGGACCTGTTTTACAGAACTGACTTTTCTGTTTGTACTTAAAGAGCCTACATGAAATCATTACATTTAACTATGTACTAGCTAAGATTTAGGGCTTAGGGATAAAACCACTAGGAGTTTGTGGCTTATGTTGTGTGTGTTTCAAAGACTGAGGAAGTATCATACACACAGTCAATAGAAAAAGTACTCTAATATAATCAGCCTCCAGGCTGAGATACACAGTAGACATTTGTAACGGAAGAACCAAACTCTACTTTAAAAAATTTAAGCAAAAAAAAAATTTAAGCAAGCCCCATTTTGATTAAACATTTTTAATATTGCTGCCTACCTAGACAACGTAAACATGGCCGTTGGAACTGAACACAGTTTCTTCTGAGAATCGCCTCTCGCTTTCCTAGCATAACTTCAGAACAAATCATTCTCTGATAAAACTTTGCTGCACTAATTTGTGGCTAATTAGGTGGATTACATTTATCCCTGATAACCTATCATTAAAGTTCTCTTCTATTGACTAAGGGAAATTGTGAGATTTGCCAGCATTTTATAGCATAACTGGATGAAATATTTCTGCTTCAAACACTTAAGTCCTGCTGAAGTTTTCTTGCAGAAGCTATATAGAACACTAACTGTAAAAATTACAGTATAATTTGTATTTTGTGACATATGATAAAAAAAATCAAATATGTATAGATTGTTTATAAACTGCAGCAATGAACTTTTTGTTTGAATGATGACCATATTAATTTGATCTATTTTTATATGATTCTTCTTTTCCTTCATCTTTCCTCCTCACTCTCCAATGGAGAACTTAGTGAAGAATCCAGAGGGCTAAGTCAGTAAACTTGTTGGACAAATTGAGGACCTGAGTTCATATAGAGCTCTGAATGTAGAGTATGCCTATAGCTGAGGTGGGTGGAGCTAAGCAGGCCCTAGGGTCGCTGAACCGCCAATCTTGTCTCAGAAAATAAGGTGGAGTGCACCTAAGGAAGACCACCAGCATGGAACCCATGTTCCACACACATGCGCATGGACTTGCATGTACAGTGCAAATATGTGTAACACACATACAATGAAATATAAAGATTGGCTATTACTAACTAATATAATGCAATGTATTGCACCCTCATCATGAGAGAGGCCATGCTACTTAGTACAGAAAATGTTCTCAGACTTCTCCACGTTGATGGAGTTTAGGAAATTGCAGTGGGATTAAAATGCACAAGAAGATCCTATGTGAATTTGTAAGAACTCAGTTTTCAAAACTAAACAAATCTTTCTGTGAACAAACTCCAATGTAGTCAATAATTTGGTATAGATGTCACAAATGGCTTCTCCAGGCTGATTTGCATCCGACGTAAACTATAGAAATGCCAAGCTAGACTTCATCACCAACGCCAAAAAGCAGTCCCAGGTAAACATATGCTGAGTCCCATTTGGAGCATTCTCAAGGGGACAGTGTCTTCTGTGAGGGCACAAATGTGTTCTCGGTGGGACAGGAAACCAGTCTTAGATGCTTACAATTACTTCCCCACAGTTGTTCTTCACATTTAATTTCTTGTGTAAATATCTCTAAGGTGAAATGAAAAGAGTAGAGCCCCAAGACCAAATGAAAGCCATGTGTCGCCATTTTCTTTTTCTTTTTGCCCGTAAAATAAGGACTGACTTCCATTTTGATCTTTGCATACCTATTTACAGTTTGATCTGCTTCCTTCGATTTTTATCCACATACCTATTTACAGTTGGATCTGCTTCCTTTCACTTGTCCCTGATTTTCTCTGCATTTTTTTCTTGGAGACACTCACTGACAGCTGATGTGAACACCTTTACGCTCTTATTGATCTCCAAATGCCACCGCTTGCAGAGTGTCTAGCCTCTGTCATCACAACAAAAGCCCACGGTGCCATGCAGTCCTAACTCTCAGCTCTCTGCGGCAAAGGCTGCCCAGCTCTTATTAATATGTTCAAATATGGTTAAATGATAAAGAAAGCAGGGGAACAAAGACAGAAACTAGCTCATTAGCAGTATCTCCAGTTACACAATCACTTAGTAAGCCGATGCTCACAGTTTATAGGTGTATCCCCCAGAAGTGGTGACCTCACAGGGAGAGGTAGCTAACCAATAAAGTGAGTTAGCCTGCCACTGTTCAGATTCACCCCCATCTGGAAGAGGTGGATCTACTAGTATAAATCACATAATCAGCTCATTCTTTTAAATATTTTTCTTTGGAAACTACTCTGAATAATAATGGATTGCAATGAAAATGAATTGCTGTTTTCCTCAACAAGTGTGTCCCTCAATTAAATTTAAGTTTGAAGGAAGGTAGAATTTCATAGAAGGAAATATTAATTTAAGAATCTGGTGACAGACAATCCTTATTTATTATTTAAATTTTTTAATTGGTAGTTCAGTTGTGAAGTTAGTGATTCTGGAGAATCTTCATAATTAATACAAGGTGAAATGGTGCAATACCCAAACAGGAAAAAAAATAAACATATTGAGAGAGTGGACTTCTGGGTACAAACTCCACCACCCAACTCTGAAGCTCATGAAAAGGTGAACTGGACTTAATGCTGGTAACATCTGCAGCTAATACTTACTTATGCAAAGAAGAACAACACATACTCTCCTAGATAACAGCATGACACCATCCACATTAGAGGATGAAGGAGGCAGAGCTGAAATCACAGAAAGCCTGAGTGTGACCTCTTCAGGATTCAATTCTTGCTACTGTAAACATAAAACAAAATGTAGGAGGAATATACTTTTCAATGCCTAACAGATCTGAGTTCTGAGTCTTATGTGACTAACTCCCTCAAAGACCAGAAAGTCCCTTTGCAGACATCTGTTAATGTAAACAAAAAAGGGCATCAGTATCATTCAAAGGGAAGAAAGTGTGGATCTGACCAAGCGCTGGGTAATTATATAATATCCAGGGCCACAGAACGCAGGGATGACTGTGTGTGAGGATGGGTGTGCGCACGGGCCATCACATCTAGCACAAGATCAGAGGGCACACCCTGATCTCTTACCTCCCATGCTTCTTAAGACTTCAGGTTGACATTAGCTAAGGGTGACCAGTCCTGAAACTCTATATATTTAAATGATGACTTTCTCCAGGTGTTCTTGTGACTGTAAGAATTTATATACAATGTTTGTGAAAGAAAACCCAACTGTAACTTTTTGTATAATCAAGGACAATATTTGAAAAAGAATTCTTGCCAGTAATTGAGATGAATTTGGGGGCATGGGAATGTGTGTTTTGATTATCAGTTTTTCATATGAGTGTGTTTTCAGCCTATTTGTTAGAAATTTCTTAATGTCAATATTTTTGAGTCTGTAAGTCGAAATTTAAGCAACTTTAGAGGTATATAATTTTCTAAATCAATGAAATTCTAGGCAAGTATCTTCCTTCCTTACATTAGTGAAGTTTAATGTAAAAAATTATATAAATTGTAGGTATTGTTTTCTAAATTATCCAAGGTTACTGAACCCATGTGCTGTGAATGGCAGGAGAAAGGCTTTGGCAATTTGGATATATAATTTAAGACATGAGCACAATTTGGATATATAATTTAATTTAAGACAGACCCATGAGCACAAAGACAGGACCATCAGTACATCACATTTCATTGGTGCTTGTTTCTTTGATTTTCAGGTCTCCTTCGTTTTTGTTGCTGTGGGGAAAGTAACAAAACGTGTGCCTGGAACATTTTCATTGTATTTTTTTTCTATCTCTAAGAAAATAAGTGTAGCAGAAAAAATGCTCCCATAAAAATAGTTTGAAAATTGTCATAATTTCATTGGTGTGGTATTACTGGTGTCTATTAAATTCTCCAAATGGAAACTTCTGCTGTAAATGTGAAGTGCTTTCTCTAGATCCAGCACAATTACCCTACCTTCTGCATCCACTATGTAAGCTAAGACTGGGACCTCAGCAATGCAGAGATGCCCTTGTATCCTACATCCGCCGTGTACACTAAGACTGGTACCACAGCAATGCAGAGATGCCCTTGTATCCCACATCCTCTGTGTATGCTAAGACTGGTACCACAGCGATGCAGAGATGCCCTTGTATCCTACATCCGTTGTGTATGCTAAGACTGAAACCATAATGATGCAGAAATGCCTTTGTATCCTACATCCACTATGTACGCCAGGACTGCGACCACAGCAATGCAGAGATGCTTTTGTTTTCACATTGGTATTTCTCCTTGACTAACATGGCCTTTCAGTCCTTAACCATGAAAGCCACTTACAATGCCTGTGTAGCTTGTAATAGTTGTTAGAGAAATATTTAAGCTGTTTAATGGCAGCAGACTCTGTATACAGGGAGCACACAGTAAAGAATGCCAACTGCCTCTGATCTTTAGGACTCTGTCCTTTATTCCAATTGCCTCCCAAGGTTGGGTCCTATTTTTCCTGTGGTTTCTTCGTTTTTACTTTTAATTCGGAACATTTGCCTACACATACCTCCCACATGTGAGTCTATGCATGTATCATCCTGTTTGTTCTCTCTACCTCCACAACGGCCCAGCTTTTCTGAAAAAAAAAAAAGTGCGATTCTTTCCAAAAAATGGGGACTTTTTGTAAAGAAGAAGGAACACAAAATTGTCAGGAAAGCAGGCAACTAAAATGCCTAGGAAAGGATTAATAATGAACCAGGGTCTTCATTGGATTACTATAGATAGAATTCTGCTCACTCACTCACAAACACACATACAGAGAGAGGGTGAGAGGAGAGAGAGACAGACAGACAGACAGAGACAGAGACACAGAGAGGAAAATAGGGCCAGAATCTTACTAGAAAGTCTGCCTGGGTTGGTCAGGATAGAGGGCTGAAGCCAATAGCTTCTTAGATATGAACAGAAACAAAAGTATTTTATGGCTACCAGTTATGCATTCAGACATGCCGTTTTGCTATACAAGGTGCCATGCGGAGCTGCTTTCTTGTCATAATTCATGTTCATTGTTCCTCTAAGTAAAATATGTGTTTCCTGCTAGTTATTCTGTACAGAATTGGACTTTAAAGGAAAGAGGACATTTTTGATAATGCACATCTTAAGACTTTTCATTAAAGTATCAAATTTAAATTCTACCTCTTTGTGCACTCTGACATTTTTTGTCTGGCATTTTCATTAATTTTGCGACATACATAAATGTAGCTGAAATGTTAACTGATCAATACTTTGTCTCTCCCATGTAGCACTAGGGTTTCATTCCCCAAGGACCACACAGCAGAACAGAAATTAAATGTGTAAAATATCAAATGTTAATGTTAAACACAGCAGCACTTGCTGTGTAACGACAGAAAAGGCTAAAACAATTCCAAACGGACAGATGCTACCGCAAATTATCTACAATCACATTTGAAGATTAAAGTTTGTCCTGTAAAATAATTCTCTGATGCACACTGAAGTGTGTCCTTTTGCTGATAGCTCAGTTTTCCAATTATTTTTGTGCTCGTTACAGTGAGAAATGACAGTGCTGAGGAGAAGGAATGTGTGCTCACTTGCCCTCCTTTCCTCTTCCCATTCTGCACCCACTGGCTTCCACGAGAACACAAATGTCTGGTCTGGAGTCTGGTGAAAATTAGTCCAATTTGTAAGATATTTCCAGGTCTACAATTGCTGATTCCCAGTGGCAAGCAGTGCCTGCTACACCACAGACAAAAGAGCTCCCTTTGAAAAATAATATTCATCAGAAAACTTAGAAACCAAACTCTTCCAGAAGCCGACCTGCTTAGCTTTGCCATTTCCCCTGGTTTCGTCCCTATGGCCTGCTCACAGGTGGTGCTGGGAGGCTGTGGCTACTGTCTGCATTTTTATGCTCATTGACACCGAGATGCAAAATAGGATTGTTTTCTTCCATTTTGACCTCACTGATATTTTGCATTTGTTTTTCAGAGAACTGAATCAGAAGAGAAAACCAAAATGGAATAGAAAAAAATTCATAAGCATTAAAAAGCATACTGATCTGGCCCTAAAACTAAGCCACATAATGGTATAAAAGCATGTCCTCCATGAGGCAGCTGCAGCTAGGAAAAATGGGCCAAATGGAACCAATATTATAATAATAGACCCATGGTCTGTCAAGAGGGCATGATGGGAACAATATGTCTGTAACAATGGGCACTGCTTACGTTCATCTAATGGAAATCAGTTCTTTTCAACAAATTGCCCTAATAAACCTCTGCTTATGCAATAGCAACTTTGAATGATTTTGTTTTTAAATACCTCATTTACTCTCTGTAAGATGGCTAAAAATTTTTTACCAAGTTTTTTTCTGCATTTATATCACAACTCTCAGGTGTCCATCTTAAAGGCTTCTACAGAAAAGAGTATTTACTGTGTGGCATAAGGCAAGCTACATTCATGAGCTTCAGTTTCTTCACCTATATACTAGGAAAAATAGAATTTACATTATGAAGTTGTTGAAAATATTAAATTCTTAGTGTAAGAGCATTTTCATTTATTTATGTATAAACAATAGATCCCTGGCACATAGGGAGTAACTGAGAAACATTAATTTCTACTTGTACAAAACTTTCTATATCAATCTGTGATTAAGTAGATTATTGATAAGAGATTATAACAGAATTTTGGGGTCATATGGAAATTATAGGTAAATTGCTTTGATAGTATTGACAGTTCTTATCATGATTTAATAATCAGATTTATTATAGTAAACTTATTTATTTGGTGTTTCTTTAAGAAAAATTTTAAATTGGCAGCCTTATTCAAAGAGTTTGGTTGGCTGTTTCTCCTGGAGGCTCACTGACTCCCAGTGCCCTTAAGTGGCAGAGAGGGGCGTGAGGAGAACAGGGTGAACAGTGCATGGACTCCCAGCCGGAGCCTCAGCAAAGAGAGCTCACTATTTATTACTTCAACCATATTCAGTAAAGTGCTATTACTTGTTCTTTTTTCCAACAAAATGGTAAATGGTTTCTTCACATTTTGTTATGTTCTTCCCTGTTCCATCCTCGTTTTCAGTCCTGTTTCCTACCTTTACTATTGCAGTCTTTTCAGAGCAAACCCCTTGCATTTGGCTCGGTCTGTTACAAACTGGTTACTGGCTGAGGCAGACACTGCGTTTTCTGCAGCGCTTTGCTTCCTTCTAGTGATGTCACTGTAAGTGAGATTACAGGCAGGTGCCTCTGTTTCTCAGGTTTCAGTGGCTTCTTTTCTCTTTTTAAGGAGCAAAAGGAGATTATAAAAAGGAGCTGCCATCTTGAATTAATTTTAAAAATGACCTTAGGAAACTGGAAGAAGTTTATGAAGACTCACACAACACGCTGTAATGCCAAACAGTCCACAATGAACAATCCTGAATAAATGATATAATTACATACATTTTTATGTTTTCAAATTTCATAAATAGCCACAGAGATGGCTTTAAAGAAAGCCAATCAGGAATAGCAGCAGACATTTTCAGTAGAGTTTTATTGTTATTTTAAGTCCCCATAGAACCTGAAATTAATGATAATATATATGTACAAATTGCCTATCATTTTGCTGACTATCATAATGCAGCTATGCTGATGAAAATCAGAATGCCCCACTCTATCTATTATGTGAGAGCGATCAGACGAGCAGAGAGAACTGCTTCTTAAGCAATGATGGAGGCAGTCACCTCCTTAAGAAAACAACGACATGTCTATGGGAAGCAGGCTGCTAACTGGTAAGTGACAACACAAAGGGACATACACAGTCTTTGTTCGTGTGCTCAGACATTAGTGAGACTCCCAGACACGGCCTGCGCAGAGGACCGAACTCCAAGGACTAAAACATACATTCATTTGACCATCATATAAAAGTCAATTGGTACTCTAATTAAGGCCTTTCTGTAAACCCTCATAATAATGTCATATTTTGCAAAACTGGCAACTGTAAGAAAGCATAAGATGCTCATTTCCTAACAAACACAAAATAAAGCCTTTCAAAAGATGGACTCCACAGAAACCTCAGGTAAAACGTCGACCAAGCAGAAACAGTGTGAGCCCAGAGATCCTGGCTAGGCCCAGAGAAAGCGCCTTTTAGATTGTCCTGCCACTGCGGGTCTCAGTGTCATTTCTTAGATGATCTGTGTAAAAGGGTAGAGGATGAACCTTGTGTGCAGAATATCTGGGTCGATTACATTCTCACTTGTGACTTTTTCTCAGATAGGTCCCATCCCTTTGTGCTCTGCTCATTTATTAAAGCTTACCAACCAGCATGCTACTGCCAGTGACGTTCCTATCCTGACAAAATACTTACAGAATAAATAAAATCAAAGTGTGGATGCTCAGGGCTGTTGCCATTGTCTTTGTTTGTTTGTTTGTTTGTTTGTTTGTTTGTTTTCTCCACAGAGAAGTATTTTTTTGACTCTCCTATTTGGATCTGGAATTGTACAATATGCAAAATTTTACTTTTTAACTGTCAGAGAAAATTTGACTAAGATGTCTTGCATTCCGGAAATCTGAGGAATATATTCTTGGATTCAGACCCTGAACAATCCATCAGGTTCCTGCCCACAGCAAATCTGTCCAGTCAAGTCTCAAAATAGGAGTTTTAAAATGACTCTCTCAACATAACTGTTACTATAGCCACAGAGAGTTGGAGCTAAGATTGCTGAATCTGATGCATAACAACAGGCGAGCAGTAGAGTGTGATCATACCACAAAAGCGGCAAGACTCCTTGGGGGTGAATCCCAGTCAAAGCAACTGTTAACGTAGTACACAGCGTTTACCAGCACCATGACGCAGAGCTTTGTTCTGACGAAGTTTCTCAGAAGCAGCTGTACGGAAAACACAAACAGTATCAGAGTTTACAAGACTGAGAACAATCAAGTATATTGTATGATTCTATAAGCTCGTGGTGATTTAGAATGGACTCAGAGAGGCAATAAGGTGACAAAGATACCAAGTGATTTGGCTCACTAGGTAAAAAACAGGAAGCACTAATGGATGAAGAACTAGATGGGATGAACTATTTTTTAGCTAAATATATTTTTAAAAATAATGTTTTCATATAAACTGGTATGTTTGTCCATAAAAAATCTAGTACTTATGAAACATGTACCCCTGTTTATTTGAACTTTCTTCTTTTTAAGATAGATTAAATATTTTAATTTCAAGATGCTTCAAAGTGAATTGGATACCTTGAAATGTTCAGAGTTCTAAGCCTGTCTAATGCAGCTTATTATAGAAGCACTGTGATTTCAAGGGCTTTTTCCACTTAATAGGACTGTTCTGTCTATAACCATCCCTCACTCTATATTTTCTCTTTGTTTTCCTACGATTTAAAAGCTAGGAAACTTTTATAGTAACCAAGTATGCTGCAAAATCTCTTATTAGAAAACATACTAAAAATAATAATAGAAATGATAACTCACAGAATTTAAGTTTAAAACAAAAGCTATAGCATGACTTCAACAACAAAAAGACATCTATGAACTAGATAATGGTTTAAAAAGTTACTTACAAAAATGGATAATTAAACTAATCATAAGTCTGCAAGTTAATATATTAATACTCTAAATATAGTCCAGTATCAATTTGGTATTTTAAAGAAACAGATATGTAAAATTACCTGAGCTCAAATGACAAAAGTACACATGTATAAAATTAGTTCATGTATGTGCAAGGCAGTTAAAACACATTTAAAACTGGAATTTTGTTTAGTCAGAGAGTCTCCCTGTGTATTTTCCTTCTTGGTTCCTAGCACCTTTTTTAGGAACAATTTTTATTATTATTCTTATCTATAATTATAAAGAAATATAACATGGTTTTCTATTGAGATAAGTATTTCATTTGTAACACACATTGTTTAAATGCCAAAAGTCTCATTTTGTGGTGAATTTACTAGATTAAAAATAAAAATATTTTACGGTTTCTCATGGTTCACAAAATTATCAAATATTTAACAGTAAAAGTAAGCTCAGTGACTTTATAGCCATAATAAACACATTGTATTTTAGCTTTGTAAACTGTAGTAAACATTTAAAAAGGGTAGGTAGCACTTTTTCTTAACTTGATATTAAAGAAAATTTTAAGTTATTATTGATAAATACCAAGCTTAGTTTAAGGCTGTATCATACAAGGAAGATCAGAATTCCTGGTTTTTGTTTTAGTAGAAAATGTCAGTGAGAGTTCACTTGAAGGGAATGTTGTTAACATCTAATTAAAAGACCCCTCACCGAATCAGAGGGAAGTGCTGCCTTCATTCACCGCACACCTGCATCATACCTGGGTGGTCTGTGCACGGATCTGAACCTCCCTCACACACTCTGTGACAATCAAATTGTAGGTTAGGGTGCAGATGACCCCCCTCCACTGGTGCACAGCCCCAGCTCCCTTCTCCTTCCTTACCACCCCCATCTCACCGCTTACTTTGGTTTTGCCTTTGCTTGATCTTTTTAAGGAAAAGAAAGGAAAACAGGAAAAAAAAAAGCCGTTTTCAATATGTAGGTGATCAAAATTTGTAAGGACGTCCCCCCTCCAGACCTCCAAGGTTTATTTGAATTTACTCTGATATTTTACAGAATCAATCAGTTCTTCCCAGAGGGATTAATATTTCTTTTTTCTTTCTTTTTTTTTCTTTACCTGTTTGGAGAGCCTGTTTTCCTCTTCAATGTACTTCTGTTCTTTGGGTATTAATGTTCGTAAGCTGGCTTTCACCTACACATCAACACACGTGTGTTAGGGGTTCATATATTACAACTGTTCACAAGTTTTGCATGCAGTTCAATTTGCAATAATTTCTAAAGTTTCAAAGTCTTGGCTGCTGTGCTCATAAAATATAAATGTATACAGTTGCATATGCATGCGCGTCCCTCTGCAGGCAGGCAGGCAGGCAGGCGGGCGGGCGGCAGCCAAGCACACGGCGGCGGCCCCACTGTAGCAGAAAGTGTGGGTGTGCCAGAAGCATATTCTCCAAGATACATCAAGGTTTAGAGAAAATGAGGAATGACAGAAATTCTCTACAAATCAGGAACAAAAGCTTTCATGAAACTGAACTCTTTAGCAGTACAAAAAAGCCAAAGTTAAGACTTACAGCATTAAAAATCACATCTATTTCAAGATAGATGACCCCCTTTGTTGGCCCTGTCAGCTGCTTGTTTTTCAAGACGTAGGCTTTCTGTTCACCATTTTGAATCTGCGGGAAAAGGACATGACAGCCGTCTGTCTCACGGTCTCCACTGAATACACTCCCCCAGTGACCTTTGACCCCCAGCTGCTGAAACTGACAGAGAACCCAAAACAACTGTGGCAATTCTGACAAGTACCTGTTCATTACCAGGATCAAGTCTGTCAAGAAAAATTAACTATCATGGGATTCAACATGGCCGTGCATTGAGTATGTTAAAATTTTTAGTGTTCTTATTACAGACCTTGGTTGAGAAATGACAGACATAGAGCTGAGGTTTTTTTTTTTTTTTTTCCTTGAGCAAAAGCAACATGGAACAGTGCGTCAGGTGACTGAAACTTACAGACAGCAATGGTATAGCAACTCTGCCCAGAAAGTCGGCACTACGGTCACGGTCTTCATCATAAACTGTCACTTCCAGGACTGAATGGATGTCTTTAATGTTGCTGCGTAATAAACAAGCCCGAGGAAAAGAGACTCCATTAGTATGAAGCAAAGATAGAGCAGTTTTGAAATCTTAGAACTATCTGTTTTCTGTATTTTTATTTTTTACTTGTATTATTTGCACACAGATATACATATACAGGGTAGGGTGGAAGCTGAAAGTTTCTCCTAATACGTCTAACGTGACAACAGCAAGGGTCATAGCATAAGGAACTCTGAAGACTTCTGTAACTTTCAGGGTTTTTAATGACATCACTTTTGAGCGGGATATACAAAGAATAAGTTGCTGGAAAAATCACTAAGTACTGCTGGCAATATTTAGGCTTCTCTGTCACGTTATAACAATAAATCATACAATTGCATAACTCCTGTGTAAGATATCACAGGTTTGCTACCAGTAGGAGCCACATAGATTTTTGAACTCTTATTGTTTTCACTATACTATGACCTGTCCATCTTTTATAGTTCTTACTGTTGCACTTACTAAGTTAGGTTTGTACCAAGCAGAGAAATCAAAACAGAGACTGGATTTAGAAAAAAAAAGTTATATCACAATATGCCAGTAAGTTTAGAAGACAACACATGATAGTAAAAAAACCATGTGAATTCTGCATATTTTTGCTTCAAGAAAAATAAGTATCAATTGTTGACAGCTTTTATTTTTGATCAATTGTTTACCAAGAAAATCTGAATGAATAGAAAACTAAAAAGAATATATTCATTACTGAAACACCATAACTGCACATGAAAAGAGGCTTTACCAGGGCACAATCAATTAATCGCTTTGATAATAATCAAACCTATTCATTCAATTATGCATTCTAGAGAAAACACTCTCCATGCCCTCTCAGGAGCGCAAGCCTCCTGACTAGGCTTTCATCTCTTATAAAAATGTGGAATTCCTTAAAAAAAATTGGTCAGATAATGAAAGCTGATTAGTTACTGGCTCTTAAGCAGCGACATTATAAGGAATTAATGAGGAATTTAGCAGTTTTTTATGTACAAGAAATAAAACCATGTTAGAAAACTGCTAAGTACTTCTGTTTGGAGAGTTCTGCTTTGTGGAGCCCATTCTCTTCAGCCCAATTTAAAAGAAGGGACTTGTCCACTCATACAGTGCAGCATGCACAGCTTTCACGGTGCACAGTGCAAAAGATTTACAAACTTCTTAAAACAAAGGAAAATTAACTCAAAGCTTGTTTTGAGATTTAGGACAATGCTTAATGTCCTTATTGTGCTAAAATGAAACAAGCCCAGAAGAAGCATCTGCCAAACCCGACTGGATTGTTTGCTGGTTTCAGTGGTGGGACAAACAGAGCTTTGTCCTTCTTATGCAATTGGGAAGAATTTCAATAGAAGGTACAGAAGGAAGAAGCAGTATGCAGATTCAGTGGTGGGAGCAAACCCATAGTCAGGCCACATAAAAGCACAGCAGAAAAAAAAAGTCTATAGTGAAAACAAAGAAAAAGGACATACCCCTTATTTCCCAAGTTTCACTCTTGAGAAGGTAGGGAGGGGGTTTGGAAATTCATGGTTAGGAAAGGCAGAGCAAGCGTGTTGCACTGTGAACTGGAATACACAAATATGTGTGTGCATGTGCACGCATGCACGTGTACACATACACATACACATACTTTCAGGGTGAACTATATTTTCACACCGGTTTTTAAAAAAGCATGACATAATTATTACACTTACAATGTGAACACTTTGTTCCACTCAGGACTGAGGTTTTTGTAGACAGTGTGTGTCAGCAGTCTATCATTGTTCAGTTCTACCACACAAAACGGATCACTTTTACCTACGGGAGATGCGCAGAGAACGTGTTTGTTTGTTTGTTTTTGTTTTTTTTTTTCAGCATATACCCACATTGATGGTATCATGATCATATCTGTTTTGATCACAAACTTCCCCCAAAAAAGTTTTATAATGAACAACAAATAAAAAAACTTACAAGTTAAAATAGCAAATCTCATAAAAACAGATGTAACAGGATATTAGCAATTGTTATGCTTTGCAGAGATTTAGAACCTGAGACCAAAGTATATAGCTTGACTCCTGATCTGTTATAATTTACAACACAGAGAACACTACAGTGTGGTGGGAAAGTGCAGTGTGCCCATCCTCTTTCTGTTCTTGGTTCTATTGTGACCATTTGAACAGCCAATCTCTTCAATCTTACAGCTACACTTTCCAACTTAACTCGCTCACTAGAAAGTCATCAGAGGGCCTTCCAAACAAGTGACTTGAGAGAAAATGGCTCTATTGCCAAAGGACATCACTTGAAGTTAACTATGGCTGAACTACTTTCCCCTGAGATATCCATGGGATTCATAAAAAGGTAAAGAAAATCAGAGCCTATGAGGCTGAGTAAGTCTGCTATTTGGAAATCAAGATCAATAGGCAATTGGCATGCTAAATGTGCACTTCTGTTTTTAATGTCTTTTGGAAATAAAGGGCCTGGACGTTATCTCTCCATAGAGACTCTGCTCTGCTATACTCAGATCATCCATCCCATGTGTACATTCTGGGATGTCTCCATTTCTTTGTCTCAGGGCCTGGACATTATCTCTCCATGGTGACTCTGCTCTGCTATACTCAGATATCCATCCCATGTGTTCATTCTGGGATGTCTCCGTTTCTTTGTCTCATTTCATAAGAACTCACAAAGTCAAAGGCTCTCTGAGAAGAGCATGGATGGTGCTGGTGTATAGGTAAGGTGCTGAAACCGTTATACAAATGTCAATGGAATCAATATTTAGAAATAGCTGTCCAGAGGTCATATCTTTTAAACTACAATATTGATTTAGACTACATAAGAGGTTAATGTGCATATTATTAGCTTTAATGATAAAGAAAAATTGTTTTAAATGCATTGTGAATTGCAGCCACAGTAGTTTACACTTGTGTGAAACCTTAAGCATCATCTGAGATTTTCAATTAAATTTTATTAGCTATCCATGGCAGAGAAGCTCTGTATACCCACACAGGAGTATATTTGTCATAGGATAACTCTTAAATGGGCAACACAAGCTTAACTCACCTTTAACTTACTAATTTTATATTGAAAAAGATTTAGTATGCCTGGGTTAATTCAGTAGTCTTACATAACCCAATGTAATTGCACAATTTAACATTATGGTAGTTTCCTCAGTCTGGGGTCTTGAGGATTCTTCTCAGCAAAGATTAGAACTGGTCCTTTGATGTCTGGTGGTGAGTTGGCCACATGCTTTGCCTTGCCTGCCAAGTTTATGGGTTGTGGTTCTTACCTTCATTGCTCTCATTTCCAAGTCCTGCACACCACCAAAGTTGGTATTGAAAATATCTTGTTCATTAAAACATAGTGTAATTGGTTTCACTTGGGACTTTAATAAATTAATTTGCTGTCATAGAATTTTGATACCAGCAAACAAAGGCAGGCACAAACAGCTTTTGAAAAATATTTGCATGTAAACCTTTAAGCAAGATTTCATCCAATAATAATACCACATCTTAATCAGAAGCTGGGTAAGGACATAAAAAGTTTCATATTTTTGAGAAGTCTTCATTACTTTATCACAACCAGGATTGTATATGATAGAGAAATAACAATGCACAAAACAATGAAAATAATCCCTGTGCTCATGGATTTTTGGACCGAAGAAGATGACTTCATTTTGGCATGTTTCAAGTGATAAATATAATGCTGGAATTAAATGATGGGAAATGTGATGCGGAGCACTTGTGTGCACAGAATCTTCAAGAGATGAAGAAAAAAGGTAACAGAGTGAGCCGTGGTTTGCCTGGAGGAGCAGATCCTGCAAAGGCCAGAGAAGTGGCTACAGCTGTCTTACTAGCAATATTCAGGATGCCAGAAAGACTGAGGAAATAGATTGTGAACGTGTGTACTAGATGACAGGGGAGAAGGAGAGCAGTGGGCATTTGAAAACCATGGATCTCTCTTGCAGGACAGAATGCTTTGGAGGAATTTGAGTTGAGGATTGATCTGACCTGATGGATTTCTGAGGAGTACTGTGGGCGACGGGAACACGAAGGAAACCAGTGACAGCCAGTCCAGTACTGTGGGTGATGGGAACACGAAGGAAACCAGTGACAGCCAGTACAGGTGGTAAAAGGCAACTGGGTTCTGGGAATATTTTAGAGGAGAGCATCATAACTGTGTCAGAGCCAATACTGACCACTCAAATGGCGTCTGACATTACTAGAAGCTGGAAAACGCTTAACTGAACTAAACTTGGCCACATTTCATGTGGGATTGTAACAAGCCGTATTTCTAGTCCCTTTATCTCTGGAATCTGGCAAAGACAAGAGAAGAAAGTTTGTTTAAATGACGGCAGGCATTGGACAGTGGGAGGAGCATCTTCCCCAAGGAAGAGCACCGACTGACCAGCCCTGAAGACATACATCTGAGAAGTACTGTAGAGACTGGATTAGGAATATATACATGTAATAACAATCATGAAAAAAAGAGCTCCTGAATTTGAAAGAGAGATGATGGGCATATGAGAGGGTTTGGAGAAAGGAAAGGGAAAAGTGAAGCAATTATAATATAACCTCAAAAATAAAAGTAATAAGGTAGATAAAAAGAAAGCTTATTGAATTTTTATTCATCTTTTTATTAAAGATACCTTTTTGTAGTAAAGGAAATTGATGCAATGTCAAGTCTTTGACCACTATTATTTTCACTAACTTAGAAAGAGCCATTCTGACACATAGGTCAAGGGCAATTGCAAAGTACTATTAGCATTAATAGCACAGGGCCATACCAAAGGTTTCTAAGCTCAGAACTAAAGCATACACTCGATTTCACTTTTGAAGAAGCAGATGTAAGCAGTGTGCTTGTTTAGTGCCTTCAAGTTTACTGCTTTCAAACATTGGCTTTTCCATTCCTTAGTTTTTCAGGATTTATTTATTTATTTATTTATTTGTTTGTTTGTTTGTTTGTTTGTTTTTACTACTTAAGCAAGTGGAAACAATCAGAGAAACACTAGAGGTGACTAAATCAGTAGTCACCTTTGAGTTCTTCACTCCTTTCTCCTTTCTATCATTCTATTTTGACTCTGTAATACTGAGAACCGGAGTGGTGGCCTCTAGGATGGAGTACTGACTGATGCTCAGTAGCACACAGTATTCTGCAGAGTGCACGCTTTTCCTCAATGACTAGAAGTCTAATGTGAGAAATAAAGGCAGTAGTCAGTGGTAAAATGCAGTTTTACTTCTTGTAACTTTTTACTAACCAAAAATCTTACTGTATATATTATATAATCTATTTTATTCTTTTCACTTTTGTTCTAAGCTCAAGGCAGACCTATGGGGTACCAATAGTCTCTTTCTTAACTTCTGTTATTTTGGTGATAAAAATAGCTATCTCGGACCTGTTGGTTTCGTGGGAGCCTAGGCAGTTTCGTGGATGCTCACCTTACTAGACCTGGATGGAGGTGGGTGGTCCTTGGACTTCCCACAGGGCAGAGAACCCTGATTGCTTTTTGGGCTGACGAGGGGGGGGGGACTGGATTGGGGGAGGGAAAGGGGAGGCGGCGGTGGGGAAGAGACAGAAATCTTTAATAAATAAATAAATTAATTAAAAAATAGCTATCTCTTTCCTTAGAAATGTAACAAACTGAAGAATTTGGAATTAATGGAAGACAGAAATTGTAGTTATGCTGTGTGGTAGATGTGGTGTTGATTGCTTTAACTGCAATGACAGCAGAGAATCTTGCCTTCCTCGAGAACATAGCAATTTCTAATGTTGATAATTTTCTAAAAAAGAAATGGAAGTGCCTTCTGAAGCATTCATCACATTGAGTGCCTGCTCAATTGACTGCTCACCCCAGAATTATAAGTATGATTAAGACATAGTCGAGCTCTCAAGGCATGCACAATTTAGTAGACATGATAGAAGTGTAAATGCAGAATTATTATGCAGGGCTGCAAGAACTGTAATAAAGGTGAGTGAAAAGTGTAGCAGGAGCAATGAGAAGGATGCACATAACTTCATAATCCTGGGACAGAACAGGAAAGGAAAGCAGAGTTTCCCCAGTGGAGTGGACCCTTGTGATCTGTGATGATTAGACAACTGTGTCACCAGCTTTTGTAAAAGTGAAGAACCATCACAAAAAGTAAACTTCATAACAATTTGTAATCAGGAATATCTCGTTTAAATTGATTCACGCAGCTCTTTGATAATGTCTCTATAACATAAAAATCTACAAATAAATAACATAACTTATAAAACAGACACTTTAAGCCTGTATGCTTGGATAGTTGTCTATAATCTAGCTAAATTCTAAAAGCCATTTCTTTTTCTATAGATTTTTAATAAGAAAAAGAATCTCCCAAGTGAATTAAACCTAGAGACTCCTTTACCCCTTATCATAAAGCAAAATTTGCAACAGACTTCAAAGCCCTTGTTTCACCACTTCATTCTTCTTTTAATAAATCCATTTTACAATAATAAAGAGATATCAGAACTGACTCCAGTAGGCATGCTTTCTGGGAATCCCCAACACTACACCATGGATTAATAGAGTGAGTTCAATGGCTAATTTTCACCCTTGCCCTTCCTCTCCAGGGTCACACCCTGACATACTGCTAAAGAACTGTGGGAAAGTTTGCACAGTGCCCTCCCTGTTCAACTGCTATCTGTTTTGTGACGAGTTGTGATTTCAGTTTATTGAAACTAGTAGTTTGAGTATTAAAGTCACTGAGTGATACTGAAAGGTATTCTTGCTCCTGGAGCAAAGCATAAATCCTGATCCATCCGTGGTGGGCTTTGTCCAGGGTCATTTTACTGCTGACAAGAGGCATGGTTTGCTAGATGTAGTGTGTCACAAAAAATGTGGGGGTGGGGAGGACCTAGTGACCACCTCTTTGTTGTCATGTCTTTGAAAACACAGAGGCTTTTAGTAGCATGGAAAGCAATTCATACCCATGGGGAGAGACCTTTTATTTTGAACCTGTCTTGCATTTATTAAGCACTTTGGTTTAATTTCCTCAGTTGCCACAGTTTGCAATGACTATATTTTAATCTTTAAAAAATATAATCAAGATTGCCATCTGTCCTTTCTGCAAACTTGAATTTCAATCATGACATAAAACAATGTCATAGCTGAGTGAATTCCATAGGGTCACTAGAACAAAAAGCAACGTGTGTTGAGATTTCTTCCAATCTTTTTCTTACCAATGGAAATAGAGCTTTGATCGTACGCTTTCTCATCAACTGGCCTAACATATTTTAAGCGTCAGATTGGTAGAATTGCATTAACTGACACTCTTTAGTAGGTCCCCACTGGGTTTTAGTCTCTAAGTTATGAAGCAGGCATGTTTCATTGTAGTAAGGAAATTGACACTCTAGAGTCACGCTGTCAAACTATTAGAACTAATACACTTTTCATTCCTACTGATAATTTTATAATGCTCCTATTCCTATTCTGAAAGAAAATAAAATGTAGAAACTTAACCATCATAAAAGAGGAATAAATAGAATTTTTAACAATAAAACCATACCTAGAATTACTCAATAAATATTTTTGAATGTCTACTAGAACATATGGACCAAGGAAGAGGAAGTTCTTTGTCATCTTAAATTAACTATGTAAGGGACTGGGCAAGGAGGGTAAACATTGAATATAAACAGCAGGATTACGATGTGCTGAAGAGTGACCCAGGTAATGGAAACAGAAAAACACAGACTGTCGTATTAGAAGAGGACACCGTTTATAGGTTGAACTCAGTGGCTACAGTGCGACTCTGAAATGAGGTTTGGGTGAAGAATTGGAAGAAGTGGAGAACAGCCAAGTGGATATGGGAGGAAAGCAGTCTGGAAAGTAGAAGTGGCTGGAATCAGAGCTCAGTTCTCTGGCATGGTTAATACAAGATGTCCAAGAAGTAAGGATAGCAACCATGAAGCACCTGAACATCACCAGACTTCAGGGTGCATTTATGTAAATGGCGGCCATTGCAAAGCTTGATTGAATTGTGTGTTTCAAGATGTAACCTAAACAGACATGATGTAAGATATAACACAATCTCCGTCATCTAATGTTTCCTAATCCTTTGTAGCACATTTAACATTTTCAGCTCCAAGCTACCAAACATCAAAAGGAGTCCCCCAAATGGGTTTCAAATAAAATTTCCCAAAAATGACATGAACACTCACTTTTATCATTTGAAAATAATGGTTCTTTAGAAACATTTCTTATATATTTTGCCATGGGAACTGTTTAAAATTATTGAAGATTTCAAAAGTGTTTACAGTATGACATAATCATTAAAATTACCATTTTAGAAATATAGAAAGAGACCATGAAAGGTTAGTAATTCAATGTTAGTGACAATGATAATCCTATGTGATATAAACATGAGAGTGACTGAACATTAATATAGACTTTAGAAATGTGGATTGTGTACTTACGGGAGAAATAGTGTAACACTAAGGAACATATTAGCATTATTAGAGAAATAGCTTGACTTCGTACATCTCTGAAATCATATTGGGGATTTCAATAAATTCCTGAGCTAAGCACTTCAGACAAAACTAAGAGCATTGGACACCTACATTACGCTGCTCTAACTTTTTCTCTTCCCTGCAATCTAGAACTAGATGCAGAGTATCTTAAGACTTCATGTAACAGATGTAATACTGAGTCCTAAATTGAAGAATTTGATAGAGTCCAGAAGTTGGAGTTTATAATCAAAGAACGACAAGGGAAACAACAACTAAGACGTGGGCACAGAGAACAGGAAGACCATGGCTCTAGGAAGGGAGAAAAGCTCATAGAAAGGTTGGCATGAGCACTGACAAGCTTACATGACATAGAAAAACATTCATTCTAGTTCATTTTGTTATAACATTATATCCGCAATGTTTATTTTACAAGCATAGATTCAAAAATATTATTTTATCTATAACAAGCATAAAATACATGAAACTCTTTGTGGCAACCTTCCTAGATATTTCAGAACCTCTAGTAAGTAGACTCTCCTGCAGAAAAGCGTTTCAGACTAGCTTCCAAAAGTAAATTAGTTAGTGAGAGAGACTTTTATAATGCAGGAAACCCTTCTGGATTAAAAAATTTAGTATAGTATTAGGAGTTTAAAGAAACTCTCTCAATCAAGGGAAACACAAACAGAAATTATCACTGTCAAATTCTGCTGTTAGATTGATAGTTTCTATTGTTTCTACTTAATATCTCATTTAGGATTTTGTTCTTGTTACTACAACCTCAGAATCTGATGGTTTTTGAAAGATACCTTAAGGAAAAGTTCCAGAACTCATTCAGGTAACCAGGGGGTCATTTTGACTTGGCCTCAATAGCTTCAATTATAGGGAATTTTTTTTCTCACTGGAATTTCTTGATTCATTTTGGAATTGTAATTTTTAGAAAATGTTTATTTATATTAAGAATAAAATTATATTCTTAATTCGAGAGATGGCTCTGGTCTGAGAAATGGCTCAGAGGGTGAGAACTCTTGGCTGCTCTTCCAGGATTCTAAATTCAATCCCCAGCATCCACATGGTGGTTCACAACCATCGTAATGAAATCTGGTGCCCTCTTCTGACCTTCAGGCAGAACACTGCATACATAATAAACAAATAAATCTTTTTTAAAAACAAAAATTAATATATCTATCAGTTATATTTAATTTTCCTTCTGTAGAAATTTTAAAATCTCATTAAAACGGTAGGTATAAAACAAGGGTACAGCCTCTGTCAGGCCATATGTGCTAAAGAAGCACAGCTGGACCTGTGTGGAACAGCGGAGATTGCGGCTGGCTGGTTGAGCACAAATTCTGCACATCGCAGGCTCTCTTCCTGTAGTACACTGAGGCCTTGAAGCCCACAATGATATTTCTAGACTCTTTTAGGGTGGTAGGGGTGTGTGTGTGTGTGTGTGTGTGTGTGTGTGTGTGTGTGTGATTTATGTTGTGTGAATCAGGTGTAGACGCCTAAGATTTGCTACCAGAATTTGGCTAACTATGAGCATGTTGAGTTCATTTTGATGTTGAAGACAGCAGGGATGAGCTGTAAAAGTTATCAGTTTCTTAAGTTGCTAGTGTGGTAGGAAAAACCACTTCTTACTCTTCCATAGACATTAATGCTAATCTCTGCAGAGTGAGAACAGTCTGTTCTTAGTACCTTCCGCTTACGAAGATTTTTCTAACTCACTTAATGCTCTAAATTAAATCACTTTCTGATTAAGTGGTGTTTATATATTATAAATTCCTATTTTATTTTTATGGGTTTCCTGCATGTGGAACTGTGTTTGCCTTAGTGTCTGTGTTTCTTGTGCCGTTTCTTTGTTTATTGTTTTTTTTTCCTGTTCGTTTTACCCTACTTAGGTTTGTTTGTATTTTAGCTATTATATTACTATTATTACTACTATTATTATAGGTCCCTGCTTGTTTTCTAATGAAAGAGAGAGAGAGAGAGAGAGAGAGAGAGAAGTTGGAGTAGGGCAACCATAATAAGAATATATTGTATGAAAAAAGTAAGTTTTAAATAAAAAATCAATTTGCTAGAAGGACCAAGTCTCTTTGGACATGAATCTTGGCCACCACTTTCCTTGCCAGCTCCTATACCTTCCCTGGGTTAGAGCTTCAAACTGTACAACAATGAGACACAGCCCTTCGGTGTCTCCCTTCTGTAGCATAGTGAACAAGTCGTCTTAAAATATGGATCTAGATCTATGTGACTGCTCTTCTGTTTATGAGCGCGTGCATGCGCACACGTGTGTGTGAATCTGTGTATGTGGGCGGGTGTTGGAGTATGTGGGTGGGTTGTGGGGGGTGGGTGTGAGTCTGGGGGTGTGGGGGTATAGGTGCGGCGTATGAGCGTGTGTGTGTGTGTATGTGTATGTGTGTGTGTGTGTGTGAGATAGACTGTGTATGAGTGTGGGTATGTGGGTGTTTGAGGGTGTGTGTGTGTTAGCTAATCTTTTAGTCTTTCTACTCTTCAGTTTCCTAAATTATAAAAACTGGGATAACAATAGTTTTTAATCATGTTATTGTGAGGATCATTCTGATAATCCTTGTGTCAAATCCAAAGTCATATCTTACATGTCAGAGGCTCGAAATGGTTAGTTATTATTGTTATCAGTGTCATTATCTTGAATCTATCTTCAGCTGACATCATTATAAATCCCAAGATTAAAACATATTTCACTTGAGATGCATTCCAATTAGTCTATCAATGTTCTTGATGAATAACTTGGGCAATAAAGTCTAATTCTCATTATTTGATTTTCATCTGTGACAACAAGGCTAATGTATGTATAATTCACTTTCATAACACTTAAACTCATCTTTAAGCATAAAGTACTTTCTTTATTTTCCACCATTAAAGCAAAACATCCCTTTTAACCCATGTAAGACCTTAGATTTATATTTTTAATATTTATTTTACTGAGTAAACGCTATTACCTCAGTCTGTAAACACATACATACACACATACAGAGAGAGACATATAAAATATCTGTTATTTTTGCATACATATCTTAGTCTCATATAAATGAATCAACTTATTTTCTTGGCAAATTTGATAAGCAAGCAGTCAATTATGTTGTCAAAACTATTGGTAAATCAACAGTGTGGACCAACAGACAGAGCATGGATCCCTTATTAGGTGTCCCATTGACATCAATTCTTAAATCACTCTTGGGCTTGACTGCTCAGTGGTTTAGGATTCCACTTAGAGGATCATACAGATCAAGTAGTTTTATAGTAAATGGTTCTCTCTTCCACCTCAGAAACCTACATCAAATCAGATCTTGTTGGCAGCATTTCTTAGATCCATTGTTCTAAGAAGTGACTGTCTTATTTACACAACTATATCTTCATCTAACAAAATATAGTTTCTTTAAAATGATTACAGCACCTTAAATGCCTTCGGCACAGAGGGAACCCTGAGGCTGGTTGTATCGCCATACCAGCAGCTCTCTTGTCTTTTACTTAAAGGGTCATTTTGTAATCTTGGATCAACAGAACCTGTTAATTATTTTATAATATTTCTCTTCCCTCATTTCCTATTGATGGGAGGCACATTGTCAGCCCATAGTCCTTCACCTCTAGAGCATATCAAACCCAATTATTAGTCTCGTTGTCATCCTCCCTGTTCTTCCAGAGCAGAATCTTCCAACCATGTGACCTGCATATGAACCACACACTGTAATTCCACTTGAAACACTGGTTCAGACTCACACAAGACCGGCATTTGTGCTAAATTATGACTTTCATTTATGTTTTAATATATGTTTGATTAGAATGGCTTGGTCTTAAAAGAAAGTACCTTTTGACTTCTGCAATTATGATATGGTTTTCCAATGCAATTACTAAGAGGAAGAAAGTTTCCTATCTAGGTCAGACACTGGGATGTGACAAAGGAGAAGCTGCCGATCCTTTGTGATGCTTCTTGTTGCTTGGTCTCATTCTCAGCAAAGGTTTGAAGAACATCAATGTATTTATCACGTGTGAGTTTGTAGTAAGAATGTTTTCTAAACAAGATATATTATCATGACAAAAATGCCAAGCTATGATGCTTTATGAATTTGGATAAAATGGTTTATCAAAGTATACTGCTTAAAAATCTTCTGTAATATACTAGACAGCAAATGGGGATATTGACATGGAAATAAAACACACTCTGGAAAAAGTTTAATTTTTGTTAATATTTATTTATTTATTTAAAAAACATAATTTTAAGATAGTAAATAGTGGGAGTACCTTAAGGTAGCTCCTTTAGCTGTAAATTATTTCACTCTAGTCTTTTATGCAGGCCATTCAGTGGAATGATGCCCATTTTAAAAGCTGCATATTTTCTCTTCTGCCGTCATAGATTTTAACTAATGATCATAAAATGTAAGACTAAGCTTGCTAGATACTCTCAGTATTATTACATATGATAATAGCAACTGCAGGTACACGCTGCTACAGTTCAGACTGCTACCAGCCCACAGAAGAAAACTTAGTCATGCCTTTCAACAGGACAACAAGAGTTTGAAATGCATTTGATGCAGTAACTACATACATTTTGTACAATGTGCTAAAAGAACCCGCAAATTATTTTGTGAAGACAGTACAGTATTTAATGATGATCTATATGGAATATAGATATAAATATATATGCTTGCTGCTATTTCTCTCACTTCTTGTGATACTTTCCAGGAACGGATTGCTTTCTTCTCTACAACTGCCTTTTCATTTTCTTTTTTTAAAATAGACCCATAATGTTCAGGGGAAATATCAAGAATAATAAATCCCCAATCTCTGTATAAAATATACCTTCATGACATGACACACTCAAGCTGGAAATCACAGGAACCAATAAAAATGCAGGCAGCCTACTGATAATGAGGTCAGAAATACAAATAAATTTACTTTTAATGAAGGACTGGAAGCACAGTAATCAAAGTGTTAAAATTCATTTCATGCATATCTTATTTGCTTCTTAGCTGATATTTACCACGCAATTCTGTGAGAAAGTAGAGGCCTAAGATGCTCCAGATAAATGGCTCAATTAATTGTACAGAGGTAGACCTCTTTGAGCCAAGCCAGAGCTGTGAGCTCTTTATTAAAAGCACTATTCTGTAGCCCCTAACCTTGTTCCTTGACTCCTCTCTGGTTTCCAATTTAAACAAGTCCCCATGCGGCCTGCTCTAAAGGGCTTTGTCTCCCTGTCATTGTTATGAGCGCTGAGGCATCCTGGAAGTGTGAAATCAGACCTCATGAGTTGAACGGTTCCCCAGGGAACGCAGGACTGCGCAGAAGGTCAAAGTCATGGGCCGGACCGTCTAAAAGTGTCTGATCGCCGGTGTGTGACACAGCAAGTTGGGGGTGGGGGCTAGACTGAAGAGGACTGAAATTGAACACATCTTAATTAAAGCCCATAGACAGCAAAACAAAATGTTTTCTAGGCAGCCTGTCAAATGGGGCTTAAATTTAGCTCTGCTAATGAATCTGAGCCGCTCACTGTTATTTTGTAAGATAATAAGATTCTCTTCACAGAAGCTGATAAAAAAAAGCAAAACAAAACAAAAGTGTAGCATGTCTTTTTCTGCTGTTTTGTTACTTAAATATTTTTAAACAATGACGACAGTTTTCCCAAAGGACAACATGGAAAAAGTCTATGCAAATGAAGGGGGCACTAAACATTCCTCTTTAATGACTAGTGGCCTCTAGACTGCCGGGTTGACATGCTTTATTCATAACTTACTTTGGGGGGAAAATAGACATTTTTTGGGACAATTTCAGTGACTATTAATCATAAATCCCTCTTCTATTCTCCCCTTCTCTTCCTATAGGACATGAGACATTCATTTGCTAAACCAGTTCACCTGGGATAGGACCTTTTAACACGGGACAAGGCAGCACATCTTTGGAAGGACTAGCAGCTCTTCCCTGCCAGCGTTTCTGAGAGGCTGGTCTCCCTGGACAGGGCAGGACCTCCTTCTCAGGGGGAAAGCAACAAAGAAACAAAAAACTCCACAGCCCTGGGGAAAAGAGAATGAGGGGCTGAGGATGACTCAAAAACTGGAGAAAAGTGGGAGGGGGCCCTAGGAGGAGAGAACACTCTTCTTTCTTTCACAGCTTGAAAGACCCCGTCTCCCAGGTTTAAATACTCTACTGAGAAAGTCTCACTCAATACAGAAGACTTGAAATGCTCTGTTACACGCCAAAATTAGGCCCTACTTAAGGACAAAGAATAGTCAGGAGCAAGAAAAAGACAAAACCTGCACCCCTCCCCCACTCTCACACACATGCCCTGGTTGGTTTTTCTGGTCTCACAATCTGGCCAGTTTTAGGGAGCATGCAATTTCATGTTGGAAGGAATTTCCCCCAGTGCACAGGACCCGAGTCTCTAGCCTTTGCTTTGACTGTACAGGGAAGCAGTAACCTCTCACCGGGTAGTCAAGGGGAGTGAGCGGTACTTAAAAGGATTTTTCACTTACTCAAACTTTTTCACATAGAAGAATTTAGTACGCCAAGGCTCCAAACCCCAGCGCCACTTTCTCAGGCTGTGAAAGGCTGTCCACAATTTGCCTGAAATTTCAATCCAGTCTTGTGCTGTGCTCAATGTGTGCATATGTGTGGGAGTTGTAAATTGAGGCCTTAACCACCAGAGTTAATCTCTTTTAAAAATCTGTATTAACCTTAATGATTTGAAGTGCACTGTCCAACACTGGGCTATTGAGACTGAAGAAAAAACCACCCTTGACTATCAATAGTTTATTAGGGGCTTAGCTGAAGTGACCTACTGTAGTAGTGTTCAGCTGAACAAGGCTATAGGCTTTTTGTGGGAAGGAAAAGAATTGAGGGTTTCATTAAAAAGTAATTTGTGCTTTACACTCACTCATTCAAAGAGTCTCAATTGCTCTTTATTCTCACAGAGTTAATACAGTATTACAATGTTTCCCAATGAATATGTTGTAACAAAAGAAAAATTTTACATTTTGAAAGGAAAAAATTCTTTGTAACTGCAGTAAGATTGATGGTGACTTAAAGATTTTTTCTCCTGTGCTCATTAATGTTGGAATATTAATTAAAAATTGTGTTTAAGTGACTTGTGTTATAATGATCAAAAACATCTTAAAATATATGAAAGTTGGTCAGGTATTAGTTTGTCTTGTCAGAGTTCTGTAGGAAAGAAGTTATTCTGAAGCCAAATATCATCTCACTAGAGCTTCATTTGTCCCAGTTCAGAAAGTATGTCTGCCTTAGCAACGAGAAAGTTAGTCATGATTTTAAAATTGCCTTTCCCCAGCCACAAGCTTCTAGATGAGTGATTCTCAACCTGTGGGTCACCACCTTTTTGGCAGACTTCTGCCTCCAAAAATATTCACATTACAATTCATAACAGTGCAAAAATATACTTTAGAAGTAGCAACAAGAGTAATGTTATGGTTGGGAACGCCATAGCAATGTAACTGTGTTAAAGGGTCTCCACATTAGGAAAGGTGGGAACCACCGCTCTGAGCGTGTGCATAACTGCAGACTTGAAGACAGAACGACCCACTCAGTCCCTCTTCTCTCTACTTTGGTTTCTCTTTGGGCAGAGCTTCACTGTCATTAACCATTAAGACAGACACCAACTTTTCAAAGTTCTGTGGAGATGAATCCAAGGAAAGCACATGAAGAGCTTGTTTATGCCCTAAATTGTTTATATTTTCATAAGCAATATTACCTTTTAAATTAATAGTATATTTAGACATTTCTGACTTAAACACATGGCCTGTAATTTTTGCCACCATCACAAATGTCATAAAAACCACAGAAGGTCCAAGGGTGAGCAAGGTCAAAGACAGAATTATCCACTTGGCCCTGAATAGTTCAACATCTCTCTTGTTCAGTCCCGAGCCCATTAGATTATAAGGTCAGCATGGCATGAGGAATCATTAGATTTATATCCATAAAACTGAAGGGGAAAATTGAGATTCAGTTATTCAGGATTCCCCAAATTAATGTTCACTTTATCAAATAAAAATTATATCTCATTGAATCTCCACCAGAAAGGCTATTGTTATTCACGCTGATTTACATAGAGCCATTAGGAAAGAAATATCTCTATTTTTTCCAACTTTGAAAGAACATGTACTTTAACTTCCATAGTGGCACACAGGCCAAGTAGGTTAACCTTGTTTGCATATTCATGAAGTTTAAAAGTCGATGACAGCTTCTTGCCGAAAGGAGACAAACTTATACAGCTGCATTCAGCCTGAATAATGGCAGGTAGCTAAGCGTTTGAAATAACAGGTATGTGAATTTTTCTGTAAGAAATTATTGTGCACAGGTTGAGTCACTGATAACTATACAAGAACCAAGTTCTTAAGAAAGAAAATGCATAAACTCACCATTCACAGTTTTTTTTAAACCACCAAATGCTAAGGAATCTCACCCTCAAAGATTACAGCTACCCCTAGCCCCACTATTCTCAAGTATCCACATATACTTTTAAAATGCAAATGTCTTCAGTTACAAATAAGCTAAAAATTATCTTTTACAAGAAATTATAAATCTCTAACATTTTTGTATCTTTATATATTATACTCACTTGCTGATATACAAATATGAAAATTTTAAATATTGCTATTTTGGAGCAAACATCTGCTATTTGATTTTGAAGAGAATTATCTTTTAATCTGTTTTCAGTTCTGCTGCATGAATAAAAGAAGAATACAGTGATTTGCTGACCACTGAATGGTAAGAAAAGGATAGTTAATTCAAGTATGTCTGCAACTTTAGCAGGACAATCTTGCTTAACATTTAGAATAATATGTTTATTTCCACAAATAATAAGACAATTTTCCCAGCACAGTGATTTCCAGAAAACTGGCAAGTCAGCCCTAGCATGCCAACCAATTTTAGATAGACAATTCAACATGTGGGCATGACCATCATTCAGATCTCTATGGAATTAAATGACAAATAAATGGTCATGGCTCCAAACAAAATAATTAATTAACTCTGTATCTTGATGATATAAACATCATAATCTCATTTTTAATATGTTGAATAAACAGCAATACTAAAACTATGGACTCATTTGCTGTGTTTACATTTCTGTGTTCTGGGTAAAAAGTAATGTTATACCTAGCACATACATACATGATAGGGGAATTTCACCAGCTCCTACCTGTGACATCAGCAGCCATCAAACCTTCAGCTCTGATGACTTTCACCTGGAGAAATCCCACGTCTTTTATGTTGTTAAATATCCTCAGTGGGCTCTGGAAAACCCAAACATGGGCATTAGGAAAAGAAACCTAAGGAAGCCTCAAAAATATGCTTAGAAAACACTACATTTTCTCAGAATACTTTCTTAGAGGGTAAAAGGGTCATTTGTGCTTTTCCAATACCAACTATACTTCCTATATCAGGAGTAAATAGAAACGCATGTGCACGTGAGCACATCCACACACACATCCACACATATGTAAGTACTAATAAGTGATTTTCTGGGGTCAAAATAACAGTTACTGATGATTAGCCACACTCGGTAGATGGTGAGCAATGGGCTGCAAAGCAGCTGTCCCCATGGCTTCTCTCAGTGTCTTCTACTAAAGGACCTCACAAATATTTCATTTGTAAATATGATAGTTTGAAGATGATAATGAATAATATTAACTCCTGCATGATTGCTTACATAACACTCCTCAGACAGGGTAAGTTATTGAGAAAATCAACACTAACAAATTATTTTTTCTACCATTTTGTTCTTAGTGCTTAGATAAGGTGTACATTATCTAAAAACTTTGCTAATAGTTCACTCAAAGACTTACGTAACTTTATAAAAACTTTAAGGGATACGATTTTCAAAAGCAAATTAGATTGATAAAATAAATCCAAAAGCAGTGAGAAAATTGTCTTAAGTTTATATTTGTATTTGTTATAACATATAGAATTGTGGAGTTTTGATGATAATAATAAAAATAAAATAAAAACTTGATTGTGATGCCTTACTAAGCATAGACATGAAATAACTAGAGGAGGAAGGCCAACAGAATTAATGGTCAGTGCTTCTACTGAATAAATCAAAGATACTTAATTTCTTACCATCTTTAAAATGTTTCATAACAAGGTAGTTTAATAAACTTCTGCATAAAATATTATCTATCAAAAGTTGCTACAATAAAAGCAATCCATTAGTGTATTACTGGCGTGAGGGTACACACAAGCCAACGCTTCTACGATGCGAACTTATCAGTCCTGATAGCTAGTCACTATTTACACTGAAGCTATGACCTTGGCACCGTGAAAAGAAATACAGATAAATGTGTAATCTCATAGCATGACTTTGTAAAAACAGTGTTCGGTACAGAAGATTAGCTCTTAATCTCTAGACACAAACAACAATTTATCACCAAAAATTTATTTGAAAGGCCCATTTGACTGGATTTAGTAAAAATGCACTTGTCACTCTTTTTAAATTCCTACAAATCAAAGGTTTAACAATAGAGCAGGGCTGTGGTTCTGAGGCTTCTCAGCGCTCACTCAATATAAGAAACAGCTAGGAATTCCTCCCAGTGATGGGGAGCAGTTTCGTCAAAGGCTCCAGTACTTATTTTCTTCATGAGCAATTGAAAACAGTTTCATGGTGACCGAAACAAATATTAGGAGTCAGAATCATTCACTCCGGAAGCTGGCCAAACAGCTACGTTCGCACTGCCTTTGGGACTTCAGTTCGGGGACCCTGCTCTGCTACTGGAAGGGTGATTATAGTTTGAAGGGTTCCTTCTCCAAGGCACCTGACATCTGACAGTTTATTGCAAATTTCTACTGTTTAGGCCAGTGACATACAGATTATAATAAGAACTCAAAGAAAAAGCAAATAAATACCAGTCTAAAACTGTAATTTTATGTAAAGCTTTATCAAGGGATGTTCCTGTGTTGTTATTTATGGTTATTTTAGAAGGCCTCAAAACCTGGATGGCTTTTGAAGCCAGACATTTCCATAGCAGAGGAATCCATGATTCGCTGTGAGTCCTTTCAGCCCTCGATAGATGGGAAGAGATTGAAATGCTCTGGAGAGGAGGCCTCTTTATTTTTTTAATGAAAGGCTGTATAATATATTTTCTCTATGGCTGCAGCAGCTGTCAGAGAGAGCACCGTGGTTCAGCTCTATTACTGGAGAGGCAATACCCCATCCTATGGTACAGAGATGCTCGGAGGGGCCAGAGCTGATTGACAGCTTGTCACCGTGACGTCTTATTCCATCTCTGTTATGGAGAAAATTAATGTCACACCACCCGCCTTATGACTTGCTGTCATCTTAGAACTGCTCACCTTTTATCAATGCTCTAAATAACATTTCAAGCCCATCGTCTCACGGTGGACAATCTGGTCAAGGGACATTAAATCAGATGACTGTGAAATGTCATAATAAAAATGGAATGCTAACAACTTCTTCTCTAAACTAGCTCCTCTGGTTTTTAAACTGTGACAAGGAGGAGCAGGGGTTCAGCAAACCCGTTCTGAAAAGGTCAAATAGCAGCTCTTGGACTACTACCCATTACTACCCGTCCCTACTGACCTTCCCTCTGCCTCCCCCCAGGAAGAAAAGAACAAGGAAATGAAATTAGCCACCTTTTCAGAAAGTAGTGATCAAACAGTGGTTCACTCAGGAACGTCTGTTTAATTTGTGGGGTTTCATTGCTGAACAATGAAATTCTCTAGGGCTGCTTCATATCAGTGAGGCAATTCATTCCTTCTCCCACCCTGACCAGCACCAAACCTAAACCAAATCAAATTCTTAAGTTTAACTTCCACTTTAAACACACACATACACACACACACACACACACACACACACACACACACTATGTATGCATTTTAAGAGGAAAACACAGCAATAATCTGATGACCAGCGATCTCCTTTACATGCTTCATCAAAACACATTAGACACTACACATTAGACACTACATCAGTGCACATTAGACACTACAGAAAATTCATTCACTTCATAATACACACGGTGTAAAATACATTAAGGCCTCCACGACATTTCTCTTTGTCCTTCTACTGTTATGAGTTAACACAAATATAGCATGTCCCCTGTTCTGCATTACCACTTCTCAGCGAGTGTGTCTCGAGAGGGAGAAAGACAGCAGGGCTTCAAACTTGGGGTTACAGAAAAGCACATTTCAACATGACTCATCGTTCAATGCATTGGGTAGAATACAGCCTAAGAAGTAGCTGAGATGCCAAACATAACATTTTACATTTAATTGAAATAACTGGCATTTTGGAAAAGATGGAAAACAAAGTATTCATATTCTAAATGGAACTAACTGACTAAAGAAACTATTCAACAGTGGCCAAAAAAATCAATCAATTATAGCTGGATTATTTTAATTATGTGGACAGTAGTATCATCTTCATGCACAGGATAATATTAAAATGGTGATCTAGTAACTACAGAATGTTAATGCCCAGATGAATTTTCAAGTTAATATACCAATTAATTCCTTTCTGATAGTTTTAATGCAGAAAGATCATTTCCAGTAACTAGAGAATATAATTTTAGTGAAGTAGCAAAATGTGAAATAATTTTCATAATTGTAATTATATATTAGAAGATACAACACAATAACTTAGGCTCTTGGGTGGTTTTAGCCTTGCTAAGTCACCTCTATTAAACTGTTTATGGTAATAATATTGGTGGATGAGTTGTACAAGCATTAGCAGACAGCTGATTCAGTGCAGATAGTGAGAATAAATTTGCTGAGGCGCACATTCTGGTAATCTGTTTGAAGAATACTGTAGAGCATTCATACGGGCACTTCATGTCAGCTGCACAACCTGATAAGGTGCGTCTTTATTAAATTCAGTTACTGAAAGGGTGTCCGTCAGCAAATAGGAATGGTTTTTAAAAGCCATTCTTTGTTGGTCGGAGCTCGGTTTCATGGCTGAGTGTCTAGAGGAGACGTCTAAACACCTGGCAGCACTGTACAATACAAGCTTTGTGATTTGAAGTGGGAAAGCCTTCCCCTAGTTTCATCAGCACCAAGGCCGTTACTTTTCCAAGCCGCCATCCAGAGACAAAGGTAGAGCAAGAGCTCCCCTCTCTGTTGATTCAAGAGAACTACAAGATGCGAAATGCGCCCTGAAAGTTGCTGGGAACAGGAAGATTCGACATTTAAAGGACATACAATTTGAAGATGGTGACGACTTTATTGGCACTTCATCCCACACCAAACCCCACACTCGGGCAGAATGAAGGGTCTTCTTTTTGTCTGCCTTTCACTTTCATACTGATATGAGACTTTTCCGAGCTGTAAACATCACTTCGGATGTCCTCTAGCTCCTAGCTTCTTAGGATGCTAATAACATTATTTTAGATTTAGTTCCTTTATGGAAAATTTCTTTATATGATAAAAATCACAAGGCAGAACCTTAGAATACAGAATGTGCTCTGAAATGCATCCTGGAGATGATCAAACTATAGACATCAGTGGGGGCTGCATGGCAGCTCCAAGGGCCTACCCTCTGCTCCTCAAAACCTCCACTGAAAGCCACTTGTCTTTCTGGGAACACTGCACAACCTCATCTGGTTACACGTGGGTCAGGAAGGAAGCTCATTGCATACGTACATATCTCTTTAAGATCTCTCCCCGCTCCTTCTGGTCCTCCAGGGAGTGGACTGAGAGGTCGGAGATACTGACTGTGGCCGAGGCTGTCAGAGTGACAAGCAGAACCAGGTGGCCCTCACCCTCTTCCAGCTGTAACTCCAGCTTGTGGGTTTGCTCCCTACTGAGAGACGACAGGTCAACCTGGCACCTAGAAACAAATGTTTTGAATTAGCAAACGGCGTTCTCACCACATCAAACAGATAGGGGTTTGTTGGAGACCTGTGAAAGTTAAAGCAATAGAAAACCATATGGGATAGTGTGAGATCAACTGCTCTCTTCACAAAACTCAGGCCCTGGAGATCATAGAACTTTTAATTGCTTGTTTCCTGTAAGATAGACACTCAGGGAAAGTTGCGCTATTATCTCCTCTGGTACTGTACTCATGAGTTGGTGCTCAGACCTATTCAGGTTGGAGCAAACTACTAAGAGTGGAGTTTCCATGTCACTGTTGCCATTATGATATTCCTCCTCCCAGTTCATAAATGTCACTGAATAGCAGCTAACAGTCACTGTGGAGAGGTTAAGTTTTACATTTTTAAACTTATACGCACTGTGCACTCACTAAAACTAAATGTGTCCTCCCAGGGCTGCACAACGTGGCAAATCCTGCTGCATGTGCCTCTCCTACAGGCCAAACACCTGCACTCTTTTCCTAAAAATGTGAGTTGATTTCGAGGAGGAGATAATACAGAGACGATCAAGCTAATAACCCCGGGGCAGGGGAAAAAGGGACAGGGATAAGGAAAAAAAATTTCAAACAGGAGGTGGTTTGATAAAATGGCTCAGTGGGGCTGATGTTGGTGTTTTGGACATCTGAGTTTCAACTCTGGGACCCACATGGTGGAAGTAGAGAACCAATTCCCACAAATTCCACTCGTGTGCTCTGGCATACACACACACACACACACACACACACACACACACACACGTGATGATTGAGAAATAGCCAATTATCAAAGTAAACGTTCTCAATACATCGCAAATGAGATGGGCATGTACAAGGGAAAGATTCATTCTTGCTCCCTTTAATTCCGCACTCTACCATCTGTTGCTTGGTTTCGAAGCTGTTTTTAAATAACAGCATAACAGTATAACGCTATCTAAAGTGTTCAAAGATTGTACCTGAATTTAAACATCTCCCTTATGAGACTTTACAAAATGAATCAAAGAGTGACATTTACTTTTATTTTGTGCACAGCATTAAAAATGACTATGACTAGACACAGAGGATGTGCTAAATCCTGTTATTAAGGGAGTTAGAAACCAGTCTGTACAACTCTGGAATACACCTTTCCAAATGCTAGAATAGATACCAGAAACCTTATAGACTCTGTTAATACAACATTCAATTCAAAACACTATCACTAATTCTCCTCAATGCTAAAAAATTAAAATAAAAATCCCACACAATATCAAATGCTTTATCTAACATTCTGATTGTAATTAGAATCAAGTTCTCAATAACACCTGGAGTAAACTGAAAGTTAAAACACATTGAGGAAAACAATTAGTCAAAAGCAATCTCTAATGAAAGGAGGAGCACGAACATGGTTTTAGAGAACTCTCCAGCTCTGGCACAGTACCTGGCCCACAGTGTCTGGCCTTACTGGTTGTGACTACCTCTCCAGCTTGGGTCAGGAATGTAATACTAGGTAACCCAATAGGGATTGTGATCCAGACAGAATGTTGGCTGGTAGGGTTGGGACCATGAGGGACTTTTAATTCACTTTGTTCCTTTCTGCAGCCCATCCCCAGCTCAGTTTGATCACGTCTTTCCCAGGCCCTTCCTTGCATTAGCCTTGAGCACTGGAATACACTCAAGCCTCCTGGTCGCTTCCCTTTCAAGCTCAGGACCACTTTGCACAGGCTGTGTAGATGCTTCGGCTTCCTTTTAGAGTCTTCACAGGCAATGCTTCAGAGCTGGGAAAGTGCTCTCAAGATACTTCCTCTGGAAAGTGCAAACTGGCAACTTTTAGAAGGAATCACAGCCACAGGTTTATTGTTTGATTGGGTGTGTGTGCACACATGCATGTGTGTGCATGTTTGTGCATGTGCATGCGATTGTGTGTGTGTTGTGCCAATAAAAGTTCAATTCTAAATACAATAATTTTGAATAAGTTACAATAGGTATTAAGGATTTGTTAGTCTTGCAATCTGCTACATGCAATGAAAAACTGAGGAGCAGGGAGGTCAAATGACCTAAGTGAACATACACAGTCGTGACCAGAGTCAGAGCCTGTACCTGGGGCTCTGAAATGGAAGGCCTAAGCATTCTGCTCTCCAGGACTCACTGAGAAACAGCATTCTTGGAGGAAAGTGTGCAGTTAGCAATGGTTCCCAGAGATGGTCAGACATTTCAGTTACCGGAAGTATCTTCTTTTCCACATATAGAATTGTGTTGTTTTTATTTCAATGTTTTAAACTACATATACATTAGGAAATTAGCTGTGCTTGTTCTTATAGGACAAGAATACTTCACAAATTCACATTTAAAAGCTATGATACTAGTAAAATTTAAACAGGATAGACTTATAGAAATGTTTCCTCGTCAATGAAAACTTCAGAATTGAATATGCTCACAGGAAGAGCCATGTGTACTGCAGCATCTTGACTATCCTAATATTAATATAGAGGACAATAATATGCTGGATGTGGGAGTGTTGAATGTTAAAACGTGGGAGTTTTCATTCAACTGTGGCCACTCAGTCATCTTATTTATCTAAAATTCTGCTCCGGAATAAGAAGCTGTTTTAAATGTCAGTTTTGCCGTGACTTCGCCAAACTGTCTTGTTAATTTGAAGATAAAGTTTGCATCACATCTTCATTGCTGAGTATCAAATCAAGTGACTGCTGGGATAAATGTAGAAAAAGAATTTTCCATTCCCTTTTAGCTTTTGAACAAATATGTACAAAGACCCTTGTGGCATAGTCTACTGCCCTGCGAATACAGTGCTAATTGGTGTGGGATGAAGGGCTTGTATGTGGCTCACCTGGACTGGTAAATCCATCACAAAGGAAGGATTCATCACAGATGAACTATAGAAGTAAGAGATTATCCAGGGGACCTATGCATACAGAATGCTTTTTAAATATGAAAATGCAAAATTATTTTTTAAAAAGCAGTAATGTAAATTCATGAACTCCAGAAATACTTGGCAGAGATGAAGAACCCAGAGTCATTTTCTCATTGCAGGACTCTGTCTCCACTAATTAGCTGTGTGACCTTTTCCAAGACAACTTTCCCACCTGAATTTCACTTTTCTCATCAGCAGTTATGAGATAATTGAACTAGATGAACTCTGAGTTTTCAGAATCCCCAGTCTCACAATTTGTGATAACTCTATCCATGTTTACACATGTGTCTTTCTTTCTTTGCAATTCTACAAACTAAAAACCTAAAAGAGTTTTTCTTATAAGTAATGAAATATTATTCCTTATTCATCTTATAAAACAAAACAAAGCAAACGACAACCAGACCCCAAACATACTAGACACATGACATCAACAAAAGCTTTCTATTGGATCCCATTAAGACTCAACACCGCCATAGTGCCAGTACCAGTGACATGCCATCTGACCACCAAGCACAAAGATTGATGGGAACTCCAGCCTTGTCCTCCATCTCACCTTGAAGGTGCTATGCCTCCCTTGGTTAGCTCTGCTCACCCTAAAGCTCAGCTCTGTAAGCCTCTAGCAGCTCTTCAAATGTGTTCCTTACATTTTATCTGAGCAATGGGAATGACCGTTATCAGCCACTTGACCCATCCTACTATGTATCACAACCATGAAGTATCTTGTCAGACTCCTGCTGATCCCAAAGGCATGGTGATCACTCAGAGTATCCATCTTCCTATATCACATCTTTCAAAGATGAGGCTGGCAACTAGTTAGGTATTAACAAACTCTGGAGAGCACTGGAGTCAGGGGCCCCAGGAGCCACAAAATCAACCTCGAAACCACAGTACTCTTAATGAATGGCCCCAGGGACAGAACCCAAGTCACACCTCTGGCCCTATGGGAAGATACGATATCCTGAATTGTTCAGAAACTTGTAACTAGATTTCTAAACCAGGTGCAAAGCCCCAAACACTATAACTATCAAAGAAGAGACTTTCTAATAAAGAATAAGGGACTATCACTGTTTCCATCTGTAAACAGGGCTGGGGATGTAGCTCAGGTGGATCGCCGTATGGCATACAGGCTGCCCTAGGTCCAAGCACAGNTTCACACAGCACCCTCACTGGTCACTGTACCCGAGTCCTCATAGGTGCTCTTCACACCAGCTGTCATCCTTCACTTGCTTAAATAGACTGGGTCCTCTCCTCGGCCATCACTGTATGTTCAGGTCAAGCATCCACATGCCTGACTTTGTGACTTCTAAGGCCACTTCCGCATTTGCATGCAAAGCCACACTGTAGGATGCAATGTTGCTCTTAGAATCTGTCAGTGGACCCCATGAAACAATGCAGAGGTTGTTTTCCTGCGGAGTGAACTTTGAACAGGAAGTGGAAAGATACCTGCTAATATCTCCTTCCCTCTGACTATTCCAAACTATGATCTGATCTTATTGCTTGACTGCAGACAGCCTTGACCTACGACTGCTAAGCAGCCTGTCCCTGATACACAGAAAACCGTGAACAAATTGGCAGCATATTATCTTGTGTTGTGTGCCAGGGCTCCCCCTTCTTCATCTCATATCTTACTTTATGGAAATATACCTTCCCGTAAAACAGCAACACCCAATTTTTGCCTACGAGTTTGTTTCTAGAGAAACCAGGCTAAGGTGAAAGGTGTTGACACAGTTTATCCACACTCCCAGTCTGGGATGTTCAAAACTTGACTTGACTATGTCCCCGCTTCCCTTTCCCTGAGACATATACCCAGCAACCTGGCAAGACCCTCACTAAGCCATTATCAGCCTGTGTGTGACTTGTCTGTGTCATATTCTGTGACTCCAGGCTGCCGCTAAATCTCACCAGCTTCTGGGGATTTGGATGAGACCTCCTCCCTGCCTGAGACTATAGTCTCTCTCTCCTTACTTGGCTAGCTTCTACTAATCATTACTGGAAAACTTTGCAGTTGTTTCTCTTCATGTCCTGAAACGTCTGTAGGGAGGGGTGATACCCTGTCCTTTATAGCACCTAGACTCTATCTAGGGCTTTACAAAGAAATGTCACCTCAGAGAGGCCAAAGAGTCACCTGTGGGGACAAGGTTTCATCATGGCAAGGCCAGTGCTCATTCTTATACATCGGTACTATCTACCCAGAAAGTGACCCACATCCTCCCTCCCTCCCTCCCTCCCTCCCTCCCTCCCTCCNCCCTCCCACCCTCCCTCTCTTTCCCTTTTCTTCCTTCCTTTTTTCTTTCTTCCATTATCCCCTCCTCCCTCCATCCCTCCGTCCCTGCGTCCCTCCATCCCTCCCTCCTTCCTTCTTTTCTTCCCCCTTTCTGTCCTTCTTTCTTCGTCTTTTTATCTTTCTGTTTGATTTATTTATACCACTAATCTCACTCGCTCATTCACTGACTCACACACGTGTCCGACACGACCCAATTTCTAGGTGTCACCTATTTTAAATCTAAGTGTTCCTGTCTTTATTTCTTGAATACCAAATGCCCACCAACTTGGTATTAATGTGTAGAAGGTTATTTGATTTCAGAGTACATATATGTTCAAAGGTTCACAATGCTGAACTGACTCATTTGAATTATGATATTAAGCAAATCATTTAAGCTTTTTGTGTTTCATATTTATTTTATTTTGAGATGTGGTTCTATACATAGTTCTGGCTGGCCTGGAACTTGTTATGTAAACAAGGCTGGCTCAAACTCACAGATATCTACCTGCCTTTGCCTCCCAAGTGAGTGCCAGGGTTAAAGGTGAGCACCATCACTTTCAGCTCAGCTTTCCTTACTCACCAAATAAAAATTCAAGAGAAAAACAGTCTCTCTTAGCTGTAAGAGCACAAAAATCAAAGATGCTTTAAAAAGTTACAGAGCTCTCTGGTTACATCGCCACTTCACTTTAGTTTGAACTTTGAACTACATATACATCAATCAATCAATTACTATAATAGTCAAAACAGAATTAACACTGAAGTGGATTTCAGAGACATTTTGCTGTGTTCCAAAAAATGAAAAAATTGAAATTCAGAGATCAAAAAGTTTGAATCATGTTTCCTAACTTCTATATCAGAACTCAAATATATAACATATAATATATATTTTGGATTCCTTAGCCATATGAAAGAAAGATCATGCATATTAAATGCTGTTTTACCTGAGAACTGAAGGAGAAACTGATCCCCCTCACTTTTATCCCCCACACCTTGCCTCAGCTGCTCTTTATTGATGGTGGTCAGTGTTTCTTCCAGAATAAAATAACCTAGCTGTGTCCTAGTGTTTCTTCCAGGATAAAACAAGCTTGCTGTGTTGGAATGAGGCTCCGGCGGTACAAGAAGTAGGCATGGAACTCTGGGTATACACATTGACCCACACTGATTGTGTAACAGGAAGACATCGAAGGTACCAAGGAATCAGCAGTGACGCAAGTGTGTACTGAACTCCAGGTCCTACAGGCCTTATCAAGTGGATTCAAGAACTATATAATCTAGTTTTAGCTGAGTTAATTCTCACAGAATCCACAATTAGCTTAAAAATACCCTTATTAAATAACTGTGAGTTGAAGATAATGCTGATTGAATATGCACAAGAGAGCATCTATGTTAAAAATCTGGAGGAAACTTTCACTCCTACTTATGGGCTGTGTCAGACTCACTGAGTAATAAGTCACTGGTGGTATAATCAGACCTACCAAGAATCCAGCCAAAATAATCCAAATTATCAAGCATAACATTTTCAACAGGAGTTTATATAAATTTTCTTTAACAATGATTTTCAAAATGTTGTTTATACCCTGAAATACTGGCTAAAGGTATTTTGAAGCCATCATGATTAGCAAGATATTTAAAAATAAACCTTACAAAGAAGAGGGCATGTCTATAGGATTTCTTTTGGTGGAAGGTGTTTGAAAAACAAGAGTTTTACATACTTTTTTTTTTTTTAAAAAAAACTATTCAGTAAGCTATACCAATCTTTTTAAATGTCTTAATATGCAAGAACTACTTTATATTACTATAACCAATGGTCGGTAAAATATTATAAATTCTTATATTCTGAATTAGTATGTATTATACTTTGGAATATTAGCAATGGAATGAACTTAGCATGAAACTGCTGAAGTGTCTCCAAGTTCATGATTATTCAAAACTTTATCTCTACCTCAGACATTAAATAAGAAAGAATAAGGCTGAATTCCTGTTGTTCAAAGTTACTGTGGTTCAGTTGTGCAGAGATTTTTCTGTCAGAGCACACATTTGTAAACTTGTATATAAACTTGAAGGTTAAACTACTAAATCTTCTACATGTAGTTGTGCCCAAAAATGATACCAGAAACTTTGTCCATTAGTTGGCAAATATTAAAATGGGCACAAATTTAAAACTTTCAGAAGGAGACAATGATGTATGAACAAAAGATTAAAATTAATTTAAATGCTGCCTATAATTCTAAGGAAATATTCTATTCCACAAATCTTCAGTTAGGAAATAAGCAAAAAATCATAACAATAAAAATTCATTAGTTTACAAATCTTTGTGCTTGGCAGTTAATAGTACATGTGGGTTTGCTTTATTATGTATGTAGGACACAAAGGTTGTTGTAATTTTGGTGTTGAAAATAAATGCTCCAAATCAGAATCACAGAGTTGGCTATGCAAATGCACTGATCTTAAGCTTTTAAGAGTCAAAGCCAAAGGCTGTATTCCTTCTTTCCCATGCTAAACCTGGACATGCATGTTCACCTCCACGCTACAGCTAAACATGTGTGTTTACCTTCACACTAACCCTGAATATGCGTGTTCACCTCCCTGCTAACCCTGAATATGCGTGTTCACCTCCCTGCTAACCCTGAATATGCGTGTTCACCTCCATGCTAACCCTGAACATGCGTGTTCACCTCCATGCTAACCCTGAACATGCATGTTCACCTCCATGCTAACCCTGAACATGGATGTTCACCTCCATGCTAATCCTGAACATATGTGTTCACTTCCTATTCTATTCTCATTCTTTCCAGGGTTGTTCCATGCTATAGAATTGGGAAACATGTTCTTTGCCTAGAACTAGCAGTTTCCTTATATCATTTATAAAACTCTTCTTAAACCTTCTACTCAGGCCTACATTGGCAACACTTTGCTATTCTGAGCATTACCAGCACTAAGTCCCTGAGAACATACAATAAATAACATCACTAGCAATTCACCAAACTAAAATACATATAATTCCCAAGTCAATGCCACTTTAAAGATAAAGGACATTTTGCATCTTAATAAATTATAACATAAATCTTGCCATATTGCATTACAGATAACTCCAACTGAATGAAGTTGCATGCTATACGATTTACTTATCCTGTACGTTCATAGAGGCAACTTGCTTTCAGACTATTTCCTCAGCTGTCAGCAACCAATTTGTCCGGATTACTGCTCTACATAAAAGCGTTACAAGCGTGGGGATTTATTAGCTGATGATCGCAAAGGTGGCAATCTTTTTTGCCTACCAAAATGCTGCTGATCAGAAAGTTAGCTAATGTAGATTAACATTATTTCACCTTTGCTTGAAATCTGTGGTTCAACAACAGGCAAGATTTGTTGTTCAAGCTTGCAGTATGATGCGCATCATCTAAATTGGTTCACTGATTATTTTACTGAGGAGTTAAAGGCTTCCAGACAACAAGCTGAATGCAGACTGTGGTGAACCGAGGGTGAACTTTACAGTCAGGGTACTTGGAATTGTACCCTAGATCAGCCACTCCACTTGTGCAATCACCAAGCAGCCTCTTAACCAACTTTGGCTTAGTTCTTCGTATCCACAGAATTGATACAGTATACATGTTCCTTCTCTGCCCTCCTCACGCTGAGTTGTATATAAAGATGCTTACAAGCTTGGAAAGAGTCATTGTCATTGCTAATCTATGTCCCTGGTGAATCAATTTTTATGTAAATTAAACACCAAAATGTGTAAACTCCCATATACCGAGATGGTGAAAACTCTGAACACAGTATTAGAAGATGCATACTACAAGAAATGAAGCCATAGAGTTTTATACAATATACTAGTCTAGAACTAGCCAATAGTTAATGTCATAGTGAATGGGTCATGCTAGAAGATACCTCTGCAGAATACATACACGCTAACTTTTGAGGCTTAATGCAACCATAGTACTGAATGTTCCAGCCAGAATAATAGGGGAAAGAAAAAAATGGAAGAAAACTTTCACTATTTATATGTAATGTGACCTTATTTATTGAATATCCCAAAGATCTAAAGCCTCACCAAAACTTATTAGAGCCAATTAAACATTTTTTCCAAAATGTAGGATCCAAAAATCAATAGAAAAATCAGTACTATTACTGTCCATCAATAGCAAATTAACTGAAAACTATAAGGACAAGAAACCAATTTTTCAATAGCTATAAAAGTAAAATACTTGAGGATAAAAGTATTTAGAATAAAAGCCTGGGAAGGTAGGTTCATTGATTGGAATAATCTATATTGTTAAAATGTCTGTGCTCCTCAAAATGACCTCCAGATGCAATGTAGTTTCTATCAGGGAATGAATAATATTCCACAAAGAGAACATTTCCACAAAGAGAATGTTTGTTGCATTCTTAAGCAAACCAACAGCTGAACTCATTCTACTACCTGACTTCCAAATGTATCCCAGAGCTAATAAAGACACATAGACAAATGGAGAGGAGTTCAGAGCCTAGAGGTAAAGCAAGGAATGCACAAGCTAGGATGCTCAGCAAATGTGCCTGATACACAGATCAGAGCACAGGCAGATTCTTCAAGAAATAGTCTTAGAAAAGCTGGATGTCCACATGCAGAAACCAGACCATGATCTCTCCCAGGTGCACAACCAATTCAAAATAGATATAAAACTTTAATTAAAGACACACAACCATTAATCTATTGGAGAAAAAATACATAAACACTTCAGACTCTTTACTGTTATATTTAGTAGTGTTGTTCATGGATTCCATGAAGTGGACACAACATTAATATCCATCGACTGATGGATAAAGAGATATAATACATAGTCACAGTAGAATGTTCAGTAGTATTTGTTCAGAGAATAACAAAATTTTGATACTAGAACTTTCCAAAAGTAAAGAAGCTTAGAATCTCTCATTTATAGTATACAGATAAAACAGGAGGCCATTATACCTAGTGACATAACCCATGCACAGAAGAGTAATTAGTGCCGTGATCTAACCGACACCAAATCTTAAAAGGCCGACTTAAAGAAAGTTGAAAGTAGATCAGTGTGTCGGGAGAGCAGAGGGCTAGAGGGATGGGGGCAATGCTGATGGATCAGGATAAGAATCGTGGTGTGCTGCAGTACAACAGTGAGGCTTTAGGTACAATACTGTGTCTGCATTTATAACCTACATGAAAGGGTAGTGTTTACACCAGCCATAATAAATGCCTGAGGATTTAGCCATGTTTACCTTGATTTAAACAATACATGATATATATATTGAAGCATCACATGACACCCTAAAATATGTACAGTTTTATATGTCAATTAGAATGTTGTGGTGAGAGAATCTTGATAATTCAAGATAGGCTAGTTTTTCCCTAAATATGTTAGTTTAGCATTTGAATATAAGCACTGTTCAGACATATTCTAACTCATTAGTTTTTCTCTTTTGTATAGTATCTGTACATTTCCCACAATTATACCTTAAGTTCGTGCCTTCCACCAAGCCATGGTCATATTGACAATATATTAACTCTTCATTTAAAGAATGAATAATCATACTTTTCAGGATTAAATCAAGCTTCAAGTGTTTGCATTCAAATTAAAGAACATTCATTGAGCATCTGTGCCACATATTCTCTGAACATGCTATAGTAAACAGACATTCAAATATCCCTGCTGTCGTAGAATTTTCATTGTAGTACAGTGGAGGGGATGTTCAATGAAGATACACAGTATGCCAAATAGTGGCTATGTCTATAAAATATCGCAGAGTAGGAGAAAGGGAATATTAAGAAAGCAGGGCTTTCTCAGACCAGTGAAAGTATAAAAGCAAGACAGGCAAGTGACTTAAGGAAAGGTGCCACAAAAGGGAAATGCCTGGTGTGCTTGGGGAGCAGCAGTGTGTCCATAATGGCGGGAGGGCAGAGGAGGAAGAAAGCCAGCATTTCAGACAGGGGTTTGGACCACATCACACAGAGGCTGTTGGCCACAGTAAGGACTTTGCTTCTACCCAGACCATAAATGGGAAATAAGTGAAGGGTTTTGAGTAGAGGAGTTAAATTATTTTATTTGTGTCTTAAATCTTTTTTCTTCGAGACTGGAGAGATGGTTCAATAAATAAAGGTCCTTGCTGTGCACATGGGGACTTAGTTCAACCCCTGGAATGCACGTAAAGATGGAAGGGGAGAACAGATCTCACAATGTTGTCATTTGACCTTGACATGTGTGCTGTAGCACATTCATAAATAGATTCCTATCACATAAGTATTAAATAAAACGATTTGAGTGCTCCTTACAACCCACAATTAGTGAAGTTGCTGGAGTCCCCACCACTCTCTGAGCCTTGACAAACAACTAAGAACAGCAAGAAGAGTCAGGTTAAAAAAAAGATCCAGAAGTAGAGGAGCAAAAAAAGGGGGGGTCAGAATGAAGGGGCCAATCGGACAACGATGCCCCGTGTCATCAAGCTGGGAACAGACTGTCAGATAAAGAGACAGGTGGGAGGAAGTGGCTGCTGCCATGGTGAAGGTTCCTCTCTCTCACAGCTGGTCTACTGGTGTGTGTAGGTTCCTCTCTCACACAACTGATCTACTAGTGTGTGTAGGTTCTTTAAGAGGACAGTCTCCTGGAAGACCTTCATGTCTAGTTTGCTCACAATAAAAACAAGGCTGACTATAAATTAAAGAAACGTGTTCACCTCTGGAATGGTGAAACATAAATATGATAGCATTGGACAATTGCCTTCCTCCATTCTCACTCAGACTCAGGAAGTCAGGATTCTACCCCTAGCTATCCACTACAGGTCTCCAATGGGGCCGCATAGCCTCACCCGCAACAGAGCAGAAACTGGCTGATGGCTTCCTCCACTTGGCTCCCAAGGAACCACATCTCCGCCTGCCCTGTGCACTACACTGCACATCTACGCCCTGCTGTCTCTCACACAGTAGTTCCAGAGCAAATGCTTCAGACCTGGAACCTGCGCTCCTTCCCTGCCCTTGCTCCCTCTGTGAGTCGACCCCTTTGTGTGTTTCCTGCACCACTCAGGATTGACGTTTGGTTGCCAACGTGCTAATCATTCTTATAACTCCCCTTTCAACCCATCTCATACACGACTGAGGACTTCACTGCTGGAATAAATAACATGGTTCTTCACTTCAGACAGTCTGTAATGAAGCTTCAGCCTCCCGATCCCTGAAAGCTGGATTTTCCCTTGTCTTTTGCTAACACGAATACTATCAGAGCCTCCTTTCTTTTTTTTAAAATTTATTTATTTATTAAAGATTTCTGTCTCTTCCCCACCGCCGCCTCCCCTTTCCTTCACCCTCCCCCAACCAAGTCCCCCTCCCTCGTCAGCCCAAAGAGCAATCAGGGTTCCCTGCCCTGTGGGAAGTCCAAGGACCACCCACCTCCATCCAGGTCTAGTAAGGTGAGCATCCAAACTGCCTAGGCTCCCACAAAGCCAATACGTGCAGTAGGATCAAAAACCCATTGCCATTGTTCTTGAGGTCTCAGTAGTCCTCATTGTCCACTATGTTCAGCGAGACCAGTTTTAACCCAGGCTTTTTCAGACCCAGGCCAGCTGGCCTTGGTGAGTTCCTGATAGAACATCCCCATTGTCTCAGTGTATGGGTGCACCCCTCGCGGTCCTGAGTTCCTTGCTTGTGCTCTCTATTCCTTCTGTTTTCTCACTTTCGTCAAACACACCAGCAATTCACTGTTCATCAAGGCTGCAGCCCAGTCAAATGCAAAGCCACTGTGGACTGACCCTGACTGAGACTGGCAGATATACGCCATGACTTAAGCTACCAAGAAGAACAAAATGACTTCCAGAAAACTCTGATAATAGTATTTTTCTGAGGGGCAAAGTGCAAACAAGGCCCCTGTTTTCCAAAGGTTTGATACAGTGCAATTTGTAGCCCACAGTGGTGTTTCCCCAACTTTGTTTGCAAACCAGATACTATAGTTAACTGAAACAGCATTGTCTCCTGTTGCACAGGCATGTGCTGAAAGCTACTGCTTAAATAGGTGTGTCAGAATCATAAAAAAAAAACCCACTAAGGACCTAAAAATGTCAGTTTGGATTCCTCTTTTTACTTTTAGACTGAAATTTCCTTTATGCTGGGAATGTATGAGTTCTCTTCGGATTGTAAATTCCATGATTACATTGAAAGGAGATTTTTAAAAAAATAATAAACCTCTCTATGCACCGTGCTTTTTCTATGCTGGCAAGTTCTCACACATTTTGATACAATGGACATATGTAACTGCCAAAAATATAAAAATAGACTTTTTAATCAGATACAGTCCCTATCATTCAAGTAGTTGATCTAAATAACCTTAACTTTGTAGAGAAATGTCATTCAAGCCTTAGAACGCAGTTTGCTGCATTATCAAATTAAAACGATCTGACTCACTCGTGTTCTTCCTTTTCAAAAATTCTGGAAGTCTTTCATGATGTATTAACTCCTAAGAGGTTATAAGGATTCTGTAGAAAGCTGAGGACATACCACATCTGATCACTCTGAGAATGACCACTTCCTACCCTTGAGAGCATCCTTTCTTCTACAAGTGTCCCATATCAGGTTAAAGTCCCCTTTTTCGACTCCCATAACTTTTAGGCACAATTATTCTGACATCTGAAAACAAATTTCTGGATACAAATTGGAACAGCCTGTCCATCCACTAGGCAAAGCTGCCACCTACTGGTCATTGTTTGAATCTACAGTTGTCAGTGCTGACTGGAGCTGTAATGATGGAAGGTTTCCTTCTTTAAAACTGTTGACAGCTAGTGATAAAGTTTAGATTGTTTCAACAAAAGCTTGTCATCTCTACGGTAAATAAAACACCGATTGCACAAACCTTCCAATGAAATCATCCCTTTTGCCAGCGTCTCTGTCCCAGGCGGTGATGTCGATGATCCCCCCTCTTTCCTCATAGAGATGGAAATCAAACTGTTCCCTCCACTGAGGATTCAAAGTTTTGGGCATAATCTGAAAAGGCAAAATTTATTTTAGTTTTAATAGTAATATTTAAAAACAACTCGAGACATTATGCATAAAATCGTGTGAAGGGTAGTACTTCCACCGAATTGTCCAGGGTGTACATAGATATTAATTAGTCTCTGTTGAGAATAGACGCATGGATGTGTTCAGAGAAATCAGAAAATCAGAAGTAAGCCCTTACACTCTCTTATTATCTATCTTAAATGCATAAAAGGCAGCCTGTCAGGGCAACAACAGATTCAGGTACTAACATTTATTCTATCACAGATACTGATTGAAGAACGAGCACATAGTCAGTTATCTTGTAATAAGAGAAGATGAGAATTCCCAGAGTTCCCGTTTTCCCTCTCTGTGCACATAAATGTTTAAAATTCATGAAAACAGACAATGAACTATGTGGAAGTGGAAGGAATAAGCAAGCATATTTGGGGTGTCTTAGTTGACTTCGCCTTCAGCATTTAGCATTTAGTGGCATTCCACTTCCCATACATGGAAACTGCACATGAGTGTGTTATTTATGTTGTATAAATAATAAGGAGGTCTAGGCTGCAATTTTGTAATTTTAAATATGCAGAGAATAAACCCATCAACAAATCAATAAACGAAGTTGCCAATATTAATGTGCTATAAAATTCCACTTAGCATTTGCCTGGACTACACTCTGATTTGTTTCTCTTGTCATCCATTTTAAAGCAGGGAGGTATGCAGTGGCCTTTTCTCTTCTTCATGTATGACAGACGGGTCCTTAGATGCAAAGAATTTGAAAGCAATGATGTATGTAATGTGTAAAGGTAATGCAAATGAATCACAACTTTAAAGTTCATAATCTGAAATTAATCTGCAATAGATCATGAACAGAAAGATCAAAAGAGACACCTGTCCATAGTGGGGTTCATATTTTATGTCTAAAGAGCAGAACTATAAAACTAAGCCAAATAGAACATGCAAATCATGTTAACTGAGAGAATACAGAAGTGGTCATAGATACCTATTTTTTTTTAAATAGTAGCTGTTTTAAATTTGTTCTTAAGCTCCTGGCGAAAAATATAAATATTACTAGATGAATCCTATGATAATTCAAATTTCCTCTTCATGATGATGAACTCCTGTGGCATTTTGAAATACAGTTCTTTTGTTTTGTTTTGTTTTGTTTTGTTTTCAAGACAGGGTTTCTCTGTAGCTTTGGATCTTGTCCTGGAACTAGCTCTCGTAGACCAGGCTGACACCGTACTCAGAGATTCGCCTGCCTGTGCTTCTGAGTGTTGGGATTAAAGGTGTGGACCACAACTGCCTGGCTATAGTTTATCTTTTTTATCAGGTCATTGGCAGACTAACCTTTTAGCCTTTTATATTCAGATTGTCTTTCTCATATAACTTTCTTCCACCTAAAATTTATGTTTAAATCTTCCATGTGGGCCTCCATAAGATCACCAAATAGCATGCCAGCAATACACTGCCTGTTAATACATCAGTTTTGTGATATTTTGAAGACCTTAAGTACTAATGAAGACTTTCTGGACTATAAGGGAACTAGATGAGGTTTTGACCCCAAATCCACAAAAGTAAGTACATTAAAGACAAGGAATTTTCACAAAAATGGCATGTGATTGTCATGTAATTCAGGATGGATGGGAAGTACTCATCCAAAGGTGTCTATGAATGCCAGCTGTTAAAACCTGGAAGCAGTTGGATATAACAAGATGTAGCTACAATTCATAGGTGCTTGCCATTACCATTAGTTTCATAAATGGCATGCTATTGGCTATTGATATTACTTAATATATTACCACTAAAAATTGTTGCTCTACAACTATTACTGATGCCACTAACCTTCTTCCTTTTCCTTTTAGCATTTACTGGGAACTTACAATCACAGCAGTATTTTAAGCCCTTTGTATGTCTACTGTACATTCATTTAATCTCTTTAATAACTTGCTTAGGTAGACATCATTGTAGTTCTATTTCTGCAGAAGGGGAAATTGACACACAACGTCATTAAGTAACTTGTGCCATAGCTATGACTCATAGCAACAACAGGGGTTTGACTCTTTGTTTCTTAAATGCATCTTAAAATTTCTGCATATGACATGGCCATTGAAATCATGAACACTAACAGTTGTTGCTGCCTGCATGGGGCCTGATGAAAGAAAAGAAAGGAGAAAAAGCAAGTGAGGTAGGGAGGAAGGAAGGGAGGGAGGGAGAGAGAAAGGAAGGAAGAGAAGGAGGGAGGGAGGGAAGGAGGGAAGAAGAGAGAAAGGAAAGGAGAAAGGAAGGAAGCGAGGGAGGGAGAAAGATAAAGGAAGGGAGAAAGAAATGAAGGAAGGGAGGGAGGGAGAGAGGGAGAGAAAGGAAGGGAGGGAAGGAGGGAGAAAGGGAGGTAGAGAGAGAGAAAGGAAGTAAGGGAGGGAGAGAAAGAGAAATGAAGGGAGAAAGTAAGGTAGGAAGGAAGGGAGGAACAAATGAAAGAAGGAAGAGAGGAACATGCTGGGGGTCAATTTGAAGAAGAAAATGGCTGGCAGAAGTGAAAGGGGAGGAAGAAGAGACACGAATGTAATTGTAATACATTTTATTGAAGTATGACATAAAACTCAAAAGCTATATGATTAAATAAAATTGCATAAATGATTTTTAAAACACCTTTGGTGTTGTATTGGTCAAAATCGAATTGTATAACATGACCCAGAGTAATCTGAAAGAATTTCATTGCCTGCAAAATAATGTCTGTATCACAGATGCTGGACGTGCTAGTGCTGGGCAATGCCCTGAGCATTTCCGGGTGGGGATATTGTTGCTCTTTCCTCTTAAATCTCACAAATGTGCAGCAAGCTAGTTCCTGGGTAATGGATGAAGGCAGTGGGACAGAAGAGCAGAGTGGCCCTCTCAAAGCCACCTAGGGCACAGACCGACATTCTTTTCCACAGCCCTCATTTCAAAGGGACGCAATGGTCACAGCTCCTAAAGCCTGGCTGCTAACCAGTCAGCACCTGCCCACCAGTGGCAGGAGCACAGATGGAGAGAGATGTACCTTGCTCTTGTACTTCTGATGCCCCAGTCGGAACTTCACATAGGGGTCACTCAACCCATTGGAATCCATTGCTTTGAGGTCTCGGCCCTCGATGAGGGTGATGCTAACAATTCCTCTCCACAGGTGCGACTTCCTGTGCTGGTCTGACAGACGCAAGCTTTGGGTCTGAAACTTTGGCAAAGAAGAAGTCAGTTAGCTTATTGTGTAGTAAAATCAAGCTCTCAGTTGGCCTTGCTCTTTTTCCTGGATAGTTTTTCAAAGAATAGAAGTTAGTCAACTCTTGTTTAAAAAATTATAATTTATGGAGTATTATGTATTAATTATAACATTATTAATAGATTATGGAATTATCTCATGATGTATTTGTTATGTTCAAGGAATACTCAAGCCCTACAGCTTGTAGGCTCCTAAAATTAGAAGATATAGATATGCTTGTTTCAAAATATGCCTAAAAAACTGTCAGAGACCACAGCTATACTTCTCTATTTAATTTTTAAGTTTTAAGAGTAGTTTTTCTATATTAAAATAATTTTTCAGATGGTTTTAGCAAGTTAGACTTAGAAATTTTTAAATCTGTCTTACTATCTTAGGGGATAAGTGACTTTCTAGAGCTATTTAAGGGACCAGAGAACACAAAACTAAACAGTGTGTTCACTGACATCTTGCTTTTGCCTGAAACTTGTGTCATGAATATTTGCAATTATTTTTAAGTTAAAATGTGATTTACATTAGAATGTTTTTAGAGTTTTCCCTCATTCTGGTGTATGAATAGTCTAATAATCTCTACTATGCTCAATTCTAAACCACAATATTCAATCCAGTGAACAAAATCGTTATTGTTTTAAACTAGTGAATTTACTAAAATACCATATGATTTTTAAAAACTGAATGACACTTAAACTAGAGAAAGAGCAATAACAGCAAACACACTCCATCGGAATTCAGTATTGTGAAGCACTAGAGAATCACCGTTTCTGTTGATAAGTGTGTTTGACCCACTTACAGTCAGTCATACCAAGAAGAAGTTCAGTTCTCCACACATAAACTAAAAGTTGGCCATATTTGATGCCAAGTCCCTTCTACATCAGCCTCATGAACTCGACTGCCTTGTCTGCTCGTCCTCCCATTTTGACCCCCATCGTTTCTCCACACCATAGCAATGCCAAGGCTAGTTGTACATGTGCTCATCTAAAGTCATGTATTTCAAGGTACTTTTATCAGGAAAACAGAAACTATGTGCTTCAAAAAACAGTAGTCATGGTGTTGGCAATATTTCCCTGGAAATCTTTCTAAACAACGCTATCTGGAGGCACTTGTCAACAGCAGATTTTGGACATTGATGCTGCCTTATTAACATCATCACACACCTCACCTGTGAGCCTCAAGAGCAGCATTCCAATGAGTCCTGAAAGACAAAGTCTTGGAAAGTATTCGCAAGCCCCGCCTACTGTATGAGGATGCTTTGTTTCCTTCTGTGCCACAAACTGGGTTTCTAAACTGGATTTTGTTTGAACAAAGTATTTCTCTTCATTGCACAAACAATGACTAAGGATTGGCCTCAGTTTGATTTAGAGTTCACTGCCAGGCCAGTTGATTACTTTTGATGGTGTTAGGGATTTAACCTGGGACCACTGAACTACCCTGTCATGAGATTCTGCTCGGTTGCTTGATTGATTGAACAATTGATGTCCCTAACAGAAGCACCTAGGGAGGGTTCTAGACTTTGGCTACAAAAGCACTGTTGAGAAGTGTGATGGTCAAAGGATGAAAGCGAATGTTAGACCAGTAAAAAGACAATTTTGTTTTTAAATAACACGGATTAACAGCTGTCAATTTGTGTGGAGCTTAAAATTTAAAAGTGTGCGTATGTTGCACACTGTAGCATTTGGCTTCAACTAAAACTCTATGTAGAAAGCAAGGCCTGAGCTCCTGTGTACTGAGGTGTAATTGAGGCACAACGTTGAGCTACCAAATGGGAGAGGTGTGACTAGAGCCCTGAATTTCTGGATTTTAATCTTAGTGTCTTCCCAAAATGAATGTTAGGTCAGACACTGTCTTACAGCTTAAAAATAAAGATGGTTTAAAAGAACACAAAATCCAGTTCAGTTCATTGTCGATAAAGAGGTTCAGGAAATCAGCTCATGTGCTTTATCACATGAGTGCATATGTGTTCATAATAGACAGTGTACTCAAGTATGCTTTCTTCTACATACTCTCCAGAAGCAGGCAAAGTCCCAGTCACAGCCAAGGTGTTACGGGCACCATCTTGGCACATCACCAACTTACATTGCTGAGAAGATTTCTTGCACTGAGGGACACCTGTTCTTTTTCTTCCTATTATATCTTCCTCTTTTTTTCACATAAGAACACAAATAAATGAGGAAGGAAAAGCATGCTTTCAACGAAGGATCTACCAAATGCCTTCTTTACAAAGAAATGTTATCTTAGAACTGAGAAGGCTATGCTAAGCAATACAGGAATCAGAGACGAGGATGAACAAACCGAAAAACAGTTAACCCTGTGGGAATCAAGGCGACCTCTGTTTCAAGATAACAAGAACACAAAGAGTTCTGAAGAGGGACTGACCAGAGATTTTTAAGGGATTATTTTTTGTCTTGAAAAGCTGTTGTTCAAAACATTCATTCATATGCACACTGGCCCTCACTCATGTTCTAACACTATTAATTTATGTAATTATAAATATTTTTAGTACTCACTCTGGCATGGATATTACTTATGCTTCTTAAAGTATTTAGTAGTGCCTTTAAATATACTGATCAAAAGTATATTCTTACTCTGAATATTTGTACAATTTAGAGAGACATCGATGCCTATTGAACAATTATGAAAATTTTATTTGTTACTTCCCTTTATTAATATTTTCCACATAGAGTGACTCTAAACCACACATATATATTGATGTGCTAATAATCATTAACCAAAACTACTTATTGGGAAAATAACAGGAAGGCGTAACGAACAGATCCATGGTTGCCCTTCACTGGCTACATCTAGTAGTTGGCTATTGAAAGCATTGCTGTCAGATAAGTAATTGTTAAATCAAAATTATATTTGGCAGAGAAAGAAAAGACAAGGAAAGATTAAGGAGATGATGTAACTCAGCTTGAAAGCCAACAGTCACAAGTGATGAAGGAAATAATCCCTTAAATTTTAAAAAATAAGATCTCAAATTTTAGCAGGAAGATTGTTGAAAATCTTGGGCTTGATCCTAATTTAGTCTTGGGTTTGAAGGACTGAGTCTTTGTTACAAGCACTTCGTGTGATTCTCCTACCTATGAGTATTTGAAGACTACTCACGTTAAAAATATCCATCCTGTTTTAGGACTAATCTAGAGTATCAACATGTCAGTGAACACTGCACATGTCCAGGCCAGAAGCAATTCGTCAAAAATATGTAGTTTTAGCAAGATTTTAGGACTAATTACTTGGCACTTTAAAGAGAATGTTAGTTTATTTTTATTAATTTTTTTTGTGAAAAAATCCAGAATATGAAATCTATTCATGTGCCTAAAGCATTCAGCTAGGAAGTGGCTTTCAGAACTGCCATCAGCATCAGAAGACAGAGTTCATTTAAGACAGGACAAGCCAACGAAATAATTGGTGGAATTCCTTTGTGTGTCTTGGCCATGAGGACTCTGAAGCTCTCTCTGCTGAAGCCCAGGAGGGGAGAGCAGGCTGCACTCATCTGAATGGGATGAATAGTTAGGGGACTAACATTTTTGTTTTGAACAGCATGTAATATTAATTTTAAAAAAGTCACTTTGAGAAATGTCCTCATAGTGCAGCAAAGGTGAGCACCAATGCAGTGTCCTGTCCAACTTCTACTTTGTTTTCAGTAGGGTAACATTGCCTAGCAAGAATTATAGGGAGATGGATCCTGCTTAATGGTATTAGTATTTTGTTAATAGATCCATCAGAAAGAATTTTTTCCCAAAAATCTGATGCCATTATTTTATTTTGGAGATATTTTTTCCAATGTGAAACAGAAACAGGCTCAAGAAAAATAAATGTTACAAGGACAACAATAATTTATTGTATTCATTTTCATAGCGTCAGTGAATCTTAGAAAAATTTTAAAAATATCTAAACTAACAGAGATCTGTTCCACTTATTGTTGTGCCTTTGCCATCCACAAGAGCAACCAAAAGAAACAAAAATGTTGCAGAAATTACTCCCCTCCTGAGACCACAGGCAAGCAGTGGGAGGCAGGGCAAGAGATGGTTGAACAAGGAACTCTGCAGGGAAATTACCATGGCGGGGCAGTAAGGTTATGTTTAAGATTTAGCCAATTGCCAGGAAGAGTCTCTGAGTGCAGTGTATGAGGAAGGCGAGCATTAACCCTAGGCGGATCACCTGAGGGGAACTGATCGGGATGGGATGAAGCCTGGGTTAGCTCTCATCAAAAGACAAGCTTAGCAAACATTACCAGAGCAGTTTTGTTCACGACAGGCATCTTGCCAAGACTGATAGTTTAATTTGAAATGCTTATAGGTTATCCACACTCCCTCTTTAAATATGGAATTATGACACAAAGAGATTGATTGTTACAGGATTTCAAATAGTTTCGGCTTTCATATAGATGGAACATACTCTGCTCATAGATTATTGAGAATGGTTAGTTAGAGGCTTAAAGGAATCAAGCCAGCTGGTACTTACTTAAGTACGTTATGCAGTAAAGCAGACATACACTGTTTGTATATACATTGTCCTCTAATATGTACCAGTAAAGTATACTCTGCCATATAGATTGTAGACATCTATATTCTCACTGTAGTTAATTACAGTTACTAGTTACACTCCATAAAATACCAAATAGTGTCAGGATATACCCCCTCAGTCTATATTCAGATTTTAAAAACTAAAAGCAAAACCAATCTGTGTAGATGTAGCATATGACTGAGGAAACACAGTCCAGTCTTCTCTCTGCTATGTACAAGTGACCCTTGGGTTTTGTTACCCTGATTGTGTTACCTGTGCAAATCCTAATCCTTCCAAATGAGACCCAGATCCTGCAAGACTGAAGAGAAAGGCATGGCTCGTGGGCTTCAATGAGCCATGTACAAAAACAGCTCTATTCTGTATTCTCAGCACAGAGGCGAGACATGCTTATCTGCGCAGGCCACGGCCAGGAAAAGATAATGCTGGCCTAAGACGACTGCTTTGTGCTGCAGAAACTAGGCAGGGGAGCAAGTAGCAACTCAATCAAGACACGACATGCTCTATCCTTTCCTTTCCTACAGAGTTTATTCCAGGGATTTGCAGCCGGATGATGGGGTCCAATGATTGCTTGCAGAAAGCACCTGGTGCATTGTGTGGCCTGGTGCGAAGTATCTTCCTGCTAATAGAACAAATCCTTCTCTTGAAGATGATTCACAGCCACTGAGGGCCTCAGAGAAACTCCTGGATTTTATCCTTAATTTTTCTCTCACTGCTTCTTGATTCAATTTATGCTGCCAAGAAGTTCATTATATTCAAGGTGTTTTAACTATTCACTCTAAGTTTGTGGTCTCAAACCTTTATTGTTATGTTTAATGTACATCCCAATTAAAAGCTATTATATATATTTAACCATATCCAAATATTAAAAAAATCTACATGTATTTATCAATGATACAGGAAAGAAAAATAATAGTCCTTGATTTGACTTACAAGATTTTCCTTTAAAAACTTAAATGGAAATTTATAAATATTTCAAGAGTCTTTTTATATCTGAAATAGAAATGATCTGTGACCTTTTCTGGGGGAAGTATAATATATACTTGAGTTGTTCACAATGTAAGTGCTAAAGTACAGGGTCTCACTCTTGTTTTACATGGTTGATAACACCTCTTCCCCTTTGTTACAGTCTTTCACACTTCTACTTGACATGACCATGAGGCACGCCCTGATGTCATCCTGACGATTCTGCTTTTTCTACACACTTCTTCGCCTGTCATAAATCTTTCCTCAATGTTTACGTCTGTCTTGGCATATCCCCGTTCTTTCCATTAAAACATATTTAATCCACTACAATGCTTTTGTAATATGGTTTCTGCAGTTAATTCTGTTATCAGAATCTTAATGCCTGTTCAGTGAAAATCACTGGGAAGAAATAGAAGCGTGCTAACCGTGTGGAAGAGAGGAAGAAGTAGAAGCATGCTAACCGTGTGGAAGAGAGGAAGAAGTAGAAGCATGCTAACCGTGTGGAAGAGATGTTCAAAATGACCCTTATTTCGTGGGATGCTAAACGTCTATAATAAAATCTGACCCAATTAGCGTAATCTGATTTGAACTCCTATAATGTTCATTGTTTTCAGGAGAAACACGGTGGTTGCTGTATCCACTGTGTAATGCTCCGTCCTGAGATGCGTTGTCCTGATGAATCCTAATATTATGCCTTTGGGTAACGAGAATACCTCTGTGTCACTTATGTCTTTTATTTTCATTATTTTCCTTTCAAGAAAAGTAAGCTATAAACAGGACTGACATTCCAGCTGTGCAGCCTCTCCCTGGATTTAGATTTGCTCAATGTGACTAACTAGTCACATGCCGACCCTTCTAACAGAAATGATGCTGCTTTCCTCACAAAACACATGAGCACTCATTTTTCTCTTTTACTAATCTCATTTAAAATTATGTGTGTGCATACATGTATACGTGTGCATGTGAGTACAGTCTCTGTGAAGGAGAGAAGAGCAGTTTAGTCATCTGGATATTTTATTACTGGTGTTTGTGAGCTATGCAACTTGGGCACTGGGAACTAATCATGGATTCTCTATAAAAGAGTATATATTCTTAACTACTGAGCCATCTCTTTAGTTGCTATTTAATTAAATTTTTTAAAATTTTTATTTTTTGAGATAATAAAAAGCTAGACAATTTTCCCCTTCCTTTACTGTCCCTCATACCCTCCCATGTACCTCCATTCTCCCTCACACTCATGGCCTCTTTTTCTTTAACTGATGCTGTGTGTGTGTGTGTGTGTGTGTGTGTGTGTGAAAGAGAGAGAGAGAGATTTGATGCATATATGTGTCTAAGTATTCTTAAATACGTAAATATAACCTCAGTCTCTATAATGTTAACTTCTCTGTATGTTTTCAAGGCTTGCTATTTTGCATTGGATAATCAGTTGGGGGCTCTTCCCTGGGGAAGACCATTTCTCCAACTCTCAGCACTCCTTAGTTGGTTGCAGTTCTTTGTCTAGGGTTAAAGCCTCATGAGCGCCCCTGTCCATTTTAGTTGTCTATTGGTTTCATCCTTGTTCATTTCCTGTTTAGGCAGCTATGTTGGTGAGACTTCCTGGGGGTAATTTCCAACATTCCTAGAAGACACTCTCACAGAAAACTTCCCAGTCCTCTGGCTCTTACAATCTTTCTGCCCCTTCTGCAATGATCCCCGAGTCTTAGGTATTAGAGATGTGTTGGATAGGAATCATTTTGAACTAGGTTCCACAACTCTGCGTTTTGATTGGTTGTGGTTTTCTTTCATGGTTTACATCTGTTTGAAAGATAAGTTTTTCTTCTAAGGGATTACTATCCTTATGTGGCTAGGCCCTGGAGAAGATGTCCTTTGTTAACTTTAATAGTTACCTTACAAATGAATGGGTTTTGTTATACCTTTTTATACTGTACACTCCATATTCAGATTTTATTTATTTATTTTTATTTATTTATTTATTATATACAACATTCCTTCCATGTATGCTTACATGCCAGAAGAGGGCACCAGATCTCATTATAGATGGCTGTGAGCCCACCATGTAGTTGCTGGGAATTGAACCCAGGACCTCTGGAAGAGCAGTCAGTGCTCTCAACCTCTGAGCCACCTCTCCAGCCCCTCAGATTTTATTTATGTTTCAGCTGTTTGGAGTCTTTTTGCATATTTGAACATGTTCAGGGAAAACATCTTTTCAAATGTATCTCTAAAATGTTCATGAAAATACCAACACTTCATGGGCAGACAGATATGGGGCCAGTTATCAGAGTGACTTTTGATGTCATTATGTGAGACCTAGCTAGGCTTGATTATCAAACACTTCTTCAATAATCAGAAACTGTTTTCACAGGGCATTTCCTTGGCTAGACACCCAAATGGAAGCCCTGTCGCTACTCATTCTTCCAAACATTTATTTCTAAAGAGAAGAATGTTGCACCTGCTCACATCCTCAGGGCTCTTCAGGGAAACGACATCACTGCTCTGGGCCTTAGCTTCCTCATTGGTGGGATACATGTCCCTTAAGAAGTTTGCCTTTTGTTTAATTAATGTGTCACCACTTAACGTTCTATGCCCAGAAGAGATCTCACCACTGTATCTTGGGTGCCAAAAAGCTATAATTTAAACCCACACGTTTGTTCTAAAATCAGATACTTCAAGAAATAGAGAAAGGTTATTGAGGAATATTGGGAGAAGGAAGAATGGAACCAAGTGGGAGACTAATTTGGGAACAACAGAGCATAGAGAAGTTGAAGGAGCCCTGTAGAAGGGAACATGGAAAAGGCAGTAATTACAGTACTGGTCCTCACGAATCTTGACTTCAAATTACTTGTCTGCATGTCTGCAGCACAAAGAACAAACTCAAAGCAGAGTAAGTGTCCCAAATTTTGCTCTCAAATAAGCAAAAAGTCCTCTTTCCTTTAAGGATTTAAAGAGGCTAGCCTCTATATTCATGGGAAACCCATGAATGCACAAGAGGAACAAAGATTGTTTTGGCAAAAGTACAGAGTAACATTAGTGAAGGTAACTTCTGTAAATACAGCAGAAAGGAAACGGCACACCATTCAGCTGACTCATGGCAATAAAAGGCTGCAAAAGAGATGTGTGTTGGAGCAGGCAGGATATGTAGCTGACTGGCTCAGTGGTCAGAGCCCGACTTCCCACGGAATTTGTGCGAGGAGATACTACAACACATCTCCAAATTCTAAAGGGAAAATGTACTTTTTGAATACAAGTGGATTGAAATAGAAAAAGAAAATAGCAAAGACTCTAAAATATAATAACTTCCCTGCAATGTCTACAAAATCATGGCCTAAATGGTTTTCCTTTTCTATATTTTGATGAGAGAGAAATTTAAACACAGCAACACACACACAGGGAGAATGACATGTGACACCTGTAATAAACACCACAGTTGACAAACAGCTGGGAGTAAACAGTCCCTCAAAGAAGCATGGTCCTGCTCACACACTGACTTGGATCTTCGCCTCCAAGACAGTGAGACTATGCATTCTGCTCGTGAGCTGCAATGCCTCTCTGAGTTACACGAGTCTTGGACAGCTAATATAAAGGGTGGGAATGAAATTTGTTTTGTGACTTTTTTTTAATGGCCCACATAAATGGCAACAGGAAAAGCATAACTACAGAAAGCAAAATTGAATACAAGGAAAAGAAGAGACACAATGGATGACAATTGTTCCAGAAGAAGGGGAAATGCAACCCAGAGATTTGGGGAATGACAATATAGGGAGACCAAACATCTCCCTGAGATAAGACAGCCCTCACTGAGTGGCTCAAACATGCTCTTAGGCAAGGGAGAAGAACTTCTGGAAGTCTATGCTGATGGTTCAGGGACAGTCTTAAAGCACCGTAGGGTCTGGTCATAAACCAGTAAGCACAGTGCATAGTGCAGTTACATAAGAGGGAAACAGATGGCAGAGTTCAGTCAGCAATGATTAAATCAAATTCTGTAGAAATTCAATATCGTTTTCATTTAAATCAAAAGCAGAGTTAATGCTTACTCATTCATATTTTTCAAAGAAATAGCAATGACTATTTCTTGTACATCTCCTAGATGTGTTGCTTATAATCACTTTGATAAGAGTAAACCTTCTAAGAACACAAAGGTAGCATTAACAAGTCAGTCTTCCAGAGGGAGACAAAGAGCCTCTGTGCACTTGCCTCCTTTTCCTGGGAGGTCTCTGGAACTGTAGTGCTTAAAACCTGACTAAACTTATTCCTGCAAAGAACAGCTATGAAGAAAAGTTTTCAGAAGTATAAAATTTCCAATGTTTTTTAAGTGAGGACATAAAAAATTTGTTGATATGACTTAGAATTAAGTCAACAAAGAAGGAAAATGAAAACATCTGTCAGTGAGCCTGCTTTTAGAGCCAGAATTCTTAATTCCCAATAGCTATTCAGAAATAAAAAATTAAGAATATTAATATTAAAGCATTTCAACATTGTTCAACATTATCCTCCAAAAGAAAGACTGCACAGAGAGAAGTGAGATTCAAACACTTCATTTTCTGAGAGTTCCTAAAAGCAAGCAACTATTTAGCTAAATTTTGATATGTTTTTGAGAATACCCAATTATTGTCAAAATTACAACGAACCAAAACCAAATCAAAGCAAACTAAAGGTAAAAAACCATACATCCAGACACTTTGGATATTTGGAAACTACGGTTTCTTCTCTTGAGTAGATGAGTCTCTTTGTCTTCTTCACCCCTGATGTCATTGAGGGCAAAGTGTGAAGGTGTTTTCTACAGGTTTTAGAGTTCACTTACTGTGCTTAACTGCTCACTAATATATCTCGAGTCTGATGTTCATGACAGAGAATATAAGTACTAAAGCACATCACACAGTTTTAATATGAAGTAGACAACATTGTTTCTTTTAGTAAAAACAATTGTGCTAATCATAGACTGTAAGATTATTTTAAAATACAGAAGCAGAAATCTTATTAATAAAATATTGCCTAGTTAAATTCTTTACAAAATTTCTCAAATTTGCTGGTATGATACAATTGTACAATAAATACAATAAAATGACTTCATTAACTTGAGCTCTAGCTACATCCTCAGCCCTAATTAATTACATTTTAATAAGCTTAAATTTCTTTTCCTTTGGAATGTACAGTGCTTATCTGCCCCTGAGTATCAATTATAATGAAATCAGGGAATGCTGATAAGAGTTTGGGGACAGTTAAATTGTAAAACTATCATGAAGAGGAAGAAATCTTGCTGTGCTTTTGTGATAGCAACTAGTATTATAGTGGTCCAGCATCTTACATCATGTCCAAGGCATAGTAAGGTACTCAATAAATTTTGTTAATTGACTAAGTAATATTTGATTAAAATCTTATATTTTTACCAAACATGAAAAAGTAGAAAAAGTATTTAATATTTGTCAATATTAATACTTTAAAACTAGACAGAAATGCTTAGTAATCTGTATCTATTTAACCAAATACATTTCTTAATGCAACAAATCATGATTTTATAAGTTGCTTGCTTAGAGATATTTCTCTGTTTCATTATCTTATTATGTAACTTAAAGAATCTGCTGGATTTTAGAGAAGCAGCATGCTTTCTTTTTAATAATCATTTCTCTTCACTTCGATTTATAAATATTTAAGTAATTGATCCACAAGTGAGGCAATTTTAAAAATAAGGTTGCAGTATCATATTGAGTGTGGGATCCTAGCTGTGTAAGAGCGTTCACTCTACATAATAGGAGGCAGTATCAAAAGTTATATTCCCCAGTGAGTATAAATCGTAAGTGGAGATAAAGTTTTACCTCTAAATCCAGCACAAAGCAAATATTTAGAGATATTAGCTCATTTAAAGCTGTAGGAAGCTATACTAATATTACTTTCAAGTCTTCTTCAGCTAAAAGCAGAAGACACCTAATTGTTGGCTTAGTATACAAAGAAAAAAGCTATTCATGAATTTGGTGGTTGAGGGTATTAATGATAAAGATTTAGGAATAAAAACCCAAACTATTAGGTACATTTAGACCCATCCTAGTCCCTAGGCTGTACTTTTTAGACCCTCCCTAGTCCCTAGGCTGTACTTTTTAGACCCTCCCTAGTCCCTAGGCTGTACTTTTTAGACTCTCCCTAGTCCCGAGGCTGTACTTTTTAGACCCTCCCTGGTCCCTAGGCTGTATTTTTTAGACCCTCCCTAGTCCCTAGGCTGTACTTTTTAGGCCATGATTCATTATTTTTATCACTCATCAGTTACAAGTTTTAGTTTATTTTACAACCCACATTCTTATGTAAATTAAGGTCTTTATTTCAAGTGGGATAGTCTATTTATTGCTGTGAACTAATATGAAATTTACAATAGACCAACCCAGAGTAGTTATTATTGGTTACAACAATAACAACAAAAACAATAAGAAAAAATAATAACAATAGTAACAACATTAATAGAGAAGAAAATTATCATCACAACATCAATAACAATAAAAGTAACACCAATAACAACAACAATTAAAACAATAAATGCAACAATAGACAATAACTACAGTAATAAGTGTAACAACTGCCACAGTTACAATAGCAGCGGCAGCAAAGCTCTGGCATTATGATGAGCCCTAAACAAAAGCACTGATTTTAATTGGGGGAACACAAACCAATCATGAATTCCAGAGGAGCCTTGAGTCAAATCATTGTGTACATATTAAGTAACACTTCAGTGTCCATAAGACAAGGGACTTCAAAGTGAGGTGGAGCGGCAGTAAGACAGTATTAAAATTATAAATCAACATTTAAAAAGAATTGAGCACAAACACAGACATCAACTTGAAAAAGACAATTGCCAAAATTATCCTGAATAATGAATGGCTGAACTGCTTCTGTTGAGGCTTCTAAATTATCACACTACCAAGTTTTGAACTATTTAGGTCTACTTTTACCTTCAAAATATTTTTGAACTGTAAGTAAATTTCTCTTCAAAGATGAAAAAAATCAAACTACAAGTCTAATTACAAGTCAAACATATTTTTACAACAAAAATCTAAAAGATAATTTTTTCTTCATAAAAATAAAAGTCTAATTTTACCTAAACTATTGACTATGAAAATAATTTTAAAACTGTACATAAAATAAATCATAAAAATCTTTTAAGATTTTGTTATCAATTGGAATGAGGAATAACTCTCAATCTTTTATTTAAAGTGACACTTTACAATTAGGTCAGTATGCAGATCCTGAAACATAATTCATATTATTGTAATGTAGGAAATCTTCAAGAATCAAATAATCACAAGAGAAAAAAAATGTCACCCTAAAATTCAAATGTCAGAATCAAATCAGCATTCTAGATGTTATGATTTTTTTATATGCACGTGACAAATTTCTTTTAATTGATGCAATTTCAGACATTTAAGAGATTAGAAATATTTATAAGCTCTTATGCAAATCCATTGCATAAAGAGTCCTGGTCAGATAATAATTGTTCATGAAAATCAGGATCACAGGATGCTTCCATCCCAGCAATAAACAATGATTTAGAATATTGACTAAGCCTTTGAATAATCATGTCAACTAGAATTTTTGTAGTAAAGTCCTTGTAAAAGTATGAATTATTTTCAATTTATTTATAATAATAAATTTATAATAATAGATTATAGATAATCTATTTATGTCTATCATCTATCTATCATCTCTCTATCTATGTATATCTATCTGTCTACCTACCTATCTATTGGTATGTATGTATCTGTCTGTCTGTCTATCTTTCATCTACCATCTATCTGCCCATCCGTCCACCATCCATCTACTGACCTATAATCTATTCTTCCACCATGAGTCCATACACATCTCCGTGTTGACTTTCTGCTCCACTAACCTGGAGTCTGATCCATTAGTTCCCCCTTCTAATCAGCTCAGGGAGGAAATTAGTTGGCATTTTATTAACACATCAAAGGGACAAAGGTCAGCTGGCAATCATGCAATAAACATCTTAGATGTGGGACACAAGCTTAGTGGATTCTATCTTTTGCTTAGGGGTACATTTTATCCTTTGAATGTAAACCAGATCATCCATATTCACTCCAGAAAGATCCACAACATTCATAAGTTCATCAAAAGCAGCCAAATAAATGTAATGTCATGGTTATAGAAAATCTCTGTTATTATGAGTTAAAGTACAAAAATCTAATTTTATGTCTACAGGGAAATATTGTCAAAACATCAAGGAAAATCGTTTCAATGTAAGATCTAACTATGACTTCATATACTTCTTGGGATAATTAATTATCATGCTAATGTATAATGTTTATAAAATATATAAACTTGTTACAAATGTAGTAACTGAGGTCCAAATACATGCTGAATAATAGAACTCCTCATTGTCGTTCACCATTTGCTCACTGTTGGCATTTTAGAATCCCAGAACAATTAATTCTGATAGAGGATATTATTTTATAGTATTTTTAAAAAAGAGTTGCTAATAATAATATAGCCCAAGTAAGGAATTTAAATGAAAGTTTGTTTCCTTCAAAACACATAAGCGTTTCCCATGTTCAAAGACATGTACATATAATTATAAATAGTGTGCTAAAGTAGGAGCACCATGACCACTCAGCTGAGAAAGTCTCCTCCCAATAGTCTCCATTCATTACTACCTTTTCCTCATCTTTATAATCACCTGTTTATCAGCAAATGATGTCTTAGTAAAAAGACCCCATAATCAGTAACTAATATCTTTTTCATCATGCCTATGTGTGATGTTTAAAACTGTGTTCATCTGTTTCTGTCCCCTACTTAAAGCAGTTACAAGTCACTGATGAATTTTTAATGTGTCATGCAAGGGACCAGGTTAACTATGCCCTGCAGTCTTATGGAGCTTAGTATTCCCTAGTAAAAATTCATGATATCTTTGCCTGAAGTCTTATTAAAATTGCTTCATTCAACCAATGGGTAAAGTATTTCATTAAAATCATGCTAAGTGATTATAATAAAAAAATCTTTGTAAGAAGATATTACTAAAAGAGATGTAGGCTGTCAAATAACAGATCTAGTAATGAGATACCACCAAAATAATCTACATTATATTATTCAAAGAACAGAATTTTTTAAAGAAAACAACTAAAATTGTTATAGTTAGAATTTTGACAAGCATATCTCTATATGATTACAATAGCATTTTCTTTTTAAAAATATTTTGATTGGCTCTTTGAAAATTTCACACATGCATACAATATATTTTAATCCTCACCAACCTGTCACTACCTATGGTGCTAACTGACCCCAGAACATCCCCAACAATCTCCCTTCCAACTTTGTGTCTTTTTTAATTACTTTCTCACAGACTCCAATTAGAGTTGGCCTAGTGCATGGGCGTGGCTGTCCACTTGACTCGGAAGGTACACCTACAAAGAAAAGCCACTCACACTCAGAAGTAATCAACTGCCAGTAGCACTTCAGCTAAAGGTTAAGTAAAGCTAAATACTGTAGTAATATTCTTCAGATAATGGAAGTAATTTATTGAAAACATGTGTTTATTATTTTTTATAAGGTAAGTTCTCACTGTATACCACAAGCTGCTTGGAAACCATAATTCTGCCCCATCCACCAACACACTTAGCAGTAACTTACTTATCATAACCACAGATAAACTCTCCTCTGGGTTAAACACAGGCCTGCACAGCCGGCCAACAGAGACAACTATTTCATTTCCATTTTTGTTTTGACCCCATAAAAATCTATTCAAAACATATATATAAAAGGTTCTCTTTTGGTAGCATGGAATATTCTTGATGAATAACTTAACCTTAAATAAATTATCAATGATAGGCTTCTTCTAAAGAACAAAGAGCTGAAATAACCCAAAGTGTTGCACTTTCCCTGCTGAGGGGCATTTAGTCACATAAAGGGAACTCTTTGACCTGGATGGCTACTCAGCTGTCCGGTTTGGGTAGAGGCTGATTCTCTGCTTTTCACTAACAACACTCTTTCATTACAGACAAGCGTAAGAGGGGTTTAAAGTGTACGTGATGGAAAGTGTAGTTAGTGAGAGACCACAGTGGCCATATTCATGGACGCTATCACCCCCAGAAGAGACACTGTGGAACTAGCTATTGGCTGATTTGCATGCAGTTGAAATCTAGACCTTACTTTGACATCTTGCTCTTCACAGATACCTGGAGGTGCATTTTCTCCACTTTTATAATGTGATAACAATTGACTTTCAATAATCAAGAGGCTTGTCTTGAATATTATGAGGTCCCTGTCTTCTGGAGCACTGCTCTGTTATTTCAATAGTATATACTGTTTCACAGCATGTAAGTACCACAAATATTTCCACGAGAGTCTACTATTGACAGAGGTGTGGTAAATAACATGAACAAAATATGAATAAAAACCTTATCACCAAAAGGGAAGTGACAAGCAGGTATTTAGACAACAGGAAATTTTATGAGCTATTTCACCCTGTGTAGAAGATGTTCACGTTACAAAAGGAACACCAGTGGAGTGACTCTCATGTCATCGTTGGTATACAAAGACAGACTTCAGATAGAAGTCCTGCCCTAAGGATGACAGATGATCTCATTCCTGCAAACTACAACTCCAAAGGAGAAAATTGTTTGTGTCTATAGGAAAAGCCACATGGTGAACATGGTAACCACTAAAAATACCAGTGCTTCTATTTGAGTATGATTCAACCATATTCTTTCTAAACTCAAGAGAAGATTTCTCCTATTAAGGCCCACATTTTAAGGAGAAGATCACAGCTTAACCACCCAGAGCCTGCTTGTCCAACCCTTAGCTCTTAAACACCGCTGCTTGGAGGAAAAGATTCAGAAACAGTGCCAACTTGGGAGGAGCATGAAGACCAGCAAAGTAGGTAATAATTACAAATGTGAAATTTCCCATGAATTTTTTAGTACAACACTGTACTTTTATAACACTTTCTGGTGAATATGGAAAGTGTTTTAAGGCAGAGTAAAAATCTGAATGAATTAACAAGTGCTCATTATATTATCACAGAAAAAAAAAACAAAATGAGTGAGCTGATTTCAACTCCCTCGGCATTTAGAATCTCTATGAAAATGTACCAAGCTAAAAATTCCCTTAGTCTAATATTAACACCTGTACTGAATATAACCTGTCAACTACTCAAGTGAGTGCTGAATTAGACACAGGCATTTTTCATCTGTGGTGGCAAATTTTCAATGTTTAAATTGATAGTTAACTATAAAACATTAAGAATTTTATATACAAACATAATGGAAATAACATATTTGTTATTCATTTAAAATGTTATAGATTCAAGAAAATTATGTGGATTTATATTTACTTTATCACAAAGGTTAATTAAACAAATTAAACGTCCTATAAAATCTGTCTACCATCTATCTATCTATCTGAATGTATGTTAGAATGGTTCCTTCTCTCAAGCCAGACCTGGCTTTTACTTCTTTCCCCTCAGCCCTTTAAGTGCTGGGATTTCAGGGATTAAGTGCCTTTCAATATACACAGCCCAAAATGACACTTCTATTCTCTCTTCATATTTCAATAAAATAGACTACTCATATTCATTAATGCCAAATACTATGTAATATCAGTTCTAGTTAAACTCATTTGGAAGATGATGGGTTAGTAGGTTTTCACACAAAAATATCATCATAGAGTCACAGGATGGGGAAAGTCTTATGTACATTTTAGAATCAACACATGCAATATGATATTAATTCTAAAGTACAGATACAACAATAAACAGTTCAAACATTTCTTTAAGTCTTTAAAGTTTTATTTTGCCTAGTGAAACAGTGGGCACATGGCTTTCTCCAGCATGTGCTTCTTGAGAGGTCTTAGGGTGAGTTAACTCTTGGTTGTCAGCAGATACAGAACTGGAGAGTAACGTGAGACATCACAGCGAACATAAAAAATATTTATTTTACATATGTTCTTAATTCACAGTAAAAGGAAAGGAAAGTGATGAAGTTGAATAACAACTCAAGAGCATGATTTATCAGAATGGAAGAAAGATTGCCAGTGTCCCAGGGTCTAAAAAAATCAGAACTATTAAAAGGAATATTGACTTTTTAAGTAAAAATTTGAATAGATGTCATTTTATCCAAGGAAATCTCTTTACTTTTTTTTTTTTTAAGTACGGAAAAGTTCAGTTTCATGGTAGGTATCTATGCTCAAGAGTGATACCATTGCCAAAGATACTGACATCACCAAAGCTGCTTGTGTTTTGCATATACGGTATATGGAAAGCTCAGGGCATTTCCAGAGTCACCACTCCTCTCAAGCCAGAAGTGAGACAAGGTACCGAGGGAGAACTGTCCTCAACTTTCAATGACACAAAAACTTTTGAGTTTAGAAAGCCGAATACTTAATTTTCTGTGAACAAATCAGAAAGTTTCTTGGTACTTCTGTTGGAGCCTTCCCAGCCCTGGTCTCGTCACTTACATCCTGGAGCAGAGTGATTTTGTAGACCCTGTGGTGCAGAGTGGAGACTGAGGCAGAGAATGAGGCTGAGGAGTGGCTAGAGAGAAGCCGAACAATGCTCGGAGCGCTCTGCCACAGTGAGATTTCTGAGACTTAGAAAGCGTCGCATGATTGGCTTAAAGTTTATGGGAGGGAAAAGAGCAACTGGCAGTGATGACACTTTGTGGGATAGCTGGGGAAATGAGAGGAACTTGAAGCAGCTAATAGTCTTCTCCACAAGGAAAGTTGAAGATCACATGCTAAGAATTACCTTACTGGATCTTTTCCAACTCTTCCTCCTTAGCATAGTCTGTGAATGAAATAAAGCACTTCATTATCTTTCATCCAGCACAGAGCAGGGCAGCCTTGTTTTTAGGGAATATGTAACATTTATTAGTCCGTTAAATAGCAAAATGTTTCCAGCAATAACTACACAAGACTGCTTCACAGACACACACACAGAAACACACACACACACAGACACACACACAGAAACACACACACACACACAGACACACACACACACAGACACACAGAAACACACACACACACACAGACACACACACAGAAACACACACACAGACACACACACAGAAACACACACACACACACACACAGGGAGGGAGGGTGAACACTCAAGCAGTTTCTTTCTGGTTTAAAGATCACTTGCATTATTCTTTGTATGAAGAGGCGAGGCAGTATATTTTAAGTATAGTGGAATGTTTGGAATTGAAATTAGTTCATTCTAAAGCAAAAATACAAGATGAGTTTCATGATTAATAATTGTCCTTTTTGGAGGTGAGGGTTGAGGGTACACCATGACTTAATTGGGCATATAGCATTTTTTCTTCAACTTATATCTAAGGCCTGTTGCTTTGGGCATATATTAGAGACATTTATAGAGTTAGTTATTTTTAACTAAATCCTTGTCTACAATGTTTCCAACTCAGGAAAAGGCTGCTTAATTGTTTGTTTGTTTTTTTTTTCTAAAATATATCCTTTATAATACTGTTTCTGTCACAGTGAGAGGTTGGCTTGGCTAAATGTCTTAATTAAACTTCTGGAGATTTGTTACAAGTGCTTAAGATTACTGGTCTCTTGTATTTGCATAAAGTAAAACACAAAGCTTCCCAAATTTAAATAATTCTCACATTTACTATTAAGCATTGCCCTTAAGCACTATATAAACTTTACTCTTTGCCCTACCATGCCATATGGTTGTGGTTGAGACAAATAAAGAGGAAAGTAGGGAATGTTTGGGGGAAAGACTGTGGCTTCTGTGTTAGGGGCGACATCAATGTCAAGAGATCCGTCTCTTTCATCAGAATGCACTATGAAGAAGGTCCATTCTTGAAAGCACTCATGCCTTGTTAAAATACATGATAAAAAGTACTTTCTCATAAGACGAAGTCCTCCTTTGACCTGAAGTTGGAAAATGGAATTATGTAGCAACTTTAGAGTAGGAAATAGGAGAATTGTAACATTCACAAAAATATATGCTTTTATTTTCTCTATTGACCCAAACATGAAAGAATGATGTATTTCCAAAGGTTATAAAAATTCACCTCCCTGATTTTCAAAGAAAGAACAAAATGGTGTTACCAAATACTAAAAAAAAAAAAAAAGATAGATTATATTTTCTAAGTGCTAAGGTATAATTCAGTTTGTAGCAACACATCCAACTATTAGTTTGGAAGGAGACATGGTGAACACCTAATAGACTATTGATGCTGGATTATTGCTATTGATGTTAGGTGAATGATTGTCATCACCACTGACCCTCACCAAAAAAAATAACACGATCACCTCCTCCATATCACCAAAGGTCATGTGTAACCAAATTCTTCAGTGGTAGGTCAGATCTACAAGAGATCCCCAAGCAAGTGTCCCATGATAAAGGTTTGACTTTGTCAGAAAACAGAATCTCAGTGCATTTGATCATGGCAATTTTGAGTCAAAACAAATGAAAACAATTAGAATAAAGAAATAAAGATTAAAATACCTTAATTAGTGGTTATTTATTAATACCATTAAGCATCTAAGGATCTTATAAAATCAGTTCCATAAGAAGTATTAGGCTGTGAAAGTAGTAAGAAGTGTGGACTCTCATGGAAAAACTTGACAACATTTAGGGACATGTGCTTCTGGACAGAGTAACAGAAGCAGTGCACACAGTAACTTCTGAGCTAGAAAACAAAACAAAACACAGCTCTGGCTTTTGATGTCTCTCAAATTTTGGTGGTATTTTTCAAACAGGGAAGCTGAAATGAGAACAACAGCATGATTTGGCAGCTACAGGTCCAGTTCATTCTCCCGAATCAGTATCAAGAGTTCTGCTATAGATCAAGTGACTGTCAAAATGGCCCCAAATTTTATAACAAAAGTTCTGCCTTGTTAGCTTATCAACTGGTTAAATATCACACACAAGTTTTTTCTTCTTTTTGCGATACTTGGGTTAAGGAAGGCTCAATTATAGTAATTCAGTAGAAAAGTCAAAATAAAAACAAATGAAGTTGAGATGGATTATTATTCTTGCCATCTTTCCTACTATGAGATCTATTAAAGAAGAAAGGTTATTTGGGGGAATGTTAAGAATAAAAGACAAAGTAAATACTAGAAATATAAGATTTAAATCTCATTCTATGGTTGTACTTCAGCAGAGAAACATATGAGTTAGGTTTCAAGGTGTCAGTGCTTATTACTAGAGCACCATTTTGGTTCTTCATTAGCAACTCAGTCTTATTTGAAGCCTAAATAAGAAATAAGTGACATCAAAAATGTGGCCAATGATAGAATTGTAAAAGCAACTTCTTTAAAAAGATTTAAAATTCAATTTTAACTTTCTTTTGTTAGAATTTTAGCCTATTATTCTGCTAATATGCATATGAAAAAGCACAAATAGTACACAATCTTACAGAACATATACAGTCAACAATTCATAAATAAACATGTCTTCAAACATTGTATAAAAGTTATAAAACATCAAAATTAAACTAAAGTATAAAAATTGTTTGTTTTTAACACATCAAAGGCCATTTAGTATTAATTCATATGTTTCTGGGGATTTTCTAATTTTCAGCCCTAGCCAAGCAATGTGTTTATGTTATCTAAGAGAGCATGTAACACAAATGAACTCACTTTTATGTCACAAATTCTCCAATGAAGAAAGCTGTGGATTGAACTCTGCTAGAAAAAGAGCCAGAAAGAACTCAAACATACTGTCAAAATCGAACACACATGTATGTATTACATACGTTTGCAGGTTCAAAACAGGACATGCAATCAAAACAGAAATGATAGTGTGCCATGCAGCCACCTCGTGCTGCCCATGGAGACTTTGGCTTCTTATACACACGATGCTGGGGACTCAAAAATAGACATACACATATTTGTTCACATCTGGAAATTCTAAAAATACATCCAATTGTGTACTCATGCTGATTTTTATATTGGCAATGACAAAATACATTTGCTCGCTGTCTTTCCATGCATCTTAAATTGCTGTAATTAGATGCTATGTGTTGATAAAGTTTTAGTAAGTGGGATGATAGGCTATTGAAGTTATTCTTTGGATTAACTGATTTCCAGAAGTGGCAATCCACACAAGAAGAAACCACATTATTCGTGGAGTGCATTGTCAGCATGTAACAGTGTCTCCCGAATTTACAAAAGAGGTGGTTTGGAAGTCTTAGGTCTCTATGATACTAAGCATTCTGTACTTCCAGTTCTTCCTTACTGTAAGTATTCCACTTCCTACTTGACTGTTAGAACATATTTATTAAGGCTTTTAAAACTCATCTCACCCTTTGTTCATATTAATTATGTAAAATATTTAGCATAGTTTTATAAACAGATAAAAATATGTGTGGTTGTAGAACTAAGTTTCTTTTCCAAAAGCCTAAATTAAATTATTTCTGAGCTACTAAGCAAAGAGAACCTCTTGTGTTGCTGTGTGTGGAGGAGCAGTATCCTCCATTCTCTCATTACACACCATTCCCACTGACAAAGACCATAAGGCATTCCACCACTGACAGTTACAGGATTTGAGTCTGAATTCTTTTCTGAATAAATTGTTCTATGTCAATAAATGTTCCTGTGTAATTTGTGCAAGAATAGCATGTCAATTTCACTGAAGTGGTATGTTCTATATTCAAAGTGTGGGGAAATTGAAGTTGAAGATATATTAGATTTTTGATTGTTCTTAAACAAGAAATGGCAAATGTGTCCCAGAATATACTTTGCTAATATGAGAACAATACAGCTAAGCATTTAAACAGTAATTTTACGAATTTACCATAGGGAGGTAGATCATTATTTAATCATGACATAATGGAGTTTATAGCAACCACAATGACTTGGCTATTAAAGTTAGAATAAAAATTACTTGAGAATGCCCTCCCTGCTCTTTGAAGTATCCCTCTAAATTATCACAGACACACCTCTGCAACACTGAACAGCCACTAGGTATAGGGTGCTAGACTAGGTTATTTTACAGACTTACAGATGTACTATTATATGTAATATATGTAATAAAATGTACCTTATACATATGCCCCTCCTCAAGAGGAGAGTGTCTAAGATGGAGCTGAGACAGATGACACAATGACAGATTGGAGGTAAACTGGGGAGTTTCAGTGACCAGAAGTCACAAGTGAGATAATACATGCTGCTGTTGCAAAGGTGTTTATGGGAGTTTCCATTTATTGTCGGAATAGCTATTACAACAGTAAAAAAGTTAACAGGTTTCAAGAACCATGGTAGATAAGCAATAATAATTTTTTTAATTCATATACAAAGTATACACATTTATAAATCTTGGGATGTTTATGTAACTATATATATATATATATCATTGTTGAAATCAGCATATCTATCTCTACAAACAGCTATCATTTGGTGGAATATTTAAAATCCTTTCTCTTAGCTTTCTAAAGTGTGCAGCACATTACTAATTGTTACGTCACCCTACTTAGTACCACTCCACCAGAAGTACTTGCTCCAAACTGTCTCTTTCTCACTAACTAATCTTTTCCATCCTTCTCGCCCAAGAGTTGGTCCCAGTCTCATGGAATCACTGCCGTACTCTCCAGTTCTATGAGACAAACTTGAGTGATTCTAACCAAGAGTGGGATTAGTATGTGTTCCTCATCTCCATTATTGTCCAGTTCCATCTACATTACTGTAAAATCCTGGACTTCATCCTCTTTGGAGTTGACTGCTATTCCACTGTAATTATTTTTTAAAAATATAGATGCTTACTTGTGAATTTTAAAACTTAGAAAGTACTGTTGATAAATATAACTGGATATAAAGAGCTTGAAAAGATATCAATAGAATAACTTTTTAGGTAAAATAAAAAGCAAAATCTCAAAAATTTCTATGCATTTATAGGCATACACTTAGAAACTAATATTTCAACATAACAGGATATTAGAATACCTGGAATACTAGATCCCAGTAGACTTTCCAATTTTCTCTGTTTAGCTTTTGTCCATCCCCTATCTTGCTCCTGTAGTGCCAACCAAATGCCTTTTTGCTGATCACAACCATGAGGATAAGTTAGAAACTCCTCTTCCTCCTGAAGTATGACCAAGGTCGAGGAGTGTCTCAGCCAGAGGCTGACATTGGTGCTTCCCTGGAGCCCTGGTTGAGTTCTGCCTGAGACATTTGTTTCTCTGAAGAGATAAGGGGCCAGGGGAATTAGTAACAGGATAGAAGAATGCACTATTTCCCAAGTGTTCAGCAGAAAAATCCAACACAAATGGAGATGCTGAAAGTAGAAGGCATGGAGTAAGGCAGTGAACGAAGACCGCAAAGAAATTAATTACTCAAACACAAATAGTCAAAGTAATTTGAGTTATGGAAATAGCATGAAAACTGTCATGTCAAAAGTGAAAACAATGAAGAGGAAGGAAACGAAATTGAATGGGATTTTGATCAATAGCTTTTCTATTACTCATTGATTTCCTTCACATTCATGTGTAAGAAGTCACTGACAGTCAGCTCTTAGTCGCTACATTTTTTTTTCTAGTTAGAAATATTTGGCATCTATGATGTAAGTTTGGGCAGTCACTGAGGTTGGTTGAAATAATGTGAGAAGGTCTTTGTCAATGCTCACATTTCATTCGAAATCAGGAAAACTCAGTAGCTTCTTGGTTGATAGGTTGATAACTAACTCAGTCAATCCCTTGAGCCCTCAGGCTGATGCTAGGGTATTTAAAATGGTTCTTCTAATGGAGAAACTCTCCTGAATATCCATCGCACAAATGACTAGAACAGCAGCCACACCATCTAAGTCTCTAGTATTACTTAAAGTGTGTGGTTCATGGATACATGGGACTTTGGGCAGCAGTTATCTTTATTTATGAAGTGCTGTCCTGAATTAAATAGCAAAAAACACCAACACAGGAATATTCTATCACCAAATTTTCTTGACTTGTTTTTAACCTCTTACAGGCAAGCCTGCCAATCCCCCCATCTCCCCTGAGCGCTCTATTTGGAACCTTGTCACCCTTCACTTAGGCTATGCACAGTGGCTTCCAAACTGGTCTCCAGGCCTCTATTCTCCTTCCTTTAATGCATTTTCTATAATGTATGAACAGAGATAAGATTATTTTACAGGCAAATAAAATTATGTCATTTCCCCTTTGCAGACCTTGTCATAATTTTTCCTTGCTATTTGAATGAAGGTCATACATCTGTGGTCCAGGCATCTCCCTTGCACCCTCTATCATGGAGCATGGTTGCCACAGGATCTGCTTCTATCCTCAGTAAGCTCCACTGTCTCTTCAGTTCTTGGAATGCAGTGTGCTTTTCCAGCCACAGGGCCTTTGTATGTTTTCCTTCCTCTTCCTTAACTACTTCTCTTCACAGATTTTGTTTCTTCCTAATTCCTATCGATAGTTCTCACCTCAGTTTCCATGTGACTTCCTTAGAAAATCCTAGGCCCACATTGATTGAAACAAATTTCCTAGTTTTGTTTGTTTTCCCAAAACAGTGCCCTTTTTTCAGAACACCAAAGTACTTGTCACCTTCTGCTTCTCTCAGTGAGTCACTGGACTAACGTTCTAATTTGTGCTAAATGTCGGCATAGGAACTGCGTAGGCTTCTAGTGATCATCTGAATTCTTTACATTATAAAATGAACATTTAGAATGTTCTTCCTAGTTAAGATCCAGTCAACTCAAATTTACTTCCTGATTTGTTGTACTGGTGACTTTTAACTGATGGGCTTTTTCTGTAAATGGCAGAATTTTTTTTTTTAAAGATTTATTCATTATGTATAGTGTTCTGTCTGTCTGTATGCTTGCTGGCCAGAAGAGGGCACCTGATCTCATTACAGATGGCTGTGAGCCATCATGTGGTTGCTGGGAATTGACTCAGAACCTCTGGAAAAGCAGTCAGTGCTATTAACCTCTGAGCCATCTCTCCAGCCCCAATGGAAGAATTTTTTTAAGCAAGTTTTTCTTCAGCTGTCCTGCTATCTCCATGTGAGTACTCACCTAGCTTTACATGTTCTCACAGCAGGGCTCTGTGTACTCATTCACAGAATATTCTCACATGAGGGCTATGTGTACTCATTCACACTGTGTTCTCACAGCAGAGTTATGTGTACCAATTCACACTGTGTTCTGACAGCAGGTCTGTGTGTACTCATTCACACCTTGTTCTCTCAGCAGGGTTGTGTGTAATCATTCAGATCTTGTTCTCAGAGCAGGGCTGTGTGTACTCATTCACACCGTGTTCTCACAGCAGGGCTTTGTGTATTTATGCACACCATGTTCTCACAGCAGGGTTGTGTGTAATCATTCACACCATGTTCTCAGAGCAGGGCTGTGTGTACTCATCCAAACCGTGTCTTCATAGCACTGCTGTGTGTACTCATTCACACCATGTTCTCAGAGCAGGGCTGTGTGTACTCATTCACACTGTGTTCTCACAGCAGGGCTTTGTGTACTCATTCACACCGTGTTCTCATAGAAAGGTTATGTGTACTTATTCACACGGTGTTCTTACAGAAGTGCTGTGCATAATCAGTCACAGCAGGCTATATTCCTCCTCAGCTCCCACTCCATCTGCACACATGTATATCCAGTCACACCATTCTGTGTTCTCACAGTGGGTGTATACTCTGCTATACCATGTTCTCATAGCAGGTGCTATGTGTATTCAGCCACACTGTGTCACATTCCTCCTTGAATGCCACTCCATCTGCACACATGCATATGCAGTCACACCATGCATGTTCTTCCTCAGCTACCTCCATCTGCACATATGTAAATGCAGTTACACCATGCCATGTTCTTCCTCAGCTACTTCCATCTACATACATGCATATGCAGTCACACCATGCCATGTTCTTCCTCAGCTACTTCCATCTGTTCACATGTAAATGCAGTCACATCAACCCATGTTCTCACAGCAGGAGCTATGTATTAAGACTTCTTAATATTTGGAAAGGTTCATTTTTCTCACTAAATAAAGTTTTAAAATAATACACATGACCTTGTATGCCACTGTATAACTTTTATGGATAGAAAGAAACTCTTCATAAAGGAGTAAATATTTTTCTGGTGAGTTAAAGAAAAACTTCAAGTTTTGAAGTTGGGATCTACGATTTTTAGCCACAATCCTGATTAAAATGTCAACAAAATCTTTGTAGTAGATGATATACACCAAGCTGACTGTAACATTATTCTAAAACAGGAATATAGGTATTGCTGAAAGGGCCTTTGGGCACCCCTAACAGTTATAGCTACTACTAAATCACACCAGAGCTACAGTAGTTCCTAGGCATATACGAATATTGAGCCTAACAATCAATCTCTGGCAAACTGTGGCAGAATTACACCAGCCAGCACACCAGTGTGAATCCCTGGTACACTGGCAGGCACACCAGTGTAAATCCCTGGTGCACTGGCAGGCACACCAGTGTGAATCCCTGGTACAGTGGCAGGCACACTGGTGTGAATCTCTGGTACACTGGCAGGCACACCAGTGTGAATCCCTGGTACACTGGCAGGCACACTGGTGTGAATCTCTGGTACACTGGCAGGCACACCAGTGTGAATCCCTGGTACACTGGCAGGCACACTGGTGTGAATCTCTGGTACACTGGCAGGCACACCGGTGTGGATCACACCTGATACTTTTTCAGGTTACTTCAACAGTGCAGGAGTCTCAGCTCCCTGTGTACTCACTGTTTATTTCTCAGAGCAGTATGGTGTGTAAGGAAGTACAAATAGCTAGTGCTGAGGTATGGGGTGTATCACTATGGAAACCCATCAAGGACATGAAGAGTACACACTTACTCAGTTAACAACCACCAGAAAGCAGAAACTCTGTTATAATGTCACCTTAGTTTCCTTGTCATGACACATTTTGGCAATATGATCAAAAGAGTAGAGTCATGAATATCTTATTAGGAATTCAAGTCACTAATCAATATATTCCCTGAAAGAATATTAGTATTTACCTACAATATAACATGTCTAAAATTAATAAAATTATAAGGGGTTTAAATTTACTTATTTACAACAAGAGGTTCTGATCTGGAGCCTGGGACAGGAAATTGGAGTGGGAAAGGCAAAATGAACAAGATGGGAGCTTCCCAGGGTGCTCACAGCTAGAGTTCCACGTGCATCTGCATCTCATTATCCCTCTATGCCCTGAGGAGGATCTCAGCACTGAGCACGTGGGAGCAAGAAGAGCTCCAGAAGACTTACCACATCCCTGGGTTCACCTTCCTTAGGGGTAAGGATGACTGACAGCAAGATGATTCCAAGGTCATGGTCGGGATAATGGGGGTCTTTCAGAGTTAAGGTCACATCCGTGGACCTGTGATATAAAGTATTCAGATTGGGAATAGTCATTGAATGCATTACCCCCAAATTAATTTAATCAGTAGCTCATTGTTATAAGAAATGTTTTGCTCTTTTGATTTCTTAGTACAATTTTTGTTGTTATCAAAATACCACCATTGTATTAAATCATTCAATGAACGGTATGTCCATGGAAGTGCCTGGATTCATTGGGTAAATTTCTACCACAGACCAGTCCAAGAGAGGGAGGAGTGATAAGACGAGCAAAGGGGTCAGGACCACGATGGTGATAAACAGCTGAGCTGAGCTGGTGAGCGCTCACTGACTCTGTACTGACAGCGGGGGAACCTACACAGGACCAAGCTAGGCCCACCGAATGTGGGGACAGTTGTGAGGCTTGGGCAGTCTGTGGGGTCACTGGCAATGGGACCAGGCTTTATCTCTAGTACTTTAGCAACACATTCATTTTGGCGGGTACCTTGCTCAGTCTAGATCGGGAGCAGGGCGTTGGTCTGGCCTCTAAGTGAAGTGTCAGACTCCCCATAGGAAGCCTTACCCTTCCTGAGGCATGGATGGGGGCTGTAGGGAAGGGTGAAGTAGGGGAGAAAGTCAGAATGGGATAACTATGTAAAATGCAAAAAGATTGTATTAAAAATTCTTAATAAAAATAAAATAAAAATATTATGTCATTTAGTTTAAATAATACTCCTAAAGAGGGAAATATCTATAGTAAATTTTTAAAAATACATTAAAATCTAAGTTAACAAGGAATATATTCTTCTAAAACATTAATTGCTATCAAGTTATTAAACAATAAATGCTTATACAAGTGACAGAAAACAACTGTGACATATCAAATTAAATACATATTGGGGAGTATTTTATCATTAAAGAAAAAATGATTTTCCTCTCCCAGAAGCTATCAAGTGCCAAGTTTCTCATTTCATGTTTGGTTTTGTCACGTGCCTCCCCCTTTATACTTTTTTCTTTTTTTTCTTTTGCTAGCTAGTCAAACTGGGTGGCTACGTGTACAAGACTAAAACTAGATTATTATTATTTTCTTTTGAGGACATACCCCAATACACTTATAGCAGCACATATTTACATGCCTATTATTAATATTCATTTTGAAAAGCTGAAATGGCATACTAATGCTTGTGAGGCCACAAAGTGGTACTCTGATGTGTATGTGGCCTTAGGGTGCTGGTGGCTAATGAGTTACCCAAAATAAACAACATAGTTAAGTATACATGAAATTTTTGCTTATATCTTTGTTTGTTTAATTGCACAATTCTTCATTTAAAATTATTTTCACCAGTGATTTATTTTTAAAAGGAAACAAGAGAAAGTTATGCTTTAAGTCTTACATTTTGCATAGACTTAATCAGAGGCTTATAGCAAATGTAATTGTAGCCTTTGAAAGGAAGAGCAGAATCCATTTGGTTTTGTATCAGTGCTCGTGATAACAGAACAGACAACACTGTTCAGAACATTTCCTCAAAGTGGGGAAACCAGCAGTCACCTAAAATCTACCCTCAGGTTGAACCAATGTTAGAATCGACGAACTGTAGGAAGGCAGCAAAGGCTGGTTTTTTTTTTTTTTTTTTTGTTCCACCCGATACAAAAGCAGCAAATCACCAATCAGTTAGTCTTTGGGAGGTGAATACTCTGTCCGGTGCTCAATTAGCTTACTGTAGCATTGAAAGAGGCTCTCCCATGTACTTTCATCTGTTTATCTGTAGTCATATAAGAAGGAAACAGGGGTCTTCCCCATGACATTACTTTCCCGTTTCCCTATAACCTGATGTAACATGATCACCCAAGAAAGGAGTTCCATTTACAACTATCAAATATTTAATTTTGAAACCTACTTTTTCTCTCTCTCTTTTAGCCAGTTTTTAGTTCCTTTGACAAAATGCATTTTGAAAACCCCATGCCCATTGTGAGGGGCTTAGACTGAGTACTGTTAGTAAACATATATAATTTTGCAGGTTGTCAAGATAATGAAACTAAGCAGAAATAACCAATCTACCTCTACTACTTGGTACCCTATATCTGGCAATCTGGTGAAGGCTAAAGTCGGTTCTATCCTAGTTTAAGCGATGAGAAATTTGTTGTTTTTGAGGCAAAGTATGTAGCCACTTGCTTCTTTAGTAATAATTACAATCTTTATGCCAAATCCCAACTAAACTGTGTGAGATTAAGGAATGTATCTTTTCTCTTTTAGCATGGTGCTCGGGGACGGGGAAGCTAGCCAATAATACTTTATAAGAAAATAGTTGCTATTGAATGAGGAAGTTAGGGAAAACATTGGAAGTCCAAGGATAAGTGGAAAAGGGTGAGAGTTGGAAGAGTCCGAGCTGGTGACAACAGGACACTGTCAGGAATCTGTACTGACTGGTGTTTCCTGCTTCACAGGCCAACATTGGCATGAGGCAGAGCAATGTTACAACTTTTGAGAATTACCTGCTTAACTCCAGCTGTGTGAGATCGAGAAAGGCTGAGCCCATAAAGTCATCTTGCAGCCCAAAATCATAGTCAAATACCTAAGAGGCCAAAGAGACAAAACATTTTGAAATAATTTCAGAAAAATATTTAAAAGAAACATATAATTTATAAGAACTGGCTATCTCTTCCACCAAAACAATCTCCTGATATACTTTTTAAATTTTATTTGTATTCTTTGGGAAGTTAAAATTTCATAACATTCAAGTAAACTATATGTTTATTTAATATTTATTAAATCATTTTATTTGCATTAGCAATAGAAGTTTAGAGAAGAGGTAACAAAATCAAATTAAATATAATGAATATTTAAAAGTATGGGAATCACGGCTTAGAATACTTTTTTAAAATTATAATAGAGGAAATAGCATCAATCATAGAACCAAAGTAACTTAGGATTACATTCAACAAACACATCTTTTGTTGGGAATGAGACTCAATAAATACATCTTCTGTTGGGGATGGGACTCAACAAACACATCTTCTGGCTGGGCGATGGTGGCGCACGCCTTTAATCCCAGCGCTCGGGAGGCAGAGCCAGGCGGATCTCTGTGAGTTCAAGACTAGCCTGGTCTACAGAGCTAGTTCCAGGACAGGCTCCAAAGCCACAGAGAAACCCTGTCTCGAAAACAAACAAACAAACAAACAAAATGCAAACACATCTTATGTTGGGAATGGGACTCAACAAACACATCTTCTGTTGGTGGTGTGTGGTTGGAACATGACGTTAATTTGTTATTCATGTTTTAAGGTAACTAAAGATAAATTATTCGATATAGAAAAATTTAATCTTGGCACACAAATAAATAAGGGTACAGATATTATGGCTACATAACTTTGTAACGTTATATTAAGGTAACACCTAATTAACCTTTTGTGTTATTGGAGACAATTCTTTTGTTGTTTGTTTGTTTTGTCTTCAAGACAGGATTTGTCTATATAACAGCCCTGGCTGTCCTAGAAGTCTCTTTGTAGACCAAGCTGACCTGGAACTCACAGAGATCTGCCTGTCTCTGCCTCCCAAATGCAGGGATTAAAGGCATGCACCACTACACCTGGCTATTGGGGAAATTTTTTATTAAAAAATAAAATTAAAAAAAAGAACATGTTTCTTTCTCTGCCCACACTATTCAGAGTTACATATTTAAGTACTAAGATAGTCAGTGAATACATAGACCAATACAGTTCAATGATGATCACAATGAGCAGTAACAGAAGTTACAAGGGACATGAGGGGCTACTCTATGTGGGAGACCAGAATGGTCTCTAGGGAGGTAATTTTTGTATAGAACTGATTGAAAGGAAGGATAGTCACACTAATACAGGGAAGATGTGCCAGTCAGAGGAAACATCAAGAGAAGGACTGAAGTTTTTAAGGATCAGCAAAAAGCCAATGTCATTAAGTCACAGCAAGAAAGTTGGGGAATGGAAGAAGGTTAAAGAGGTATCTCAAGGCGACTAACATAATTAATGCTGATAGTTTAGTGAGCGAAATGGATGTTAAGCATGAAAATGTATAGGTGATTTGTGATTATACATTCTGATGTGCTTTAAATGGGACAACAACAACGAAAACCAACCAAACAAACAAAAACAACAAAACAAAGGGAACCCAGGGAAAGGTTGTGAAACAACAACCAACCATGAAGCTACCCAGAGAGGTTTAGAGCTGTGTTGCCTAATCTGTTTAAAACATAAAATGTTTGAGCACTGGAAAAGGGTAAGTCTCTTTCCGAATGGATGACCCAACCCACTGGACTCTTTAGGACTCGATACTCAGTGAGTCAGAGAGAATGAATATCTAATCCTTGCTATGACAATAAATGGGAGCACCAGGCACAGCAGTCCCCAGTCTACTAGTGGTTTCACCTAGTACAGGTGCACTTCAGTTAAAAGCAACACAACTAAATGTGCAAAAAGTTGATTTTTAAACAAAAAGATAAATACTTTGCATTATGAAAAGAGTCTCAGAATTGAGGAGTTGTGGGAATTTAGTTAGGTAGTTAGGGCTTCCTACTGTCTCTTTATCATTCAGTTTGCAGTTGCTTGATTTCATACACACACTTTCAGAGTTCATTTACTGTAGAAGACATTCGAGCTCACTTACACTTCTGAGCTTCTGCTACCTGCTCCATGGGCATCCATGAAAAGACTACATGCCTTTGCCATATGACACTGTTCTACTTGCAGGTGGCCACAGTAGCACATTTATAACATAAAGACATAGGAAAATTTCTCATGAAATCTCAATTATGTTATTCTCAAGCTTGTAAGCTTGGTGGCATCATACAAGGTGGAAAACAATTAATATAGAGACTGAATTACTTAAATTCTATCACATTGGGCTATTTAACATTGAATCTCTCCTTACCATAATCGCCAGAGTCTTTCTATTGATAGAATGTTAGAGATTTGCTTTAGTTCTCAGTTCCCATAAAACAGAAAGACATAAACATGGGTAAATGGAAATGCCAGAGTACATTTATTATTGAAGTCATTAGCTATGGTACATGGTTCTAAGTTCTACAAATTTTTGTTAGAGGGAGAATTGCTCTGGGTATATCTTCAAAAATATAGAGCATAGGAGAGAGAATAAAATAGAAAAGCCATGTCCCATTACAGCATCAACAAGAATAACTAACATTTATTCAGCAATTACTGTAACTTAGAACCTGTTATAAATACACTGATTTTAAATTTGAAGCCATTTTCATAGCCTAGTTATTAAGATATTGCTTGAATTTTTCAGGTAAAGAATTTGAAAACATTTATTTCACATCAAATTTGAGGGCTAGGAAAGAGTAAGATTCAAATCTTGTTTTAAGCTTCAAAACATATAAGCATGTTTAAGTTCAATGTATATAGCATTGGTGCACCAACCTGAGGTGCACCAATTGAATTGGAAATTCAAACTTAAATGATTTCGCAGGACCTGTTTGTCAAGACATCTCTGTTTTCTGAGTTGGAAACATTAGGTAGCATTAGGCTAGAAACTGTTTTGGTAATATTTTTGATCATCTTAAAGTATATTTAAAACAATAAATATATCACATGAACGATGAATTTACTACCAACCACGAAAAATTGTTGGAAGTGTGTATCAGTGAAAACACTTTTGAACACCAGTCATACATCTCAACTCACTTCTTTTAATGTCAATATGAACTTGTGAGTTCAAGTGGCTTCATGTCCACAGGCAATTATGGCTTCAATGGAGCTTAATCCTGAAAATTCCAATGGTTTATATCTTTATTCATTTATTTATTTAAAAAATACCGAGTGAATTCTTTCATAGGAACAGATTCTGTTCCAGTCATTTGAAATGTTAGTAGTAATGAAATTAAATGTTTGATTTCTTAAGCTTCTGTAATGGGGAAGTGATAAACAAAACCTGCAATAAATGTATGTACCTTGTACTAACCAGTGCAGTAGCAAGAATGGCCAGGGAGTGGTATCCTGGGAGGTTTTACAACAGAAGGACAAAGAACCAAACCAAAGGTCCATGGTTTAAACTTCTTTCTATCCCCCAGTTCAAAACCCCTCCGTGTCATGTGTTAACCCTTGCTTCCATGTGTTAACAACCTCTTGACCCTAAACTCACGCTAGGAGCTCCAGAGTTAAAGGACTATTCACTCACATCCAGCCAGTGTGGAAGCAGGAGTTGTTTCGTGCAAGAATTCCAAATTCACACAGATGGGCCAGCACATGTCCCATGCCTATTCTTGACTGAAGATCCAGGATTAAGTGAAAGGCTAATTTACGTTTTGTGCTTTATTTATTCCTTAAACACCATATTTATTTAATTTTTTTCATGCAATATATTTTCATCATGTTTCTCCTCCCCCAACTCCTCCCAGATCTTTCCCACCCTACTTAATGCTTGTTCTCAAAAAATAAAAGTAAAACCATACAACACACAAAAATTAGTAAACAAATACTCAAAAGACCAATAAAGCAAACTAACAAGATACCCAAACAAATCAAAATGAAACAAAAAGTCCACAAAACAAACAACATGAGCTTCATTTCAAGTTAGCCAATCACTCCTGGGCATGAAGCCTACTTTGAAGTTGATATATCCAGTAACACTTGAAGGGAGAAAACTAATTTCCCTTTATCAGAAGATCTCTGCAAAGAGCTTCATGTTAAGGGGTGGGGCACCGTGTCTACTTCTTCCCATCAGCCCTGGGACCCTGTCTGGCTTGAATTTGTGAAGGTCTTATGAACACTGGCACCATCTCTGTGAGTTCAGGTGTGCATCAGTCCTGCTGTGTCTGGGAGACTCTGTTTCCTTGGAGTCATCCATCGCCTGGCTTATTATAATCTCTCTGTGCCCTCTTCCACAGAGATCCCTGACATTTAAGAAGGAGGGGTTTGATGACAATACTCCATTTAGGACTGAGTGTTCCATAGTCTCTCACACTGCACACTGTCTAGTTGTGAATCTCTGTGAGTTTCCATCTACTGCTATAAGCTTCTTTAGTGAGGAGTTGGTCCAGTGATTCCTCTTTCTGATGGTCAGGTGTTTCTTGTATACACCAGGAAGATGGATCCTATTTTCTGATCAAATTTGTCTGGGTCTTTTGGTTAGGGGATTCAGAACATTTATATTTAGTTATTAATGAACAGTGTTCATTTATTCCTGTTATTTTGTTGTGGCAGTGTGAGTTTACTTGCTAATTTTGATTTACTATCCTTAGATTAATTATTCTCTGTGTTCTCTTGGGTGTGGTTAACCTCTTGATGCAAAAGTTTTCCTCCTAGTGCCTTGGGTAGACCTAGATTTGTCAATTCAAACTGATTTATCATTCAAGATTTTTCTTTCTCCATTATGGCTGATAGTTTTGCTACATATACCAGTTTGGGCTGGCATCTGTGGTCTCTCAGAATTTGTAGAACATCTACCCAAGTGGTTCTGGTTTTCAGAGTTTCCACTGAATCAGGTGTTATTTTAATGTGCCTGCATTTATACATGCCTTGGTCTTTTCCCTTGAATCTTTTTAATATACCTTTTTTTTGTTTTATACATTTAGTGTTATAGTTACGACATTCTGTAGAGAATTTTGTTTCTGGTACTGGATGTGGGATTCCCCTCTGTATGCTGTGAATACCATTGGTTAGTAGAGGACTGCTTTGGACCTGTAGCAGGGCAGAACTTAGCTAGGTGGGGAAAACTAAACGGAATGCTGAGAGGAAGAAGGCAGAGTGAGGGAAAAGCCATGGAGCTGTCGCCAGAGACAGATGCACTGAAACTTCGTTGGTAGGTCATGACCTTGTAATGATACACAAATTCATGAAAATGAGTTAAATTAAGATGTAGAGCTAATAGGCCAAGCAGTGATTTAATTAATGCAGTTTCTGTGTAATAATTCCGAGGCTGAGCAGTCTGTAAACAAGCAAGAGACCTCCTTTATTATTTTGAGGTATGCTCCTTGTATCTACATTCTTTCCAAGACCTTTAATCATGAAGGGGTGTTAGACTTTTTAAAAGGCTTTTTCAGCATTTAATAAAATGATAATGTGACATTTTTTTCTCTCAATTTGTTTATATGGTGGATTACATTGACAGATTTTTCAAATGTTGAAGCATCTCTGCATCTCTGGGATAAAGCCTACTTGGATGATCTTTTTGATGCATTCTTGATTCTATATGCAATATTTTATTACTTTTGCACCTATTTTCATGAGAAAAATTGGTTTGTAATTCTCTTTGTTTGTTGAATCTTTGTGGGGTTTGGATATCAGAGCAACTGTAGCCTCATAAAATTAATTTGGCAATATTCCTTCTATTTCTATTTTGTGAAACAATTTGAGGAGTACTGGTATTAAGTCTTCTTTGAAAGTCTGATAGAATTCTGTACAAAAACCACCTTGTCCTGGGCTCCTCCTCCTCCTCCTCCTCCTCCTCCTCCTCCTCCTCCTCCTCCTCCTCCTCCTCCTCTTCTTCTTCTTCTTCTTCTTCTTCTTCTTCTTCTTCTTCTTCTTCTTCTTCTTCTTCTTTTTCTTCTATCCTTATCTTATCATCTATCATTAAAGTAGCCTCTAGAACTTGCTTAGAACAAGGACTTTAGATATGACAACTATGGTCAGTGAGGCCAGAGCTGGCAGACAGAAAAGGTGGTGTTTTATTTGGGCTAATATATACCAACAGCATTAGATTTTTGTCAGTGCAAACATGTGGCATCTTCTATACACATTTCCAGAAATAAACTGTCAAAGTAGTGAGTGTTGCTACCTTGAACCTAAAATTTGAATCACAACTCTGCAAGGAGACTAAGCTTATACACTAGTCTAAGGATCAACTAAATCAGCATCAGCATAATGCTTGTGCAAACTGATAAGCACATTCATAATAGCTGGTTAAAAAGGAGCCTAGACCATAGCAGGAAAAGGTGACATTTTTATGAGCAGACTTCCATGTTTTGAAAAAAATTTATACTAGTGGGTAAATCTGTCTATCCCATGGTAGGAAAAAGGGAAAACCACACCTCCCTTAATCCACAACTCCCACAAGAAAAGCTTAAGTAGCTCATTTAGAAACAAAACAAAAATGATGAGTTCTGTGGAGGTTGTCCTTCATGCTGGGTTCTTTAGAGATTTACTATTTCATGTGCTCCCAAACTACAGTGATTCAGTTGAAGGCACAAAGCAGGAGAGGGATCTCACAGTCTTCCTGTATGTCTACCAACAGAAATGTTCCAAACGGAAGTGACCCCAGCAGCTTAACATCCCATCTCATATATGTTACATTATTTTGGATTAGAGCTGTTAACAGTAGTCTTTGTTGAAAAGTCCTCCAGAGACATGAAACACAACCATTAAACAAAGATTTCAGAGTCAGATTCAATAATGGAAAAGCAATAGAATAACTCACCTTGATATACAGTGGCTCTCTAAGATGGTCAACAATAATACAAGCCTTTTCCTCCCACACAGGATTCAGGTTCTTGTGTATAATTTTACTTCTAAAAACTTCTTTTCTTCCAATTTTAAACTTCACATATGGATCACTTGTCCCTGTTGAAGAGATTCCCATCAGGCATTCCTTTCTATAGAAGTAAGATAGCTGCTCATTGGAACATCAGAAAGAATTAAAGGTTAATTAAAAGTTAATTGAGACCTATCCCACAAGAACAGGTTTTCTTCTCTAAATCTGAAGTAAGATCAAATTATCATCATTATTGTTATTACTTTATCTTCTCAGCATAATTCTGTAAATGTATGCTGACTTTTCAGAAACACAATTGCTTTCACAGTGGCGGAACTAATTTACATTTGACTAGCAGGCTTTGAAGGCTCTCCTTTTCCTGCATCTTCATCAGTATGTGTTGCTATGTGTTTTATTAATGATAGCCATTCTGGTTACAGTAAGTCAGGAGATCTCACTTTAGTTTTTAGTTTTCATTTCCCCAGCTGCAATGGCGAAGAATGCTGAACACTTTTATCATGTATTTACCAGCCAGTTGCAGTAGAACTGTTGAAAATTTTGTATCCATTTTATTAGCCCTCCTTACTGGTTGGGCTGGTTTTGTTTGATTGTGGTATCTGTTTTTTAGGTTCTTTACATATATTTTGGACATCAATCCCATTAGATATTGAGCTAGTGAAGATTTTTCTTCCTGTTCTGTAGGCTGTCTCTTCATTCACTGTCTCTTTGTTCAAATTGTTCCTTTGATGTGAGCATTTTAGCATGAAGAAATCACAGTTGTCAATATTTGGTTCATTTCCTGAGCATAAAGGTTCCACAAAACAAACAACACTTAAAGAAAAATAGAGGGTGTAATATAGCCCTTACTACAGAACTATATAGAATACTTAGCAAGCTTGTTTAAAACCCTAAGGTCAGTTATAATAATAATAAACAAAATCCTAAAAACAGAACTGTCATAAAAAGCAGCTACTTGGTTCCTGAGTACATATTCAAAAGATTCTAAGTAAATATACCACAGAGACACTTGCACATCTATGGTTATTGCAGCAAGATTCATAGGAACCAATGTATGGAATCAGTGACTAGAAACATAAGGATATACAAAGATAACAAGGTGCATATCCATTATGAAGTATAGATAAATGTCTTTAAAGAGACAGAAAAGTAATATTAAAAAGTACAGACAATAATAGATTAAAGGAGTAAAGATAATAAAATCAGTGCTAAAAATCAATAAAATAAAAATAAGCCACATAAAAATAAAAATAAAAAAAGAGTCTGGATTATGTATAATATTGTGTTTGCTTTGAATTTTTTGACTGTGAATGAGCTAAACAGAGAGAGACATTTCATTGTATGGGCTGTTAAGCTAAACCAACATATATATATTTTAAAGGTATCTTGACTTCAAAATTTGGGTCTAAGGATATGTTGATTTGAAAAAGAAGTTCTGCTTTTGCTTCCATAGAGGATAGAAAGCTGTGGGTTCCTTATTAGATAATATGGTTTGATCAAAGAGGACCCTATGAAGCAAATGGCCCAGATGGTCCAACATCCGTGACAGCTTCAGGACTGCTGACTGAGATAGACTTACCATACAGGATACCCCATTAAATATCTGATTAACAATGCCCCCAACCAGCAGGAAATAGTCTAGAGAACAGTGCCCAAATTCCCTAAGTGGTTGTATATAAATGTCTATTTACATTTAAAGGGGATATGCTACAGAAATGAATACTTTGCATAGGTATGGATCTTGGTCTACTGATACAAATTTAGTTTTAAAGGCCAAATTATGTGAATCTTTGAAAGATTTGAAGAATACCTATCCATCTGAAATATATCTCTGTACATCTAGAAAATTTAATTATATCTATCTATTAACCTGTATTTCTTAATTATACATTACATTTTTAAATGAGCTACACAAGTACAATACCTTAATCAAGAATAGAAATATACATATAACAAAATTGACCTTAAATTTGTATTAATAAACCAAGATCCATACAGGTTAAACATTAAAAAATGGAAGTAAGATGAACTTAAAGGAGAGGCCTGATAATATTTCCAAGTTAATCAAAAAAATTCTGGGTTTTATTCTTTTATTCATTTAAGTATTTGGACATATACTTAATGGATTCTTGTCAAAGGTAAATACTCCATCAAATATCCAAGATATTTTGAACACAAATCTTACGTTCAAAACTTTGTGTGCCCTCATAAGCTTACAAGATCTGCACATCAGAAGTTTGTTTAATGAATAATAGAAATTAAAATAAATTTTCATTAAACATTAAAATATGAATGCTTTCCTCAATTTCCCATCTGAATAAAGTTTTAATTAACTTGTATTTTTTTATTGAGAAAAGGAAAAAAATTTCCCATCTGAATAAAGTTTTAATTAACTTGTATTTTTTTATTGAGAAAAGGAAAAAAAA